>NC_064927.1:112521274-112835524 GCF_023897955.1 Schistocerca gregaria
ACATCCACACAGCCGACATGGGCGCAGAGACTGGTTACCCTCGACTGAAAAAACCGATTGGCCAACCGGTTATTAGAAACCATCTGGTTGTCCCGCCGCTAGCCGTAAGTACCGTACAACAGTACAGCTCAGTCGGCAGAACGAAGGTAGAAAACCGCTGCCTCGCTAGCGGCTACTCCGGGCCTCGGCGCCCTGGCTGAGACTTGCTGCGCAGTTCGCTCTCGTAGCACGTCGCGTCTTACTGTCTCGATCGGCCTCGGTCGCGTTTCGTGCGGCGTCGCGAGGCGAGCAGCGCCCCTGTCAGCAGGCGGCTGTCGAGCACGGAGAACCCCCTCACACCCCCGGGCAATGCTCGAGGACGTCGCCGCGGTCGTCCTGGAGCTCACAGTACGATCGAAACTGCGTGCACAGCCGCAGTTTTCTCCCACACAACGGCCCCCTAGTCGCTTGGGTCACAGGAGGGCGCCACTACTCCCAGCTAGAAGTAGTCACCTTGGAAGCGCATAACCTTCAACGCGCACGGTACCTACAAAGTGAATTCTCTAAACTGCCTCCGTATTCATTTTAACTAAATTTAGTACATTCAGATTACTAAACAGTAAGACATTTCCCAGTAAAAATCACGCTGGTGACAGACTATAATAATATGACGCCAAGAAGACAGCTATGGCTACAGATAATTCTAAAACTGGGGCAGGCACAGCTAAAATGGTTATACACTACTGACTGACAATTTGTACAGCAGGCAGTTCTTTAAGTAAAGCTGTTAAAACAATCAAATATAAAACTGAATGAGGAGTCCGATATTCCCCTGTAGCAACACTAGTCTAATGACCAGGATTACTCTTACTGAATAAACACAGATACGGCAAACTGTTGGATTCCTCATTCAGTTTTGTATTTAATAGTTTTAACACCCGTGTTTAAGCAACCATCCACTGTGTGAATTGTAGCTAGGGCTACACTTGGCAGCGTCGCCGTTATGCCCACTAGATCAGTGGTTTCCACTTTTGCTAACAACGTTAACCCAGACGAGATGGAGTATCGCCCAGTAAGGGCGCCTTCAAGGGCCCACTCACACGAGCCACAGGAGACGCGCAGACAGAAGCTGCTCCTTCGTCGTCGCTGGCGTCTGTCGCGACAACCTCGCCTCCGTACTCCGGTTGCGTCATGGAGTCTGGTGACCGGGGTGACTGTCCTTTTTTTTTTTTTTTTGGTCATCAGTCTACTGACTGGTTTGATGCGGCCCGCCACGAATTCCTTTCCTGTGCTAACCTCTTCATCTCAGAGTAGCACTTGCAACCTATGTCCTCAATTATTTGCTTGACATATTCCAATCTCTGTCTTCCTCCACAGATTTTGCACTCTACAGCTCCCTCTAGTATTATGGAAGTCATTCCCTCATGTCTTAACAGATGTCCTATCATCCTGTCCCTTCTCCTTATCAGTGTTTTCCACATATTTCTTTCCTCTCCGATTCTGCGTAGAACCTCCTCATTCCTTACCTTATCAGTCCACTTAATTTTCAACATTCGTCTATAGCACCACATCTCAAATGCTTCGATTCTCTTCTGTTCCGGTTTTCCCACAGTCCATGTTTCACTACCATACAATGCTGTACTCCAGACGTACATCCTCACAAATTTCTTCCTCAAGTTAAGGCCAGTATTTGATATTAGTAGACTTCCCTTCGCCAGAAATGCCTTTTTTTGCCATAGCGAGTCTGCTTTTGATGTCCTCCTTGCTCTGCCGTCATTAGTTATTTTACTGCCTAGGTAGCAGAATTCCTTAACTTCATTGACTTCGTGACCATCAATCCTGATGTTAAGTTTCTCGCTGTTCTCATTTCTACTACTTCTCATTACCTTCGTCTTTCTCCGATTTACTCTCAAACCATACAGTGTACTCATTCCGTTCAGCAGATCATTTAATTCTTCTTCACTTTCACTCAGGATAGCAATGTCATCAGCGAAACGTATCATTGATATCCTTTCACCTTGTATTTTAATTCCACTCCTGAACCTTTCTTTTATTTCCATCATTGCTTCCTCGATGTACAGATTGAAGAGTAGGGGCGAAAGGCTACAGCCTTGTCCTACTCCCTTCTTAATACGAGCACTTCGTTCTTGATCGTCCACTCTTATTATTCCCTCTTGGTCGTTGTACATATTGTATATGATCCGTCTCTCCCTATAGCTTACCGCTACTTTTTTCAGAATCTTGAACAGCTTGCACCATTTTATATTGTCGAACACTTTTTCCAGGTCGACAAATCCTATGAACGTGTCTTGATTTTTCTTTAGCCTTGCTTCCATTATTAGTCGTAACGTCAGAATTGCCTCTCTCGTGCCTTTACTTTTCCTAAAGCCAAACTGATCGTCACCTAGCGCATTCTCAATTTTCTTTTCCATTCTTCTGTATATTATTCTTGTAAGCAGCTTCGATGCATGAGCTGTTAAGCTGATTGTGCGATAATTTTTCGCACTTGTCAGCTCTTGCCGTCTTCGGAATTGTGTGGACGATGCTTTTCCGAAAGTCAGATGGTATGTCGCCAGACTCATATATTCTACACACCAACGTGAACAGTCGTTTTGTTGCCACTTCCCCTAATGATTTTAGAAATTCTGATGGAATGTTACCTATCCCTTCTGCCTTATTTGACCGTAAGTCCTCCAAAGCTCTTTTAAATTCCGATTCTAATACTGGATCCTCTATCTCTTGTAAATCGATTCCTGTTTCTTCTTCACATCAGACAAATCTTCGCCCTCATAGAGGCTTTTAATGTATTCTTTCCACCTATCTGCTCTCTCTTCAGCATTTAACAGTGGAATTCCCGTTGCACAAGTCTCAGCCAGGGTGCCTATGCCCGGAGTAGCCGCTAGCGATTCGGTGGTCTCTCACAGTCCACGTGGCCCAGGGCCTGGGAACAGGCGCCGTTCCACCACACAATTACCTTTTTCTCGCCTTTTCTTACTTGCTGTACGTTTTTATTGCCCATAATGAACTGTTCACTCTCCAACGGAGTGTCCTCCCATTTAAAGCTGCCTGGAATTTTAGAGCTGGGTTTAGCATCCGGAATTTCTACCTTCGTTCTGCCGACTGAGCTGTACTGTTGTACGGTACTTACGGCTAGCGGCGGGACAACCAGATGGTTTCTAACAACCGGTTGGCCAATCGGTTTTTTCAGTCGAGGGTGACCAGTCTCTGCGCCCATGTCGGCTGTGTGGATGTTCGTCAGCCACTCTCTGGATTTCAGTGGTTTCACGTAACGTGAGATATTCGACTGATGGTTCAAATGTCTCTGAGCACTATGGGACTCAACTTCTGAGATCATCAGTCCCCAAGAACTTAGAACTACTTAAACCGAACTAACACCGAACTAACTTAAGGACAACACACACATCCATGCCCGAAGCAGGATTCGAACCTGCGACCATAGTGGTCTCGCGGTTCCAGACTGTAGCGCCTAGAACCGCATGGCCACTCCAGATGGCTCCTGACGGTTGTATCAAGTTTATTCAATGTTTTCACCAAGTCTTCTCCAAACAGAGGTGTTCCCTCTTAGCCGGCCGCGGTGGTCTAGCGGTTCTAGGCGCGCAGTCCGGAACCGCGCGACTGCTACGGCCGTAGGTTCGAATCCTGCCTCGGGCATGGATGTGTGTGATGTCCTTAGGTTAGTTAGGTTTATGAAGTTATAAGTTCTAGGGTACTGATGACCACAGTAGTTAAGTCCCATAGTTCTCAGAGCTATTTGAACCATTTTGTTACCTCTTGACTTGTAAATAGTCAAACAGAATATATTATTGATGACTATGGATGTGTTGTGTTTATTAAACTTTCTGAAAAAGGCTACGAACTTATACAACAACCCAATACATCGAAAAGTTTATTCTTAATTCGTCTAAAATGTTCCTTGTTGTTGCCATTGTACATACAGATCACAAGTCTTTACTGTTTTTTCAGAAAAAATCAAGCTGGCATGAGCAATTCGAAGTTAGTCGAAGTCAATTTCAAGTGGCTGACACAGCAGACGACGCTCCTTGATAAACATAAAATGTATGACGAGTATTCAATTAGTTTCAAATATAGCAGAGGCATAGCCAGTATATGAAATTTAAACTCGCTGGTTGTTGCCACAGGTCGGTTACAATCGAAGGAATGAATGGATAATTCAACCGATAAGTAAACGTACAACCGACTGTTTATATTGGGTTGTTCTAACCTGTACCCACGACCAGCGTTGGCAGGTTCTTTCTGCACTAAATTGGGATTTTTTACGAAACCTAGACAAAAGGCACTTAGGCCTTTTACCGTATTGATATTTTTGCTCGCTTTTCAACCTACTCAGTAGGATCTTCCCTTTTTCCCCGTCGATAAAACAACAAAACTGCAGGCACGTAACTGACTAATCATCTTCACCATTAATTCAGTTTCTAATGTAGGTGTTGGCAAAGGGTTTCTCTCAGCTCGCTAAGTGTTCCTCATCAGCCTGAAAATTCGATGTAGAGCAGTAATGGAATGAGGTATAAAAAATATGAAACAGACAACTTGGTACAAGTTTTCACTGTTTTCATAACGTCGTTTGTTGTTTACAGATTCGACATGGTATTGGTCGCTGTTGCCTCTCCAGAACCTGCTACGGCCGTCCTTGCCGTTGCTGTTAGTAGATGTCGCTAGTGCATCAACACCGCCAGAACTGTACTGTGTTAGATCTTGTTAATCCGGTACTGAAACTAATTGTTTTACGTAAGCGTCCTGCACAAATATGAGTTTCTCCTTAACGTGCACTGGTAACTTGGACTTCAACAAGTTAATCACATCTTTCTTTCCTATCGGCTCGTCCCTGTATGCAGTTTTACTTAAAGAACGGTCAAAATATTTTCTGAGGTTGTCTTGTAATGGATGAGAGGGCTGCAAATCATAGACTATAGACTTGTTTTGTTTCCGTAATGTTTCCTGAATTTGCGCGGACCAGTACTGATTTAGGAAAGTCGTTTCGGACTCAGCGTATGATGTGTATTTCTCGGTTGTGTCCGTCGCTCAAAGTGCTCCCTCACCGCTTGTATATTCTATGACAAACTGTGTTTCTGTTGGTCATCCACGCTTGTGAAAAGCCACCTCGCAAACTTCTTATAAATACGACTGAGTGGGGTGTTTGCTTTTCAGGTAAGAATGCCTAGAACTGCCTATGTTTTACTAGGCTTTCTACAAGTAATACTGTAGATAAAGTCGGTCCTGTCCCTACCCAATCACGCAATCAAATGAATTATCTGTGCGTGAACTGATCCTTCTTCCTCCCTTATAGCCTTTCGTTTGATTGTGCGCTACCATCCCCGTTACCTGTACGTGTTATTGTTGGTTCGTATACTACGTTTCTTACGGCGGCTATTTTTTGCAGTAAGTCGCTGGCTTGTGTGTTGCAGTGCACGTGTCACATGGTGATTAGGAGTACTACATTGGCTTACTGTTCCCTGAGTTACATTCTGTGGTGTATCATGTATTTCTAGATTAAAGATATTATTTGTATGCTTTTCCTGTGCCTTCAAACATGAGGGAACATCAGTTGTCAGTTCCTGATGCTTTGCATCAAAACTTTCTTTGGATTTGTTTTCATGTTCCGTTGCTAAAGTTTGGAACTGGCTCGTAAGCTGCTTTATTGAAATATTCATACTTGTCTGTTTTGTTTTCATTGAGCCTACGTCATCCAGCACTTGCGATAATGATTGTGGGGCGCTCAACTGCGGGGTTATCAGCGCCTGTACCAATTCCCAGCCTCTTCGGAGTCCATTCTTCCACTTGCAGGAATGATGATGAAATTATGAGGACAACACAAACACCCAGTCATCTCAAGGCAGGTGAAAATCGAACCCAGGATCCCGTGCTCGGAAAGCGAGAAATTGCGATAATGTCAACGGTATTGAGCGATATGCTTCTTGAAACGCATTTGTATTGATTCACATTGCGGTGAAATAGTCGGAAATTTATTCCGACTGCTCTTTTGCGATGTGATCAAGCGTAACTCTTATTTGTTCGGATTGTTCTTTTTTTTACTTTCTCGAAATTCAGTTTTATTCGGGCGCCCATTTTATTATTTGTTGACAAGATTCTATGCCATAAGGTCGAAATTGTTTTTATCATATTTTCTATTTTTCTGACACAATGAAGTCAAAGGATCTGACGTTACGACGGTTGTAGCAAAACTGTTTCTACAGGTCTACATGAATTTCTGCCTGAATATCAACGGCGGCCGCGACTACAATTTCGGCGGCCGACTCGCTCACACTGTCATTTTCGACATTTTCTAGGGCTGAACTTCATTTGTATGTTCCGTGACACTCTTTTACCAATTTTAGTCATACCACAAAATATATTTTAGGACTACATTCACTCGCTTTGCCTGCACTAGCGTAGTTACTGTTACGGCGTAGTCAGCGCCGGCACGCCAGAAAAGAGACTGCTGTGAGAAGAGGTCAGCCAATCGCACGCTAACCGACCTCCCTCCAGGACGACATATGTGCCGCGCCCGAATGGTGGCAGCCCACTTCGATAGCAGCGTAAACGTTACCCACTTCGTTAACCAACGCATCGTAGCCTCTTCATTAGCACTCCCTACGCAGCACAGACCCCCCATGAACCACGGACCTTGCCGTTGGTTGGGAGGCTTGCGTGCCTCAGTGATACAGATGGCCGTACCGTAGTTGCAACCACAATGGGGGGTATCTGTTGAGAGGCCACACAGACGTGTGGTACCTGAAGAGGGGTAGCAGCCTTTTCAGTAGTTGCAGGGGCAACAGTCTGGATGGTTGACTGATCTGGCCTTGTAACACTATCCGAATCGGCCTTGTTGTGCTGGTACTGTAAACGGCTGAAAGCAAGGGGATACGGCCGTAATTTTTCCCGAGGGCATGCAGCTTTACTGTATGATTAAATGATGATGGCGTCCTCTTGGGTAAAATATTCTGGTGATAAAATAGTCCGCCCATTCGGACCTCCGGGCGGGGACTACTCAAGAGGACGTCATTATCAGGAGAAAGAAAACTGGCGTTCTATGGTTCGGAGCACGGAATGTCAGATACCTTAATCGGACAGGTAGGTTACAAAACTTAAAAAGGGAAATGGATAGGTTAAAATTAGATATAGTGGGAATTAGTGAAGTTCCGTGGCAGGAGGAACAAGCCCTTTGGTCAGGTGAATACAGGATCATAAATACAAAATCAAATAGGGGTAATGAAGGAGTAGGTTTAATAATGAATAAAAAAATAGGAGTGCGGGTAAGCTATTACAAACAGCGTAGTGAAAGCATTGTTGTGGCAAAGATAGACACGAAGCCCACGCCTGCTACAGTAGTACAAGTTTATATGCCAACTAGCTCCACAGATGACGAAGAGATTGATAAAATGTACAATGAAATAAAAGAAATTATGCAGGTAGTGAAGGGAGACGAAAATTTAATAGTCATGGGTGACTGGAATTCGAGAGTAGAAAAAGGGAGAGAAGGAAACGTAGTAGGTGAATATGGATTGGGGTAAGAAATGAAAAAGGAAGGCGCCTGTCAGAATTTTGCACACAGCACAACCTAATCATACCTAACACTTGGTTCAAGAATCATAAAAGAAAGTTGTATACATCGAAGAATCCTGGAGATACTAGAAGGTATCAGATAGATTACATAATGGTAAGACATTGATTTAGGAACCTGGTTTTAAACTGAAAGACATTTCCAGGGGCAGATGTGGACTCTGACCACAATCTATTGGTTATGAACTGTAGATTAAACCTGAAGAAACAGCAAAAAGGTGGGAATTTAAGAAGATGGCACTTGGATAAACTGACTAAACCAGAGGTTGTACAGAGTTTCAGGGAGAGCATAAGGGAATAAATGACATGAATGGGGGAAAGAAATACACTAGAAGAAGAATAGATAGCTTTGAGGGATGAAGTACTGAAGGCAGCAGAGGATCAAGTAGGTAAAAAGATGAGGGCTAGTAGAAATCCTTGGGTAACAGAAGAAATATTGAATTTAATTGATGAAAGGAGAAAATACAAAAATGCACTAAATGAAGCAGGCAAAAAGGAATACAAACGTCTCAAAAATAAGATCGACAGGAAGGGCAAAATGTCTAAGCAGGGATGGCTAGAGGACAAATGTAAGAATGTAGAGGCATATCCCACTAAGGGTTAGATAGATACTGCCAGACGGAAACCGAGTTCTGAGCATAGAAGGGAAAGCAGAAAGGTGGAAGGAGTATATAGAGGGTCTATACAAGGGCGACGTACTCGAGGACAAGATTATGGAAATGGAAGACGATGTAGACGAAGACGAAATGGGAGATATGATACTGCGTGAAGAGTTTGACAGAGCACTGAAAGACCTGAGTTGAAACAAGGCCCCGGGAGTAGACAACATTCCATTAGAACTACTGTCAGCCTTGGGAGAGCCAGTCCTGATGAAACTCTACCATGTGGTGAGCAAGATGTATGAGACAGGCGAAATACCCTCAGACTTCAAGAAGAATATAATAATTCAAATCCCAAAGAAATCAGGTGTTGACAAATGTGAAAATTATCGAACTATCAGTTTAATAAGTCACGGCTGCAAAATACTAACACGAATTCTTGACAGACGAATGGAAAAACAAGTAGAAGTCGACTTCGGGGAAGATCAATTTGGATTCCGTAGAAATATTGGAACACGTGAGGCAATACTGACCCAACGAGTTATCTTAGAAAATAGATTAAGTAAAGGCAAATCTTCGTTTCTAGCATTTGTAGAAAGCTTTTGACAATGTTGCTTGGAGTACTCTCTTTCAAGTTCTGAAGGTGGAAGTTGTAAAATACAGGGAACGAAAGGCTATTTACAATTTGTACAGAAACCAGATGGCAGTTATAAGGGTCGAGCGACATGAAAGGGAAGCAGTGGTTGGGAAGGGAGTGAGACAGGGTTGTAGCCTCTCCACGATGTTATTCAATCTGTATATTGAGCAAGCAGTAAAGGAAAGAAAATAAAAATTCAGAGTAGGTATTAAAATCCATGGAGAAGAAATAAAAACGTTGAGGTTCGCCGATGACATTGTAATTCTGTCAGAAACAGCAAAGGACTTGCAAGAACAGCTGAACGGAATGGACAGTGTCTTGAAAGGATAATATAAGATGAACATCAACAAAAGCAAAACAAGGATAATGGAATGTAGTCGAATTAAGTAGGGTGATTCAGAGGGAATTAGATTAAGAAATGAGACACTTTAAGTAGTAAAGGAGTTTTGCTATTTGTGGAGCAAAATAATTGGTGATGGTCAAAGTAGAGAGGATGTAAATTGTAGACCGGCAATTGCAAGGAAAGCGTTTCTGAAGAAGAGAGATTTGTTATCATCGAGTATAGATTTAAGTGTCAGGAAGTCGTTTCTGAAAATATTTGTATGGAGTGAAGCCATGTATGGAAGTGAAACATGGACGATAAATAGTTTGGACAAGAAGAGAACAGAAGCTTTCGAAATGTGGTGCTACAGAAGAATGCTGAAGATTAGATGGGTAGATCACATAACTAATGAGGAGATATTGAATAGAATTGGGGAGAAGAGGAGTTTGTGCCACAACTTGACTAGAAGAAGGGATCGGCTGGTAGGACATGTTTTGACGCATCAAGGGATCACCAATTTAGTACTGGAGGGCAGTGTGGGGAGTAAAAATCGTAGAGGAAGACCAAGAGATGAATACACTAAGCAGATTCAGAAGGATGTATTTTGCAGTAGGTACTGGGAGATGAAGAAGCTTGCACAGGATAGAGTAACATGGAGAGCTGTATCAAACCAGTCTCAGGACTGAAGACCACAACAACAACAACAACATGTAGCACAGACTTCTGTTTTTCTATTCTGGAAAGCACTGATTATTTTGTATGTCGTCCTTTGCTTGCTACACATCTGTGTGATCGAAGTTAAGTGTTTGTATTTTTGTAGTTGTAATAAAACTCATTAATACGAGATGTCTGAATGTTTGTCTAGCGAACCGAGTGTGCAGGATTGCTAGACACAGCAGTTATAAATACTACAGTTGGCAATATTAAATTGTCTTGCTCAGTTCGCGAGAAGAAAAACTAGCGTCGCATCGACATCTTAACTACAACATGAGCGCAGGTAGGAATCTTGATGTTACAGATTCTGAACTCAAGAATGCTTTTAATCAAATTTCTTGCAATTTGCAAACAGATATAATTAGAGACTCGTGACATCGACATGGTGGACTATCGCAGGCTGTTAACGAAGGTACGAGCATATGGAGTAAGTTCACAGATATGTGAGTGGCTCGTAGGCCTCGTAAGTAAAATTACTCAGTTTGTTGACCTACACGGCGAGTGTTCGTTAGAGACGAAGCTGTCGTCTGGAGTGCCTCAGAGATGTGTGGCAGGATTGCTGCTGTTCTCTATAGACAGAAATAATTTGGCGGACAGGGTGGGCAGTTATCTGGGGTTGTTTGCTAATTGTGCCATTGTGTACGGTAAGATGCCGAAGTTAACTAACTGTAGGCAGATACAAGACGGCTTAGACAAAATTTTCAGTTGGCGTGATGAGTGGCATTTTGCCCTAAATGTGTAAAAACGTAGTTAATGCGGACGAGTAGGAAGATAATTTCTGTAATGTTCAGATACAGTATTATTAGTGTCCTGCTTGACACAGTCAAGTTGTTTAAATATGTGGGCGTAAAGATGTAAAGCGATATGAGGTTGTAGGGAAGGCAAATGATCGACTTCGGTTTAGTGGGAGAATTTTAGGAAAGAGTGGTCCTCCTATAAAGGAAACCACATACAAGACGCTGATGCTCCAGTGTTCGGGATCCGTACCGGGTCGGATTGAGGGAGGACATAGGAGCAATTCAGGGGCAGGCTGCTAGGTTTGTTACAAATAGATACGAATGAGCATCAAGTATTACGGTGATGCTTCGGGAACTCAAATGGGAGTCTCTGCAGGGAAGTCGATGTTCTTTTTGAGAAACACTATTGAGAAAATGTAGAGTACTGGCATGTGAAGACGACTGCCGAACGATTCTACTGCCACCGACATACATTGCGCGTAAGGATACGAGAAAGTAGGGCTCATACGGAGGCATATGGACTGTCGTTTTTCCATTGCTCTACTTTCGAGTGGTATATTAGTACAGGGTACCCACCGCCACGTACCGTACGGTGGCTTGCAGAATATCTATGTAGATGTAGAAGCGATAGCACGATGTTTGGATTTACATCGAAACATATTTATTATCTCGTTGAGTAATAATACTAATTCCTGTAAGAAGAAAAGGAAATCGCTGTCGTTTCCTGATTGGTGAGTGCTGGCAGACTGTTCGTGAAATGTCTTACATTAATTTCTACCCTAAATAATGGCAACAAAACTGAATAGGACATCATATTTAAAGATGCAGGCAATACTCGGAACACAGTTCTCAAACAATAGGACACGATCAGCGATCGGCGTGATTGCTATCGAACGATGTACGAGGGTCAGTCAAAAAGTAATGCCTCCTATTTTTTTTTCTACGTTTAATTGTCAGGAAATTTAAATGCAATTACATAGGTTGAAAACCACAACATTGAGGATCATTTTGTCATTTTTCAATGTAATCTCCGCCCATCTCTACAGTTTTGGTCCATCTTTGAACAAGGGCATGTATCCCAGCACGGTAAAAATCACAGCTCTGCTTCCTAAGCCATTGACGCACGGATGTTTTGACGTGATCACACTGCCTTTACTAAGAGAAATAATGCGACACACTTCATCTGCAGTCACCCGACGGTCACCACGAATGATGTCATGAACTTGCTGAATGTTGTGTGGAGTCACTGCACTCACCGGCCTGCCGCTCCGCTTTTCGTCAGTCAACGGTGTTTGCCCTTCAGCTTCCTTACAACGACGAACCCATCGTCTAACAGTGCTGACATCCACTGTCACAACACCATACACCTTCTTCAGTCTTTCATGAATGCGTATGGGCGTTTCACCTTCTGCATTCAAGGATTCAATCACACAACGCTGTCTCAAACGAACATCGATGTCGGCCATCTTACAAACTTCTGCTGTGCTGCCACCTGTTGACACAGAAAGTTACTACTGCAGTGGATTGAAGAAGAAGGTTTGAGGAATGGCGCCAAATTCAGATTTTTCACTTAACTTAATTTTTTTAAGTAGAAAAAAAATGGGAGGCATTACTTTTTGACCGACCCTCGTACATTACTCTTCCTGACACACCATCTCTAAAATACAAAATACACAACAATAAAACATATGTGAGTGATCAATAGATGACCACATTAACGATAGACGCTTTTTATATACTCGTAGATGCCAAGTTATTATTCAGAACAATGTAAAGTACAAAATTTGCCAGTTACTCATACCTACGTCTGCTTGGTTAGGACGGACAAAAGAGAGTGGTTAACGGGAAGCAGCTTGTTCCCTCAACAAACTTACACTGTTTTGACAACTGACAGTTTTTTCATGTAGCTATACCTTGATTTTTACTGTTATTATGTATTTATTTAGCGTATGTGGTTTTCAAGTACAAATGGTTTCGTGTTTAAATACATATAGACAGATAAAGATAAAATCAAGATACATTGTAACACATAGATAATGTCTCGTCTTATGGACATTCAATTAAGTATAAAGTAGGCATACACAGGTTGTTACAATAAGGTATCTTGTCATAGGTAAGATAAAATTATCATATAGAAATTGTTGCTATAAGGTCATTCAGCAATCACATATATGGAATCTATAGAGTCTCTTTATAGTTCTATGTCTAGGTTTTCCATCCACTCGACGGCTGCAGGAGAGGCTGCATAAAGTTCTCGAATGGATGCTTTAAACTCACGTTTAGGGCATTCCTGAATGATGTGCTGGATCGTTTGCTCTGGATGTCCACAATCGCACTGTGGTGAGTCTCGTATGCCCCATCTACAGAGCATCTCGCCACTTCTGCCATGACCAGTTCTGAGTCTATTGAGTATAACCCAAGTTCCTCTTGGCAGGTCTGTACCAGATAGGTTTCCACCAGGTGATATTTCATTGCAGTTCTTGAATAGTCCAGTCTGAGACCATTCATTTTTCCATGAATCCATGGCATCGTAAGACGTAGCCATAAGGTTTTGAGGTGTTCTTCATCGTGGTCTTCTAGACCTTAGTCGGGAAAGATTTGGGGCAATGTCCTGATGGATTGGAAGGTTGGTATTGGAGGAGATTTTACGCCATTCATTAACTAAGGCGGTTTGCCGCCTAAGATGTGGTGGAGCTATACTGCAGAGAACAGGAAGCCAAGGTGGTGGGGTGGATTTAATGGTCCCAGTTAAGCTTCTCATGGTATTGTTTAGTTGAGTATCCACTTTAGACGTGTGGCTGCTGTTCAGCCAAACAGGGCAGCAATATTCCGCAACAGAGTATACCAGCGCTACAGAAGAAATCTTCAGAGTACGTACATCAGCTTCCCAGCTAGGATTGGCGAGCTTTTGACTAACATTATTTCTTGTGCGTATCTTAGCAGCAGTATCTATTAGGTATGGTTTGAATTTAAGCGATCTATCCAATTTAATAATAAGATATTTTGGGTTTGGGTTATGATTTAACTTTCTACCAGCAAAGGTAACGTCAAGGGATCGGGTTGCCTGTTGGTTGTTTAAATGAAACACTGTAACTTCTGACTTTATTGGGTTAGGAATTAATCTCTAAGATCTGAAATATTTACCCATTACTCCGAGGTCTTGGTTAAGGGAGTTTTCACACCGTTCAAAACTTTCATGTTGCACAGCCAGGGCCATGTCATTTGCGTAACAGAACTTCCGCGCATTTGTTGTTGGTATGTCGCTTATGTACACATTGAAAAGTAGTGGCGCCAATACCGAACCTTGAATGTTATTCTACTATTACGCTTGGATGGGCTGTACATTTGATTATGATAGTATGGATAAATAAAAACAATGTCACAATATTTTATTCAATGTCACAATATTTTATTCTACTTCCGTAGGATGTTTGTCGAGCATTGTCGTGCCTTTACACAAAACCGTTGCAAAAGTTCCACAAGATTTTTCAGTGAAACCATTCATTTTACTAAGATTTTCTTTGGTTGCGTGTGTTTCTTTAATACAGTTAGAGTACCAGCTATAGAATCATTACAGTGTTTGCGTTTTGCCTTATAGTAATTATTAGAGTCCTTTTCTATTCATGGAGGAAATGCTGTACACCTCCCACACAGTGTGGGTTAAATGAAGTCTGTACTGAAGTTTGTCACTTTTTGGCAACTCATCACTTCGCATCTTCTTTTTCTTTGGCTTAGTAACATCGCGCATCTCTTTATCACGGCTTGAGATTACAGTCGCTTAATAAATTGCGCAAATTAACAAAAAATGGTTCAAATGGCTCTAAGCACTATGGGACTTAACATCTAGGATTTGGTAAGCACAGAGACAAGAGGCACAAATTTTCGCTTTGTGTGGGCGGGCATAATCGTCTTGAAATGTAAGGCCAGGATGGATTACCATGAGGGATAATGAAAAGGGGCGTAGAGTATCGTCGACGTACCTCTGTCCTGCAAGGGTCCGCGGATGGCAACCAAAGGGGTTCTGCTATGAGATGAAATGGCTCCCCAGGCCATCACTTCAGGTTATTGGGTTGCATGGCTGGTGACAGTCAGGTCGGTAGTCCCACCGTTGTCCGGTACGTCCCCAGACACGTCATCGGCCTGGAATCTTCTACTGGAGTAGATGAGTGATGAGTCATGCTTAGAACTGGGCTCCGATGACCTGCGAAGGCGTTTCTGGAGGGATACCAATCTGACCGTCGGCCGCTGTGCGTTCCGACAACTATGAATGATGGATGGTCTGAGGTGCCGTTTCTTTCCGTGGCATGACCCCTTGGTTGTCATCTGCGGTACCCTTAAGGCACAGCGATACATGGGCTACATTTCAGCGGCGTAATTCCCGTTGGCACTCGACGAGAGTTTCTACCGCCTGTCTTCGTGCCGACCAAACGCTGTCTTGGGCAGCGAGGCCGCCGGACCTCTCGCCAGTTGAGAACATCTAGAGCATTATTACGGGCTCCCTCCAACCACCTCGCAATTTTGACGAATTCTGACGATCTAACGCGCCAGGTGGACAGAGTTTGCTACAGTTTCCCTCAGGAGGACATGCGACAACTCCTGTTTCTCCTAAGCAAACCATCGAAATTTTCTGAAATTGTAATCACTTATTTGCCTGTACATGCACATCACATCTACATCTACATCTACATCCGTACTCCGCAAGCCACCTGACGGTGTGTGGCGGAGGGTACCCTGAGTACCTCTATCGGTTCTCCCTTCTATTCCAGTCTCGTATTGTACGTGGAAAGAAGGATTGTCGGTATGCTTCTGTGTGGGCTCTAATCTCTCTGATTTTATCCTCATGGTCTCTTCGCGAGATATACGTAGGAGGGAGCAATATACTGCTTGACTCTTCGGTGAAGGTATGTTCTTGAAACTTTAACAAAAGCCCGTACCGAGCTACTGAGCGTCTCTCCTGCAGAGTCTTCCACTGGAGTTTATCTATCATCTCCGTAACGCTTTCGCAATTACTAAATGATCCTGTAACGAAGCGCGCTGCTCTCCGTTGGATCTTCTCTATCTCTTCTATCAACCCTACCTGGTGCGGATCCCACACTGCTGAGCAGTATTCAAGCATTGGGCGAACAAGTGTACTGTAACCTACTTCCTTTGTTGTCGGATTGCATTTCCTTAGGATTCTTCCAATGAATCTCAGTCTGGCATCTGCTTTACCGACGATCAACTTTATATGATCATTCCATTTTAAATCACTCCTTATGCGTACTCCCAGATAATTTATAGAATTAACTGCTTCCAGTTGCTGACCTGCTATTTTGTAGCTAAATGATAAGGGACCTATCTTTCTATGTATTCGCATCACATTACACTTCGCTACATTGAGATTCAATTGCCATTCCGTGCACCAAGCGTCAATTCGCTGCAGATCCTCCTGCATTTCAGTACAATTTTCCATTGTTGCAACCTCTCGATACACCACAGCATCATCTGCAAAAAGCCTCAGTGAACTTCCGATGTCATCCACCAGGTCATTTATGTATATTGTGAACAGCAACGGTCCTATGACACTCCCCTGCGGCACACCTGAAATCACTCTTACTTCGGAAGACTTCTCTCCATTGAGAATGACGTGCTGCGTTTTGTTATCTAGGAACTCCTCAATCCAATCACACAATTGATCTGATAGTCCGTATGCTCTTACTTTGTTCATTAAACGACTGTGGGGAACTGTGTCAAACGCCTTGCGGAAGTCAAGAAACACGGCATCCACCTGTGAACCCGTGTCTAAGGCCCTCTGAGTCTCGTGGACGAATAGCGCGAGCTGGGTTTCACACGATCGTCTTTTTCGAAACCCATGCTGATTCCTAGAGAGTAGATTTCTAGTCTCCAGATTGCCGTCACATTCGAATCATGTTTTCGTGTTGCGTCGCTTTTTACCCCTTACAGTGCAGTTTCAGTTTTGTTTTAAATTACAAATACATTTTTGTTAATTACCTTCATTACTTGAAGCACTTTTTTAGCGAAACCAACCAATTTTTCAATTTCCTACTCCTTCTATTGTCCATGAAAAAACCCATGATGTAATTTATAGCGATTCTTGTTTACACTCCGCTCGACCATTTGGATAGAAAAGTTTCAAGAGGGAACCTCAAGTGACGAATCTCGAATGTATTGCAACCTCCGCTAAGCATCGCTCCCGTAGGGACAGCAAACACAAAATTAGACCTTGGCAGCTACTGTAGAAATTTTGATCTGGTTTTCAGTAATGGACACAGTGACTCACGAGGAAAGTCAGTGTAAATAATTTACTAACATATCTTGCTAATTGGCTGAACTATGATGAATTCCCCTGCGACTGAGAAACTGAACCACCCTGGCAGCAGCATCTGCAATGTTTTGCAGCAAAGTAATACTTTTACTGCTAACTGATGCAGGATTACACTTCCATTGTTTGGGATAAGGTTGCGACATCCCATTAAATATCCGATAAAGCGTTCCACAGAGCAATAATTTTTACATTTTCGTAACAGTAATAGCTCTAAGGTCGGTTTTACCGTTTCCTTCTCCGGAGGCTTCCATTAAACATTACCAGAAATAGCAACAGTGGAGAGAGCAGATGAATTCATCGAATCTGCGATTTCCAATTAGCGTAACATCTTAATATAACTTCAAAATTAATAAAATAAATGAAAATTACAATAACACATACAAAATTACACAAAGTTCAAACATGAAAATAAAATATTCTCGAAAGTCTTGGAATCCCCGCGACCGATGTCTTACCGGCATTACTATTGATAATAGGCAAAAATATTTCACATTCTCGATTCCCGTGATGGACGACCTATGTATACACGTACAACACTGACCATTAAAATTGCTACACCAACAAGAAATGCAGATGATGAACGGTTATTCATTGGACGAATATATTATACTAGAACTGAAATGTGATTACATTTTTACGCAATTTGGGTGCATATATCCTGAGAAATCAGTACCCAGAACAACCAGCTCTGACCGTAATGACGGCCTTGATACACCTGTGCATTGAGTCAAACAGAGTTTGGATGCCGTGTGCGGGTACAGCTGTCCATGCAGCTTCAACACGATACCACAGTTCATCAAGAGTAGTGACTGGCGTATTGTGACGAGCCAGTTGTTCGGCCACCATTGACCAGACGATTTCAATTGGTGAGAGATCTGGAGAATGCGCTGGCCAGGGCAGTAGTCGAGTATTTTCTGTATCCACAAAGGCCCGTACAGGACCTGCAAGATGCCGTCGTGCATTATCCTGCTGAAATGTAGTGTTTCGCAGGGATCGAATGCAGGGTCGAGTCACGGGTCGTAACACATCTGAAATGTAACGTCCACGGCACTTTGATGCCGTCAATGCGAACAAGAGGTGACCGAGACGTGTAACCAATGGCATCCCATAGCATCACGCCGGGTCATACGCCAGTATGCCGATGACGAATACACGCTTCCATTGTGCGTTCACCGCGATGTCACCAAACAAAGATGCGACCATCATGATGCTGTAAACATAACCTGGATTCATCCGAAAAAATGACGTTTTTCTATTCGTGCACCCAGGTTCGTCGTTGAGTACACCATCACAGGCGCTCCTGTCTGTGATGGAGCGTCAAGGGTAACCGCAGCCATGGTCTCCGAGCTTATAGTCCATGCTGCTGCAAACGTCGTCGAACTGTTCGTGTAGATGGTTGTTGTCTTGCAAACGTCCCCATCTGTTGACCCAGGGATCGAGACGTGGCTGCACGATCCGTTACAGCCATGCGGATAAGATACCTGTCATCTCGACTGCTAGTGATTCGAGGCCGTTGGGATCCAGCACGGCGTTCCGTATTACCCTCCTGAAGAGACCGATTCCATATTCTGCTAACAGTCATTGGATCTCGACTGCTAACAGTCATTGGATCTCGACCAATGCGAACAGCAATGTCGCGTCACGATAAACCGCAATCGCAATAGGCTATAATCCGACCTTCGGAAACGTGATGGTACGCATTTCTCCTCCTTACACGATGCATCACAACAACGTTTCACCAGGCAACGCCGGTCAACTGCTGTTTGTGTATGAGGAATCGGTTGGAAACTTTCCTCATGTGAGCACGTTGTAGGTGTCGCCACCGGCGCCAACCTTGTGTGAATGCTCTGAAAAGCTAATCATTTGTATATCACAGCATCTTCTTCCTGTCGGTTAAATTTCACGTCTGTAGCACGTCATCTTCGTGGTGTAGCAATTTTAATGGGCAGTAGTGTAAGTAAATTCGTGCGGAATCCTTTTAGCTCGAGTCCTACTTTCTCATGTCTGGTTTTCTTGTCCGACCCGCCACTAATTCATCTCAGATGAGCATTTACACGCTACGTCCTCAGCTGTTTGTTGGCTATTTTCCGATATCTATGCCCTCCTATAGTTTTATCTACAGCTCCCTTTAGTAGTACGGAAGTTGTTCCCTGATACTTCAAGAAACGTCCATCATGGTGTGGCTTCTTCGTCTCAGTGTTTTCCATCTGTCCTTCTCGTCGCTGATTCCGAGCAGAAAGGCCTCATTGCTTAACCTTATCAGTCCACCTAGTATCCAGCATCCGTTTATAGCGCCACATCTCAAACGTTTCGATTCTCATCTTTTCCGGTTTTCCCACAGTCCCTGATTCACTACCATACAATGCTGTTGCTGCAAATGTACATTCTCAGAGATTTCAATCTCAAATTAAGGCCGAAGTTTGATACTGCAGCAGTAAACTTATTTTGGCCGAGAACCCGTCTTCGCCTACGCTAGTGTGGTTTTAATGTGTCTACTCAGTCCTCCTTGTGCCTTGTGCTATTTTGGTACCCATCGAGATAGCACACTGGAGTCGCATTCAATAGGACGACAGTTCACATCCCGGTCATGTCATGGCCAGATGCCGTCATGATTTATGTTTTGTGTGATTTCTCTGTGTGGCTTAAGGTAAAGTGAACAAACGTCGTGATTTGGCCGGGAAAGTTGCGATTTTTGGATTATAGTCCCCTTATTCACCAATTGGTTCTGTAGGGACGCTTAAATGTTCTGGTTTTCAGGAACCAAATTCTCGCTCGTGTAAGAAATCAGTATATAATTTTTTATATTTATAGCATACTATACTTTATTCCAAAATCAGTAAACAATGAGCAGTGGACAGATTATTTTCATGCCTTTTTAGACTACAAATGGTTTCGCAGTGTGTTAATATGCATCAGTTTGTCACATCACAGGAAACAGAGAATGAAGCATAGAAAAAACCGTTGCTGATATGCATATGATACAAAGGTTGCAGCACTTCGCAACCAAACATATATCTTACGAAAATATTTCGAAGACTATGGGATCTCTGTTATTTCCTCGTAAAAATACAACAGCTGAGCTTGTTTTTTCTCTGATGAGGAACATATTGACAACAGAGAAAACTCAAATAAAAGGATAGACTCTGAAAGCAATAATAATGCTGTAAATTAATTAGAAATACCGTCGTATGGAATCCTATGACTTCTTAAACTTAAAGGCAAGCAAAGATTTGCTGAATCAAATTCTTTCACCACAGTGGTATGCCGACATAAAAAATTGCGTGTAATTACCTAAGCAAATGTGTCCTGTTTACCAAATTTTAAGTGGATTATAATTATATAGTAACTATGAATGTTCTTATGTTTTAGGTTATGTTTGTTGTATTATCATTTGGTGCTCCTGTTCACTTCGTTGTAAGCTTCAATAATGTATAAGAATTACAGCGTATGTTGCGTTACATTGAGCGAGCAGTTATAAAAATGGTCCCATCCTCGACGCCCAGAAATATGGTCACCATACTGAAGGCGAAGGTCCCGGTGGTTGCTTTGTAAGGCCACAGCCGAAGACCTTCCGCATCCATCCTTCATCCGCGCTTGTGATCCATCTCTAATCATCTTGATGTCGGTAGGATGTCGTTGGTTTGTTATTTTGCTTCAAGGGTAGCGAAATTCCTTGACTTCGTCCATTTGAGGTTCTCAAAATGGTTTCTGTTCAAAAATGGTTCAAATGGCTCTGAGCACTATGGGACTCAACTGCAGTGGTCATTAGTCCCCTAGAACTTAGAACTACTTAAACCTAACTAACCTAAGGACATCACACACATCCATGCCCGAGGCAGGATTCGAACCTGCGACCGTAGCAGTCGCACGCTTCCGGACTGCGCGCCTACAACCTCATTGCGGCCGGCTTTGAGGTTATCAATTTTTATATCATGTTTACAGCTAGTATCATTTTTGCTATTATTTAAATTTTCGTTCTCTTTTGATTTAACTACACGTGATATTCTGTACTCATTAGACTACTTATTCTATTCAACATCTCCCGTATTTCTCCTTCACTTTCAGTGAAGATAGCAATGCCATCAGTAAATCTTATCACTGATATCTTTTCGCCATGAATTTTCATCACAGTCCTGAAACTTTTGTTTATTTCCCTCAATGCATCTTCGTGCCTTAGGTCGAATACTCGCGGCGACAGACACCACCCCTGTCTTTCATCCTAACACTTCGATCTTGATCTTCCATTCGTAATAATTCCTTTGGCTTCTTGTACATGTTGTATGTCTCTAGTCTTGCCCTACAGCTTACACCCATTTTTCACAGGAATTCCAATCACTGAAATTTTGCTTGACTTTACTTTGTCGGACGTTTCTACCAGTTCAACAAATCCCATGAACGTGCCCTTTTTTTCTCTAGGTTTGCTTTCGTAATCCATCGCAACGTCAAAACAGTCTGCCTGGTGCCTTTAATGAATATATCTGACATTCTCAGAATAGGAGAAAGCGATCGCAAGCAGATAATTAAATGCAAAATTGTAAAAATTTTAGAAAAACTTTCTGTAAAACTGCAGCTGCTGGCTTGGGTCACCTGCTATGATTGCCGCCAGTTGAGGTACGTCATCATAGATACTTAAATAACAGGTCTGATTAAATTCAGTTTGTTCATTTCAATGCGATCTGGCGAGGCAGGTTATAATGCCAACAACCTCCATTTACCAGTGTCTTGTACAAAAACAACAGCCTTTTCTCCTAGCGCCTTCCATACTTTATTAATTGTTTCGCGTTATAAACTTCCGAATAAACTTATTAACTTATATGGTTTTATTAATAAATGACGATGAATTATATACCAGGGGCGCTTGAAAAGTCCGTGCAAAGTCCGAGAGATGAGACCACCGGCGCGTGTCGAGGTCATGTTTAGTTAGTAGCATCTTTGTAAAGAACACACACCAAGTTTCAGCCATATTGGTCTATTTCTTTCTGTTTGGCATTCGTGTAAATCAAGGAACTCTAGTGATTGTCAGACGATGGACGAAAGAGAATTTCGTGTGGTGATTAAACATTACTTTATGAAAGGCAAAACGCCTCAGGAGACTAAAGAGAAGCTTGATAAACATTACGAACATTACTGTGACTCTGCACCTTCGATTAGAACAGTTTATAAGTGCTTACAAAATTTTCGGAGTGGCCATATGGGCACAAGTGATTCTGAACTTCTGGACCCCCTGTGGAGGTTACGACTCCAGAAATCATTGATAAAATCCATGATATGGTGATGGATGACAGAAGAGTTAGTTGCATGAGATTGCTAGCGCTGTGGGCATCTCGAATGAACGAGTAAATAATATTTTGCATAATAATTTGGATATGAGAAAGCTATCTGCAAGATGGGTTCCGCGATTTCTCACGTTTGACCAAAATCGGAGTCGTGTCAGGTGTTGCAAGGATGGGTTGCAGCTGTTCAGGAAGAATCCGCAGGACTTTAAGAGTCGTTTCTTCACTGTGGATAAAATATGGATACATTACTATACTCCTGAGACCAAAGAACAATCCAAACAATCGCTTACGAAGGGAGAATCTGCACCAAAAATGGCGAAGACCATTCGTTCGGCTGGAAAGGTTATGGCGACTGTCTTTTGTGATTCGCAAGGGATAATCCTCATCGACTATCTGGAAAAGGGTAAAACTATTGCAGGTGCATATTAGTCATCGTTATTGGACGTTTGAAAACCGAGACGCAAGAAAAACGCCGGTGACTGAACTGCAAAAAATCCTTTTCCATCACGACAATGCATCAGCGCACACCTTATCAGTTGTGGTCGCAAAATTAATGGAAATATGATTCCAACTCGTTTCACATCCCCCCTATTCTCCAGACTTGGCTCCATCGGACTGCTATTTGTTCCCCAATTTGAAGAAATGGCTGGTGGGACAAATATTAAATACAAAGGAGGAGCTATTTTGCAGACTTGGACAATTTCTATTATTCGGAAGCGATCAATAAATTTTAACAGCGTTGGACGAAGTGTATAAGTCTAAAAGGAGACTGTGTCGAAAAATAAAAAAGGTCTACCCCAAACACGTAAGTAGTTTTTACTTTTGCACAGACTTTTCAAACTCCCCTCGTAGTGTAGTAAATAACATTATTTGTTGGCTTCTTTTATTTTAATCACACTACATTTTTAATCTGGTAAAGTCGCAAACTCTGTAATGAAGTTTGATATTCTTTAATCGTAAGATCTTTCCAAATCTACCGCAAACAGTTTACGTCTGATGTAACTAACGGCTCCTCAATACTCAAGCAGTAATTCTAGTATGAACCAACCGCACCTTACCCCTCCATGACATCTACCTTACCATTTGCAACAGTCCCATCCAGCTAACTAACGCGCTGAAATATATTGGACTAACCTTCGACCTACAGATAATTTGGAAACCTCACCTACTAACCATCTAACAAAAATCCCATAATAGACTAAAACTACTAAAATTATTAACAGGTTGAACTTGGGAATTACGGCCCTCAGCTATACTCCACATCTACAAAAGCTTGATCAGACCCATCCTTCGCTACGCAAATGCTGCATGGATCTCCACCCCGTAAGTCTCTCCGAAATCTCGTACGCCACGCACTCCGTCTCGCTTCCCGCGTCCGTTTACCTCCCGCCGCCTGGTTCCTCTACCATCTCGACAAATTCCCACCCCTCTTCACCCACATCGAATACGTCGCATCCTCTATATTGTCCGCAAACTACATTCCAGTCACCCCATGTCCCGCCTCTGATCACCAAACGTGCTATCCTGGAGCACCTTCACAAACACATGCCTCTCTCCCAACAACTGCACACACTCCACAGCCTGCCCCAATACAACTTCAATTCCCTCTACCCGACAGTGAGAACCGCCACGATATTTATCCCTCCTACCAACTTTAGCTTTTCCCGACCTATCCCAGTCCATCAGGGTTCCTTCCCCTCTTCATCCATCACCATCCCCTCTGACTTGCAACCCCCCCTACCCCGCCCCCCCCCCCCCCCCCCCATTTACACGATACACTACTGCTCACGCTCTGTCTTTCCCACCGACTGTATTTCCCACTATCCATCTCTGCTTCTACTTCTCATCTCCATAGTGTTTCCTGTGTAATAGACTCCTATGTTTCTACCCAGACCCCTCAATCCTTGGGAATATACCTCCACCGATCTCTTTCACCCTAGAGCAAGTCTTTCAGTTTTTAAGTGTAGGTTCAGTGCTTCGGCGTTTCTATAAGAAGAATTTCAGCTTCCTGCAATGTGTTTTTAAAATGTATACATTTCAGTTTTTTTAAATATCTGTCTGTGCTTTTTAATTTAAGGTAGAACACAATCACAAATTTTGTTTATATTTCTCACTGTAAAATTTTTTAATTCGTTTGGCTGAAGTGCGGAGAATTGTACTACTGGCACCCCTCCCTCCGCCTATCTAGAGCGAGGGGGATGAAATAGCGCATAAAGGGGAAAAATCATATTCTGCGATATGTGTTAACGTAACTTTAATTTAATTACTTACTGTCTTTTTTTTAAAAAAAAACAAGAGAAAATTCTTTATCGCTTATATACCAAAACGGTAACGATCGGCGCTTTCTCTAACTGCTAACTTGCCACTTTCATTAAACATAACGGTAAGTATTGCTGTAACTCTCAGTACGTGGGCGTCTGGTGTCATCCAGTGTATGATTTTGAATAATCAGATTTCTTTTATGCGCTCTTAACTAAAAGCAAACGTGTCGTTTACTTCTTCTTTTTCAAAGGCAAAATCCTGCTTGCAGTTACTGACTACAACGAAAATAACTGCATGGACGTTACAGTGGATAAAATTTTTAAGACGCTTGCTGGCCTTTTGTTTCAATTATTGTCGCAAATAGCGTGATAAGTTCAACGAACTGATCTTTCTTCTAAATAATTATGATTTTATCTTAAGATTTAAAATGAGAATGTTATGGATGATACAACGTTGTTATAAACTCCCAGTGCATTTGTAATACAACATTGCTATGTTAATTCCCTGTAAATTTTTTAACAATAAGCCAATAACCGTTTTTACTTCGGATAATTGTTCTCTTGCTTTGTCTCTTCTCAAATCTGAAGTTGGTAGTTAAGTTACCGAAAACGGTTATAACTTTGCAAAAAAATTTTGATTTTAATTGCGACTGAGAAAATATAAGAAAATTCTGAAAAGTTTCAAAAATTTTTAACTTTTTATAGTGTTCCATTTGATTGAGCCTTTACCTTTCCTAATGCCATACTGATTGTCATCTAAGAGATTCTCTCGTAGCCTACACCAAACTGTGTCATAGCGATAAGGCCGGTGGAGTCACGTGATCAGAAGTTGTGACGTTCTCTTTATCGTCTCTTCGTTGCGTTTTAATTTTTTCCTTTCTGCTATGTCACGCTAGGCGAATTCCTCAACAGTACTTGAAAATGGTCGCAGCAGATTCCTCCCATGTACCAAGCCAGAATATACAATTGCCTCGCCCACGATAAAACAGGCCACAATACATGATTCACTCGTAGTCAAAGTTTTATATTATCCAAACTACTAAATACGCAGATACTATCTGTATTCGGCATGTGTTGAAATGCCACAAACTGATTTAAAATTTTGACACGTCGTTGCATTGGAATTGGCCCATGGTTTCATATACTTTTTTTTAAATACGTTTGCGAAATGTGCTGCGGATAGCTTTAGTAGCAAAGAGGTAATAAAACATCATGTGTAACGCGGCAATTTCTCACGCATCTCATTGTTTATGATATGTCGTATCGCGGTAACTATGTGCTGTACAGTGATATAAATTTGCCAGCACATTTCGTGATATATGTGGATACTGCACGCAAAATATGTCGCGAAAAGAGTTACCAGTAACGATGTTATACATTAAAACGTCATGCATGATGCAGCAGTTTTACGGGGGTTGTTGTTGTTGTGGTTTGATGCAGCTCTCCATGCTACTCTATCCTGTTCATCTCCCAGTACCTACTGCAACCTACATCCTTCTGAATCTGTTTAGTGTATTCATCTCTTGGTCTCCCTCTACGATTTTCACGCCCCACGCTGCCCACCAATACTAAATTTGTGATCTCTTGATGCTTCAGAATATGTCCCACCAACTGATCCCTTCTCCTAGTCAAGTTGTGCCATAAACTTCTCTTCTCTCCAATTGTATTCAATACCTCCTCTTTAGTTGTGCGATCTACACATCTAATCTTCAGCATTATTCTGTAGCATCTCATTTCGAAAGCTTTTATTCTCTTCTTGTCCATACTATTTATCGTCCATGTTTCACTGCCATACATGGCTTCACTCCATACAAATACTTTCAGAAACGACTTCCTGACACTTAAATCTATACTCGATGTTAACAAATTTCTCTTCTTCAGAAACGATTTCCTTGCCATTGCCAGTCTACATTTTATATCCTCTCTACTTCGACCATCAGCACTTGTTTTGCTTCCCAACAGCAAAACTCATTTCCCACTTTAAGCGTCTCATTTCCTAATCTAATTCATTATATACATTCCATTATCCTCGTTTTGCTTCTGTTGATGTTCACCTTATATCTTCCTTTCACGACGATGTCCATTCCGTTCAGCTGCTGTTCTAGGTCCTTTGCTGTCTCTGACAGAATTACAGTGTCATCGACGAACCTCAACGTTTTTATTTCTTCTCCATGGATTTTAATTCGTACTCTAAATTTTTATTTTGTTTCCTTTACAGATTGAATAACATCGGGGGGATACTACAACCCTGTCTCACTCCATTCCCAACCAGTGCTTCCCTTTCGTGCCCCTCGACTCTTATAACTGCCATCTGGTTTCTGTACAAATTGGAAAGAGGCTTTCGCTCCCTGTATTTTACCCCTGCCACGTTCAGAATTTGAAAGAGAGTATTCCAGTCAACATTGTCAAAAGCTTTCTCTAAGTCTATAAACATAGGTTTGCCTTTCCTTAATCTATTTTCTAAGATAAGTCGTAGGGTCAGTATTGCCTCACGTGTTCCAATATTTCTATGGAATCCAAACTGATCTTCCCCGAGGTCGGCTCCTACCAGTTTTTTCATTCGTCTGTAAAGAATTTGTGTTAGAATTTTGCATCCTTGGCTTATGAAACTGATAGTTCGGTAATTTTCACATCTGTCAACACCTGCTTTCTTTGGGATTGGAATTACTATATTTTTCTTGAAGTCTGAGGGTATTTCGTCTGTCTCATACATCTTTCTCACCAGATGATAGAGTTTTGTTAGGCCTGGCTCTCCCAAGGCTGTCTGTAGTCCTACTGGAATGTTGTCTACTCCCGTGGCCTTGTTTCGACGGTGGTATACAGCGGAAATGTAATAAGGCATAACATGTTTTCCTTTCATCATTTCGAAGGGGTTGCCAGCGAGAAAAATTTTCTTAAAGATTTAAAATTATAAATTGTGTAAAGTTTGTTACGAGTCGCGAAGTGCTCTCATTCTCAAGTACTGGATGCATAAATCTGGGTGTTTTCAGTCTGTGGCGTCTCATTGTTTATGACGTCATACCTCCTGAAGTACGTGTCGCACTCTTTTCTGGGGGGGGTGGGGGTCTAGGAATTACTGAGAGACACAGAACAACTCACCAAAATTTCATCGCAAGCGGATGAGTCGTTTAGGAGGACAAACATATAAAGATACATTTATTTTTATTTATATAGATGATCGATGCATGAACAGAGCTATAAACTCACCGATTTCGCATTGAACCCAAGAGTTGGCATTACAGGTGCAGTACCTGTACAAAATGGAGACAAAGCGAGAAAAGAGCTTTTGTGTTTTGGAATATGCGAGATGTTTATCGGTTAGAATAGCGCAGCGTGCATTCAGAAGGAGTTATGGAAAAGAACTGCCTCGTAAACAGAGCATTGTGCGGCAGTGCATCGACAGTTTATGGACTCTGGTTGTCTCTATAAACAGAAAAGTACCAGTCGATCAAGTGTTCCAGACGCTACCGTGGAGAAAAAAGGTCTGCGCAGGCCACGAAATAGAAAACAGAACAGCAGCAAACTGTGTGGAAGGTTTTGCGGCGGCGGTTATATTTCAAAGAGTACCGTCTGCAGCTGGTGTTACTATTAAAACTGGAAGAAGTTAACGGCCTGTGCCTTCAGATTTCATCACAGGGCAGGGAGCACTTGAAGATGAACATTTCGCCTCCAAGCTGATGTTCAGGGACGAAGTAACCGTCCAGTCACATGGAAAGATTAATCGCCACGTTGTGTTGTAAGAGTATCGGGCAATGGAAATCCTCATGAAGTTGCGGTCCATGAACGAGATTCATCTGAGCTTAATGTTTTCTGTGCGGTGTCACCCACGAAGCTATATGGGTTGTACAGGGTGTTTCAAAAATGACCGGTATATTTGAAACGGCAATACAAACTAAACGAGCAGCGATAGAAATACACCGTTTGTTGCAATATGCTTGGGACAACAGTACATTTTCAGGCAGACAAACTTTCGAAATTGCAGTAGTTACAATTGTCAACAACAGATGGCGCTGCGGTCTGGGAAACTCTATAGTACGATATTTTCCACATATCCGCCATGCGTAGCAATAATATGGCGTAGTCTCTGAATGAAATTACCCGAAACCTTTGACAACGTGTCTGGCGGAATGGCTTCACATGCAGATGAGATGTACTGCTTCAGCTGTTCAATTGTTTCTGGATTCTGGCGGTACACCTGGTCTTTCAAGTGTCCCCACAGAAAGAAATCACAGGGGTTCATGTCTGCCGAATAGGGAGGCCAATCCACGCCGCCTCCTGTATGTTTCGGATAGCCCAAAGCAATCACACGATCATCGAAATATTCATTCAGGAAATTAAAGACGTCGGCCGTCCGATGTGGCCGGGCACCATCTTGCATAAACCACGAGGTTTTCGCAGTGTCGTCTAAGGCAGTTTGTACCGCCACAAATTCACGAAGAATGTCCAGATAGCGTGATGCAGTAATCGTTTCTGATCTGAAAAATGGGCCAATGATTCCTTTGGAAGGAATGGCGGGCCAGACCAGTACTTTTTGAGGATGCACGGACGATGGGACTGCAACATGGGGCTTTTCGGTTCCCCATATGCGCCAGTTTTGTTTATTGACGAAGCCGTCCAGGTAAAAATAAGCTTCGTCAGTGAACCAAATGCTGCCCACATGCATATCGCCGTCATCAATCCTGTGCACTATATCGTTAGCGAATGTCTCTCGTGCAGCAATGGTAGCGGCGCTGAGGGGTTGCCGCGTTTGAATTTTGTATGGATAGAGGTCTAAACTCTGGCGCATGAGACGATACGTGGACGTCGGCGTCATTTGGACCGCAGCTGCAACACGGCGAACGGAAACCCGAGGCCGCTGTTGGATCACCTGCTGCACTAGCCACGCGTTGCCCTCTGTGGTTGCCATACGCGGTCGCCCTACCTTTCCAGCATGTTCATCCGTCACGTTCCCAGTCTGTTGAAATTTTTCAAACAGATCCTTTATTGTATCGCTTTTCGGTCCTTTGGTTACATTAAACCTCCGTTGAAAACTTCGTCTTGTTGCAACAACACTGCGTTCTAGGCGGTGGAATTCCAACACCAGAAAAATCCTCTGTTCTAAGGAATAAATCATGTTGTCCACAGCACACTTGCACGTTGTGAACAGCACACGCTTACAGCAGAAAGACGACATACAGAATAGCGCACCCACAGACTGCGTTGTCTTCTATATCTTTCACATCACTTGCAGCGCCATCTGTTGTTGAAAATTGTAACTACTGTAATTTCGAAAGTTTGTCCGCCTGAAAATGTACTGTTGTCCCAAGCATATTGCAACAAACGGCGTATTTCTATCGCTGCTCGTTTTCTGTGAGATGACCGTGACGGATATGTCATCATGATATGTTGAGTTGTGGTCGTTTCCACAAATGACTGCTGGTTATTCCGAGAATTTCAACTTCCAATAAGACGGTGCACACTCTCACTGGAGGATCCATGTTTGTCGCTACCTAAACGAATAGCTTGGCTCTTTCGCCTTACCCACCTTCACCTAAACAAACGCATTGTGTTTTTTTTTTCTTTTCCTCTGGGGCTACGTTACGGACCGCGTTTACGCCCCCCCCCCCCCCCCCCCCCCACTGCCAAGAACACTGGAACGTTGAAGTTAAAATCTTCTGGGTTATTAGGCCGCGTCATGTTAGAAGAAACTTCAATGACAACGGCCACGAAAGCCTGCAGAGTTACATAAAACGCTTTTATGGGCAAGAGGTTTATACCACCATCAGAAGACTGGAGAACCTTCGTAGAAGAAGAGGTAAATTACTATGCGATTTGGCCTTTCTATCCCGGTGCCGTGCTAAGGATGTTATTTCCACATTCGCCAGAATTAGCCACCATGTGCAGACAGAGAAAGCCAGGAGAATCCACCAAATGGCCAGCGAAGCACTTCTCTGTGAAAGAATCCAGCAAATACGCAGAGACTTGAATTATATTAGCTCCGTTTTAATTGATGTGCATTTTTCACTGGCGGCAACTCTCTCACCCCAGGACTAGGATAAAGTGGACAGAATAACGTTTGATCATTCAACAAGGTTTTCGGATTTCAGTGCTGTGAAAAAGAGAAATTCGAGAAGCTATCGGTTACAGTTCAGAAGGAAGACGCTACTGTGGATCCGAAGCGAGTAGTGGTGAATCGTCAGAAGTACTCGATGAAGCAGCTGTTTCAGTTCTGGGCAAAGGTCTGAATTTCGCAACTACACCGAAGAGAATACCTGTAGAAGAAATCGCAAGTGGCGTCGAAGCATCCTTGTTTCGTCTTCCGAAGGTGCAGGCCGAAGAAGTTAGGCAAGATTTGTCGGGAGTTCTACGGAAATCGAATTCCTCCGAAAAGCAACATATCGGCGCAGGAACTCATGAGAATTGAAAGAATCGTTTTAACAAAATCGGATAAGGGGGATGCTAATGTTGTTTTGGACGCTGTGGATTATCACACGAAGACGAAACGACTACTAGCTGATCCTGTGTATCGCAAGTTAAAAAGCGATCCGACGAACAGAATCGTTCGGAAAGTGAAAAACCGGATATCAGAGTCCAGACTGGACAGCTCTATTACAAAGAATCTGACACCTCGAATACCTGTCTCACCCAGAATGTACGGACTACCGAAAATACAAAATGAATCGGTTCCTTTGTGACCTATAACTCGCCGACTTATTTTTTAGCACGTCATGTACCTGGCAAACTGAGACATCTAGTTGGTAAAACAAATACTTTTATAAAAGATTCGAAACATTTTTTTAGAAATTATAAGCACACTGAGGATATCTGGAGGTGACATTCTTGTTAGCTTTGATGTGACATCGTTATTTACTAACGTCCCAGTATCAGATACAATGGAGATCATAAGAGAGAATGTTGCACCAGATGTTTGTGACTTAATTGAATTGTGTCTTCGTTCTAGCTATTTTAAATACAATGGTGAATTCTATGAACAGGCTGACAGCCTTGCTATGGGCTCACCCATTTCGCCAGTTGCAGCTGACGTTTTTGTGGAACATTTTGAGCAACAAACGTTAAGTAGTGCTCCTTTGAAGCCTTCTTGCTGGCTCCGCTATGTGGACGATACATTTGTTATATGGCCACACGGCGAAGAAGAAGTTCTTGCGTTCCACAATTTCTTAAATGGAATTCACCCCAAAATCAAATTCACCTTGGAGGTTGAAAGTGAGGTCGGTCTCCCGTTCCTAGATGTATTGGTATACACAAGATCTGATAACACTCTAGGTCACAGAGTGTACACAAAGCCGACTAACACGAACAGGTATTTAGATGCCACTTCGCACCACCACCCAGCCCAGAAGCAAGCACTACACTGTCTTCTCGTGCCTTCCCTATCACCGATGACAACTTGGAATCGGAGTTTAATTTTTTAAAGAGGACATTGAAGGCAAATGGGTATGATAGTTATTCAATCGACAGGGCTGTTAGGCGGAATATTTATACCGCTAATAAGAATGACGAGGAACCGCCTTCTCACTCCGTCGCGTTACCGTTCGCTTTTGGGTTCACTGACCGTATAAGCAGAATTTTAAATAAAAGTGGTATTCATTTAGTCTAAACAAAATAAAAGACTTTTTCCGACGGAAAACGGATGCGCCTGATTGCCTCCACAATGCAGGCGTCTATCAAGTGTGATGTGGCTGCGTCAAAGTGTATATAGGCGAAACGGGAAGAACTCTTAAAGAACGCATTAAGGAACACTAACGGTACATGCGCCTAAAACAAAGTGCAAAATCGGCAGTAGCGGATCATCACGAAAACTGTGGCTCTCACATCGATTTTAATAAAGTACGTGTACTGGCTAAATAAACAAACATTTATAGAAGAAAGATCTAGAAGCGGTTGAAATTTCTAAGAATGCATCTAATTTTAATAGAGAGGACGGCTGCAGGCTTCCGGATTCGTGGCTCTCCGCCATCCCGGCCGGGGTGGCCGAGCGGTTCTAGGCGCTACAGTCTGGAACCGCGGGACTCCTACGGTCGCAGGTTCGAATCCTGCCTCGGACATGGATGTGTGTGATGTTCTTAGGTTAGTTAGGTTTAAGTAGTCCTATGTTCTAGGGGACTCATGACCTCAGAAGTTAAATCCCACAGTGCTCTGAGCCATTTAGCTCTCCGCCATCAAGGAAGTAAATACGCGGCCGTGGTGTGTGAGCGGCATAAACAACGCGCTGCAAGTCACCTCGGAGGACAATAATATTTTGGGTTAACATTCCCCCTCTCTTGCTCTATCCGTTTCGAATCTAGCCACTGATGACGACCAACTAATAGCGGTAGCAGGAATTTCAATCAATAACCCTTCTCCAGCATAAGTGTGGAATAGTGCCTTTCTATCTAATGACGATGACCGTCAATGGTATCCACAGGAGAAGAGCTACCTACGCCGACCTACGCCGCGTCTTCTGCATCAGAGCGGGAATATTAGCCTATGGCTATGGCCCACCAATAGCACCCATGTGAATTTTAACCAATACTATCGCTTCTCCAGCACGAACGTCAGAAAACTCCCCCTTTATAAGTGGACGTGACACTCGTCTCTGAGAGTGTTCCAGCAGTAGTGGACACCAAAATATCCTGAGGAAAATCCCTGCAGAGGGGTCGAAATTTTAGAAGAAAAATGACGCGTCATAATAACCCAAAAGATATTAACTTCAATGACAACGGCCACGAAAGCCTGCAGACTTACATAAAACACTGGAACAGCTATTCAACGCATCTATGCTGCTGTGATGACTACTGCCAGAATGTTGCTGCATACGGTATGGAACGAACCTGATTACCGTTTAGACGTACGACGTGTAATCAGAGGGACCAACACAGAAAATTTGCAAAATGCAAACATGGTGAGTTGACGGCTCTATTTCTGCGTCAGTAATAATTTTACATGTAATACTTTCTTGCATACAGAACTATGAAAACGAATGAATCACTTACAGTAACCCTGTATTTTGCTATCGCAATTACCGTAGACTTCACGCATATGATGTCCGGGAACGTTTTAAATCAACATTGCTTGTCTGCGGGTCTTTGGCTTGGGATCCATTATTCCTAAAATTACCATATTCTGCTCCACTTACCAGTTCTTATTATTCACAAGGAGTTTTTGAAAATTAGGCCTTTTTCCGATCTCTGTCTTGGACTAGTTTATTAGCATAGCTCCTGCAGATCCAATGCCGTTAGATACTCCAGTACAGTATAATTCAATTTTTCATCAATGAAGATAGAACGATATTAAAATTGATAACGAAAACTGACTGCTCATAAAAATCTGTGACGGAAATCCCAGTAGTTTTGTTTCCAGTTGCGCTTTTTATTATTCTTGTAAAATCTGTACCCAAAATCTTTTTAACACGCAATGAATCTGTGTAAGATTTACTGGAAGAACATGTTTCAGCAAAATTATGTTGAAAGTTAAGAGATGTTAAAGATCAGATGTTAAAGTTCACTAAGTTTCAAGAGACGGCTTTAAATGACGAGTCTGGCAGTATGCTACAGCCCCCTACGTACCCCACGCGTAGGGATGCCGAGAACGAGATTAGATTAATTATAGCACGCTCGGAGGCAAAAAAAATTATTCTTCCCGAGTTTTATACGTGAATGGAACGGGAGAAGCTCTAATAACTGGTGCAGTGGGACGTAAATACAGCTCTGTAACATTATTTCTCGTGCATCAGAAGAAAATTAAATTTACTCATTTCCAGCATGTTGGGTGTATGGACTAAGAGGGGATAACCGCGTATAAAATATAATATTCAATCTGGATCCATATGCAGCTACCGTCTGCATTCAAAACTTTCGACATAGCAATGTGAGACGTGTTTCTTCCCGTTTAACGTCTGACATTGAAGTACACGTTACGACAATTGCTTCGCACAAAAACAATGTCGAGTATGAGTCTTCTTAATATGGAATGTTTTTTCGAGAAGACACCAGCAAATCTTTCCATTTGTACACTTTGAAGTCAGTGCATAGCTCTACGCCTACAGTGTGCTGCCATCTTTAGAGTTAACGTGAAACCACCAACGTAACAACCTCTAGCGGCAGGAGAGTGAACTAGTTTGTAATCAAAAGAAGCTACAGAGCGCATTATGCACACGGACCGTGTGGCCTAATGGATAAGGCGTCGGACTTCGGATCCGAAGATTGCAGGTTCGAGTCCTGTCACGGTCGAATTATTTTTCTCACACTTTACTAGATGGATGTTTTGCCCTTCCGTTGTCATGAATCCGTCGTGGAGTGTACGGTACCGCGTGAAGAATTTATAAATGGTGCACTTGGACTGATACAATTGTATTGCCACGTGTGCGAAGTAACGCGGCGTGCAGTGAAAATTTACTGAGACAGTCTTCACCGTAAATGTCAGGGCAAGTGACTGCCTTCATACGGAGAGGAACAACCTTTGCTCCGAAATGTTAGCCAGAAGTCAGGTCGTGACATTTTCCACTCTATTATGGCAAGCATTAAGGGCAGATCTTCATCACTAGGCAATTGTGTTGGACTGACCTTCAGAGAATGGTGTACTTTGTTGAATAGACTAAGTTCGAAATGAACTGCCTAACTACCCTTTTAACACCTAAATAACTGTTCATTATTGAAAAACAAAGAAAGTCGCAATTGCTTTCATTCTCATATAGAGATGAAAGGTTATTATTACTTGTATCAGCTGAACGATATCTGGGAAATATCGCAGTGATTTATTGTTTTATTCATCGCTGTAATTTTCAACAACTTTAGTATATATTTTTCAGAATAACATTAAGTCACCAGTTTCAAGTATATTTTATTACACCTTTCCAATTTCGACGAATTAATTTGTTATCTCCAGAAGCCTATAAAACTAGGGATATATGTGAAGTATAAAAAGTATGTTACAGCAACGTACGTATGTATCAATGTGTTCTCCATAGAAGTAAAATCTAGTGATATGACCAGAAATGTAGTTATTGTGTGTGGGTACTGCAAACATAGATTGACAATTTACAGTAACTGAATCACATCTAAGTATATGCCAGGCTGGTGTGTAGTAGAAAGGAACACAATAAAAATATATAAAAATATAACCAAGTTATATAAGGAAGTTTTATATAATACATGTGAAAAAAACATGGAACGCAGTTCTCATATATAAAAGGAATTGCTAATTTACACATTTAATAAGAGATGATATGCAGCCAAAATAGGGTGTATGCTTTAATACAAGTTTATAATTCAATAAATCTTATGAATTCAGGTGGGAATGCTTACATATTCCAGTCTTCCAAAAGGATCATTTTGTGGCCCTAATTTTGTAGCTTCTAAAGAGACAAAAATAATTTGACGAAACCAATAAGGTGTAATAAAAAATATTCGTAACTGACAACTGAAATGTATTCTGAAAAATCATTTTACCATCTTCGTTTTTGTTCGTTTGTTCTTTATCTCTCTCTTATGCTGATTACTATACAAAGTTTTGAGAGATCTGATTCTCTTCTGTACTCTGATGTGTTAGCTGTTTTACAACAGCAAATATTTTTTCTTAACGAAGTCGTATACTAACCAGAAACTACAAATTATGTGTGGGGACTATATTTTTAACAGCGGAACACTGCCTTCGACGACCGTGCGGCTGCTACGGTCGCAGGTTCGAATCCTGCCTCGGGCATGGATGTGTGTGATGTCCTTAGGTTAGTTAGGTTTAAGTAGTTCTAAGTTCTAGGGGACTGATGACCACAGCAGTTGAGTCCCATAGTGCTCAGAGCCATTTGAGCCATTTGCCTTCGACGATACGAATCCGTTGAACTGTTAATGACAACTCTGTCGGATGTCTTATTACACAAGAACTTCGTGGACGATTGATACGAAACAGTGTCATGACATCATCAGTGTTTACGAGCTCCATGTGTGAAATACGACACGTTTACTGAAAAGATGAGTGAAATAGATATTAGTATCAGTGGCGTTAACAAACTACATAACTCGTTAAAACTGAACAAAGCTCCAGGGCCCGATGGAATCCCTATTAAAGTCTACACTGAATTTACGGCTGAGTTACTACTGTTCTAACTATAATCGTGTGACATAAAAACCGTACGCAATATTTGGAAGAAAGCACGGCTCACATCCATCTACTGGAAGCCTAGCGTAATTGATCCACAAAATTGCAGTCAAAGTTGTTGACAGTCATATGTTGTAGAATCTTAGGACATGTTCTGAGCTGGGAAGTTATGAGTTATCTCCGAAAAGAATGACATAGCTATATTCTTGACATTATTTTGTAGCTTAAATAAGAAAGGCAGTATACAAAAATTTAAGATCACTGTTCCGAAGCTAAAAGGCACAGTTGGTGGTGTATCATTTTATTGTAAATTTCGTAGTATGTGATTGACAGCAGTTTATGAAACGTAGTTTCGTCTCATGAAGATAGCTGTGCGAACGAAGTTATCTGCTTAATGACTACCATAACACATTGTCCACTTTTGTTTTGTTTTGAAAATTATTCGTCCATGTGACATTCAAATCTCCGTTTGAAATTTGAGGAAGTGAATGAGTAACCGGCTCCTCAGGTAACATACGGAGTGTTCGATAGTCCCGTTAACAACCTTCTAGGACTAGTATAGGGGACTGTGTAGATAATACTTTGAATGGGAACCCAAATGTCCGGACTGCGGTTTCAGTTCAGATGTGTAACGCGTCCAAGTCTGCTTAGAGAATGAGAAAAGTCTCAGAGTTTCTTGTACTGGTATGTAATATTGTAGACGGGATGACGTGCATAATAACGTTGGCGGTCGCCACATCGAGCGGATGTTGTTATGCACTAATACTGTTCTGTAGGTACAGTGCGCTGGTTTTTTAAATTTTAGAATAATGTAGAAACGTATGTTTAAGTATTAATACAAAGAAGTGTATTTAAATGATAAGTGGATTCTTCATTATGTTTCCTTTCGAATTGTAACTTGATAATTGTACAGCGTCATACCTAATTCAATCCCTCAAACAGAAATAGATGAGCTAACGTCTGAACTGAATCTTTCGTAGAAAAGTAACGGTACATTTGCGGCCATGGATTCCTATTCAAAATGTTATTTACTCATTCCCCTCAGCAGGTCCTAAAAGTTTGGAATGGGAATTTCCGAACACCCTGTGTGCTCTATATGGCTTCCCTACCCAATGCTGAATATGTTTCATGTGCGTGATAGCACGTAAAGCCGTACGTGATCAGTACAACATTCTCTGACACGCCTTGTTATCTGACCAGTCGCAACGCCGCGTGGTAGACGGCCGTAGAATATGCAGTTAACGCGCCGTCCGCTAGATGGCTCCCATGTACACTCGACGCGTTGTTTTGCTGCAGACGACGTCGACCTGGAAGAAGGCCATGAAAATTGATAACGTCGGCTCATAGACCTTGTCGACCAAGATGTATTTAGGTCGACAGAATGTTTTCCAGCACACGAACAAATTAACCGATGAATACTGTCCAGAATTACTCACAAACAAGCAACGAAATTGCCTCTGGTGTTATATAGAACGTACAAAAGACTCAAATCCAAAATATATAGTAAACGTTAATATATATATTTTACAACTGCTTCTTATTGCATGCATGGTAAAACGATTTCCCCTACAGGCTAAACATATTTATTCTGTAGTTTTGATTAAAAAAACTAATTTCGATAACTTCTTCTTTTATCCTTGTGCCATCGGTGTTTGCGTTGAATTTCGTTTAGTCATTTATTACGTACAGGCTCTCAAGGGAAGAATGAATGGCGTATTCCGCTAATGTTAATTTTTCTAATTTCATGACCCATTTTTTTCAAGAACTACTTCATGCAGCTAATCGAAACTTTTACAGGTTTCTTATAGATACTACGTGTACTCACTCGTCTAGTTTGGTAGAAGTATGTATATGTTACCGCCCAAATCCGATTTTAGGTTGAATTAGTTTCGCCTAGATCATACTCGTTCATCCTGTTTCCGACAGGATAAAGCAGTTTAGCCTAGGTCGAATCGGTTTATCCTCGTTCGAAATTGCATGCTTTACGACAAACTGGTACCGTACGTCCTAGTCTGAACTAATTTCACCTAGTTTGAAAGTAAACTGAATAAAGGAGTAGAAATAAAATAGTCAATACAATTCACTAAAGTTATTTATTAACTAATCAGTAATTTCACATCTGTCTTCAGATCCACAGAAATCATCTTATCTGCAGTTTGCTTATTTTTGCAAGGTTTACTTTGGTGGCACTTAGAATTCCACTTCGTTTTTCTTACAAGTGCATTTATTTGTTGTACAGTTTTTCATACAGCTGCATTTCACGAAGCCTTGCCTTGATCCAACAGAATGTTTTGTGGCTGCGGTCCTTAAAGATATTTCAATATCGTGGTTAATATCTCCTACATCTAAAAACTTCTGAATTCAGACGTCGAAATCAGTCCTAAAAAAATAAAAAAGATGTTAAAATAAATATTTTTAATATTTTACTACAAAAAATTACGGAAAATAATGTTTTTGAAGTACGCCATGTTTGGTGGCAACTTTGTAGAGGCCCTCATCAGTCTTTTGAAGCATTACTCCAGTTACGTTTCGAAGGTCACCTCTGCCTTTATGTACATCTCGAATAGGTTTGGTGACGTTGTCTCCAATGACAGCTGGTGGATAGGATTTGTCAGAGGAAGCTTTCATTCTTTTAGCGTGTTTTGTTAAATTTTATGCCGCAATTTTTCTAGCATTTTGAATGTCGTTTGTATCAATTTTTACAATGTTATATCATCACTGTTTTCGTACTGTTTGGTATTACTATCATCTTCGATTGCGTTCTTTAGGTCATCTTCATTCTGAATATCATTTATGATTTTTTGAGGGAACGAGGTAGTGAAAAGTTCTACTCTAGGTTCGGTTCCGAATAATGATTTGTAAGGTGATTGTTTTATGCGAGAGTGGTAAGCTCGATTTTTCATGAATTAGACATACCTTAATACTTTCCACCACTTCGTCGAATTGTTGTCCTTTAACCAATGTCTTGGTTGGCACGTTCAACAGAACGATAACTTTGGCTGTGAATTGGTTTCCCATGCACAATTTTCATTTCTGATCAAAGCTTTGCGAGTTCACTTATAACATTATTGACGAATTCTCTGCCATTATCAGCAGAATGCACGGCGCCCCTACAGTTAGGAATATGTCCACCAAATGATAAGCCACTTCTTCTTTTGTGAGATGGTCTTGGTAAACTAGAATGAATTTTAAATTCCTGTGTGTTTGTGTTTTGAAATCTATCAAATCGACTTGGCATCTGTTATGCATTTCCGAATAGAGAATTGGCTTTGAAACTAGCCCTCTTTTCCTTTTTGTCTTCTTTTGTTGACAAATATCACACACTGATAAGAAGAGGCATATCATTTCCTTTATGATATTGGCATATTTTTTTGATGTCTCAGCTAACATCCTATCGCAACCTCCGTGACCCACAGCTACATGAGCAACCCTTGTACACTCAAGTACGAGCAGCCCTTAGCGGCTCACAATTTTATTTACAACTATTCATGACGTCGCCTTTCCGGCTTAGATTTTTTTAAATATGACTTGTAGCTACTGCATCTCTTTCCAGTCAGTACAAACTTTAATTTTATTAATGTGTTATATACCTAACATGTTTTAGAACAGTTAGTTTAATTCTGAAGACGATGCTCATAATAGCGTAGAAACCTGGTCAATTTTGACTTAATATTTATGACCTAGGGCTTATTTATTCTAATATAATTCTGACACGGTCACTGATCCTTAGCAGCTATGTTCAAAGTTATATTCTAGGCGTTAGGATAGAATTATTTTTCTGTTATACCTTTTTTTTATATTTTTTCCTTAAATATTTTTGCATTTTACTAGAAGTATAAAAGTTGCTACAGCCATTCCAGAAGTGTTGGGTCACATAAAAGTCTATCATGTAAAGTTCCTAAGAAAATGGTTCAAATGGCTCTGAGCACTATGCGACTTAACATTGTGGTCATCAGTCGCCTAGAACTTAGAACTAATTAAACCTAACTAACCTAAGGACATCACACACATCCATGCCCGAGGCAGGATTCGAACTTGCGACCGTAGCAGTCGCGCGGTTTCCGACTGAGCGCCTAGAACCGCGAGACCACCGCTGCCGGCAAAGTTCCTAAGAAAACGGGTAATTTGTATGGGAATTATTTTCCAGAAATTGCAGTCACAAGCCGGCCGGAGTGGCCGAGCAGTTCTAGGCGCTACAGTCTGGAACCCCGCGAGCGCTACCGGTAGCAGGTTCGAATCCTGCCTCGGGCATGGATGTGTGTGATGTCCTTAGGTTAGTTAGGTTTAAGTAGTTCTAAGTTCTAGGGGACTGATGACCTCTGAAATTCAGTCCCATAGTGCTCAGAGCCATTTGTACTTTTTTTTTTTTTTTTTGCAGTCACAAATTATTTTTTATACAAACATTTTAACAGAAATAGTAGTTAAAACGCGGCAGCACTGTAGTCTTCATCGTCGTCATCTACATAGTCTGAATGCACGAGGTTTCTTCACCCCTCCTTGGACAGGTTTTGGCCCACAGCTCAGCCTTGTCGACTCGCTCCTTGTCCATTTTCTCCAGAGTGGCTCGCGTATTCCAATCACACCGCTCCTCTAACGCTTTCAGTCTGCCAGCAGTATCATGACTAAATGTGATGACAGCACCATACACACCGAGCTTCAATGTATGACATCACATAGATGCATTTTAGGTGCTCTTGTCCACACTACATCACTGAATGTCTCATTCACCTTTTGTTTTTCCCCTGTCAGACCTTTCTTCAACAAATTTGAGTTTGTCAAATCCTTATAAACTGGCTTTATAACCTACATAATAGTCTCAAGTATATATTTCTTCCGAGTAAACTTCTCTAAAGTTTCAGCCGATTCAGATTTTTATGTTTAAACCACTCGCTTGACCAAAAATTGTGGACTGGCTTGGCATCTGTTGATATTTTACGGGAAAACGTTGCATGTCAGCCTTTTTCATATCATCTAGTCTACTTCCAATGCTTCTTATGGCTTGGCGACAATATACTGACAGTTGATTGATGGTATTGTTTATCAGGCGACTGCTAGTAATCTTGCCATCAGACAGCGGTGTCAGCCGCGCGGGATAGCCGCGTGGTGTAGGCACCTTGTCACGGTCCGTGTGGCTCCCACCGTCGGAGGTTCGAGTCCTTCCTCGGGCATGGGTGTGTGTGTTGTCCATAGCGTAAGTTAGTTAAAATCAGATTAAGTAGTGTGTAGGTTTAGGGTCGGGTGACTTAAGTAGTTTGGTCCCATAAGGCCGTACCACAAACCAGCAGTTTCACCAATAGATCCTGCTTCCTCCGTTATACCAAGAATATCCCACGGACAACGCAAACAAGAATCCTATCAACTCATTCAGCAAGGTTTCCACTGTAACCTGAATCATACCACTGTCTTATAGACCTTAAGATTATTGGGACATTAATTTTTAAATGGCCAATGGCTTATGAAATCCTAAAAACGTCCAAATTAATCAACAAATTCCAAACAATATTAATGCATACATAAATTAAAATTTGTCAATAAAGTGACAATTTATACGTCCCTTAACCGATGGGAATTGTGCCAACCAGAGACCAACAAACTGGGAGCTATTTTAAATCATTAGGGGACAGATATTATGTAATTTAGATATATATGTTTTATTTATTGATTTAATCTGTTATCTAAAGACCACAATAAACGTACAACCATTACGGCAGCTGTCTCAATTTCTTGTCCTTTACAAAATGGAATCCGTGTAGGACGACGTTGATCTGACCAATTGACAACAGCTGTGCGTTACTCATTTCGGAAATCCAATCACAACAGCTGTTCTGAAGATACACTTGTGAGGCAAACCATTATAATCACCTGTGCTTTTGGAATACAATATAGGACTGCAATGTGTGGCGTTGATTCAAGATGTCCTTCGCAGGTTATGGTGCTCCAGATGAACACTCACAGGCCATGCAGCTCCCTAAATCACGTGCTGCGGAAATTTGAGGACGCCGGTAACTGTCATTTTTTTCCACAATTCAGTCACTAAGAATAGTGCTTAATATTTGTCTTCTTCTTATAGTTTCGAAACGGCCTTGCCACAGTGGATACACCGGTTCCCGTCAGATCACCGAAGTTGCGCTGTTGTCATTTTTCGGGGTGCACTCAGCCACGTGATGCCAACTGAGGTGCTACTCGACCGAATACTAGCGGCTCCGGTCAAAGAAAACCATCATAACGACCAGGGATGCGGTGTGCTGACCACACGTCTCTCCTATATGCATCATCATCTGAGGATGACACGGCGGTCGGATGGTTCCGATGGGTCACTTGTGGCCTGAAGACGGAGTGCTTTCTTATCTTCTAGGAACAAAGTCACCAAATCGTGGATTATCTGGAAATTGAGATGTAGCAGCAGCATTGTAAGTGTGTATATTTTCCTGTCTTGTAGTGCTGTGTTTATGTGGAATATGTTGCCATCTGAGACACATTATTTATTGTTGTCGAAGATTTCGAGGAAGAGGAGCAGCGAGGGGTAGTGGCTGTGATACCTTCCCTGTCACAGCTATTATATAAGCTTATGTTCCAAAAATATTTTTTTCCTTGTTTGGTTGTGTATACATTTGTATAAAATCTGTGTTGCTGTTGTAGACGATTTTGGCGAGGTGGGTCATTGGGTACATGGTGGTTCGAGTGAGAATGATGAGATGCCACACTGGGTGGAGCAGATGGAGAGGGAGTTGTGTCGCCCTGAGGAGAGGCCAGAGTTGATTCCCAGTGACCTGAGGGATATGTCACAGAGCCAGAGCTGTATGGGTAATCTCTATGCACACTCATGCTGCTTGTATACAGGGTGTTACAAAAAGGTACGGCCAAACTTTCAGGAAACATGCCTCACACACAAACAAAGAAAATACGTTATGTGGACATGTGTCCGGAAACGCTTATTGTCCATGTTAGAGCTCATTTTAGTTTCGTCAGTATGTACTGTACTTCCTCGATCCACCGCCAGTTGTCCAAATTGAAGGAAGGTAATGTTGACTTCGGTGCTTGTGTTGACATGCGATTCATTGCTGCTCTACAGTACTAGCATCAAGCACATCAGTACGTAGCATCAACAGGTTAGTGTTCATCACGAACGTGGTTTTGCAGTCAGTGCAATGTTTACAAATGCGGAGTTGGCAGATGCCCATTAGATGTATGGATTAGCTCGGGGCCATAGCCGTGGTGTGGTACGTTTGTATGGAGACAGATTTACAGAACGAAGGTGTCCCGACAGGAAGACGTTCGAAGCAATTGATCGGCGTCTTAGGGAGCACGGAACATTCCAGCCTATGACTCGCGACTGGGGAAGACCTAGAACGACGAGGACACCTTAAATGGACAATGCAATTCTTCGTGCAGTTGACGATAACCCTAATGTCAGCGTCAGAGAAGTTGCTGCTGTACAAGGTAACGTTGACCACGTCACTGCATGGAGAGTGCTACGGGAGAACCTGTTGTTTCCGTACCATGTACAGCGTGTGCAGGCACTATCAGCAGCTGATTGGCCTCCACGGGTACACTTCTGCGAATGGTTCATTCGACAATGTGTCAATCCTCATTTCAGAGCAAATGCCCTCTTTGCGGATGAGGCTTCATTCCAACGTGATCAAATTGTAAATTTTCACTATCAACATGTGTGGGCTGATGAGAATCCGCACGCAATTGTACAATCCCGTCATCAACACAGATTTTCTGTGAACGTTTGGGCAGGCATTGTTGGTGGTGTCTTGATTGGGCCCCATGTTCTTCTACCTACGCTCAATGGCGGAAGTTATCATGATTTCATACGGGATACTCTAGCTGTGCGGCTGTAACATGTGCCTTTACAAGTACGACACAACATGTGGTTCATGCACGATGGGGCTCCTGCACATTTCAGTCGAAGTGTTCATATGCTTTGTAAGTAGGCTGTTTAGGTTTTTTATATTGGTAACGCCACGTAGCGCTATGTATGAAAATCACTGGCTGTGCTGTGTGCAGTCTGTGGCTGGTTGGATTTGTTGTAATACTCGCCATTGTAGCGTTGGGAAGATGGATGTTAACAGCGCGTAGCGTGCGCAGTTGGAGGTGAGCCGCCAGCAGTGGTGCATGTGGGGAGAGAGATGGCGGAGTTTTGAAATTTGTAAGACTGGATGTCATGAACTGCTATATACATTATGACTTTTGAACACTAGTAAGATAAATACATTGTTTGTTCTCTATCAAAATCATTCATTTGAAAACTATGCCTATCAGTAGTTAGTGCCTTCAGTAGTTCGAATCTTTTATTTAGCTGGCAGTAGTGGCGCTCGCTGTATTGCAGTATTTCGAGTAACCAAGATTTTTGTGAGGTAAGCGATTTGTGAAACGTATAGGTTAATGTTAGTCAGGGCCATTCTTTGTAGCGATTACTGAAAGTCAGATTGCGTTACGCTAAAAATATTGTGTGTCAGTTTAAGTACAGTCTTGCACAATTTTTCAAAGGGGACGTTTCAGCTTCTCGGTGACCGATGGATTGGTAGAGGCGGACCAATTCCATGACCTCCACGCTCTCCTGACCTCAACCCTCTTGACTTTCATTTATCGGGGCATTTGAAAGCTGTTGTCTACGCAACCCCGGTACCAGATGTAGAGACTCTTCGTGCTCGTATTGTGGACAGCTGTGATACAATACGCCATTCTCCAGGGCTGCATCAGGGATTACATGCGACGGAGGGTGGATGCATGTATCCTCGTTAACGGAGAACATTTTGAACATTTCCTGTAACAAAGTGTTTAAAGTCGCGCCGGTACGTTCTGTTGCTGTGTGTTTCCATTCCATGATTAATGTGATTTGAAGAGAAGTAATAAAATGAGCTCTAAGATGAAAGTAAGCGTTTCCAGACACATGTCCACATAACATATTTTCTTTCTTTGTGAGCGAGGAATGTTTTCTGAAAGTTTGGCGGTACCTTTTTGTAACACCCTGTATAAGCGTATCTTCCAAATGTATTTTTTTCCCAGTTTTGGTTGTGTATACATTTTTATTAAATATATGTGTTGCTGTTGTAGACGATTGGGTCATTGGGTCCACGGCGGTTCGGGCGAGAATGATGAGATGCCACAATGGGTGGGGCAGATGGACCTGTCTCGCCACGAGCAGAGGCCAGAGTTGATTCCCAGTGGCTTGAGGGGTGTGTCATGGAACCAGAGCTGTATGGGTAATCTATATGCACACTCAAGCTGCTTATATATAATCGAAATTCTTTCCTTGCAGCAGCAGCAAGCAATGTCTAGAATGCTAAATTTAATTTCTTTCCCTATTCTTCTTCTTCCAGCAGGTGCCTCACCACAATACACCGTGGCGCGGATACAGAGGGGGTGAAGAAACAACGACCCATATGAGGTCCTGTGCCGCATGCTCCACTGTGTAAGACGCCACTTGTCACTGGGCGGGCAGTTGCAGCAGCCACAGCCGCCTTCACCCCATCCGCCCCCATACCTACTCCGCTCTGGCATCCGTGGACAACTCTCTCTACGCAAGTAGCTCAGGGTCGTGGCAACATCCATCTTTACAGTCGCCTGCGCAGCCAGGAGGCTCACAACACTGCAACAGTGCACTATCTCCTCCTCCCGCATGCCCTCGCCCAAACTGCCTTGAGGCCTTGTTAGATCGCTGTAGGGAGCAGCCGCCACATCTACACACACAAGTCACATAATTCCCGTAATTCCCGGCAAGGTGGGTGATGAGCTCTGAACCGACGTTCGACCACATTCCAGATGTGATGGATCGTCTTCAATCTGGTGAGTTGAGGGGGGGGGGGGGGGCAGCACATCCAACGGAAATCGCCACTGTCTTCCTCGAATCACTGCGTCACACTCCTGGCCTTGTGACATGGCGCATTATCGTATTAAAAAGTCCCACCACCGTCGGGAGACATGATCGCCATGAAAGGGTGTACGTGGTCATCATGGTACCTTGCACGACCTCCACTGGACTCATAGACGCCCGCATGAATATTCCGCAGAGTATAATGGAGCCTCCGCCAGCTTGTGTCCCTCCCGCAGTACAAGTGTCAGGGAGCTGTTCCCGTGGACGACGACGGATTCGCGCCTATACACCGCCATGACGAGGAAGGTAGCGGTATTAATCAGCCCATGCAACGTTCTGCCACAACGGCAACCTCGAGTGCCTGTGGTCACGCGCCCATTTCAGTCTTGGTTGCCGATGCCGCGGTGTTAACATTGGCACATGCACGGGTCGTCGGGTGCAGAGGACCATCGTTAGGAGTGTTCGGTGCGCTGTGTGCTCAGACACACTTGTAGTCTGTCCAGCATTAACGTCTGTTATTTTCCGTCACGGTTCGCTGCCTATCCTTTTTTACCAGCCTGCCCACCCTACAAGGTATGACCTCTGTAATAAGTGATGGCCGCCCAAAGCCACGACGTCTGGATGTGGTATCAGCTTGGTTTCACCACATGTTAAAGACACTCACCACGGCACTCTTCGAACGCACAACAAGCCGTGCAGTTTCCGAAATGCTCATGCCGAGCCTTTAGGCCATCGCAGTCTACCCTGGGTCAAACTCAGATTCCCCATTCTAAACACGGAAAGCACTCTCGCTGGTACTGTAGGCATCGTGCGTGGGTCGGAACTAGCAGTCATGACGCTGCTATCTCCTGGACGGGTTCATATCGACAGTAAGTCTGTGGTCATAATGTTCTAGCTGATCGTTGGATGTTTACTGAGATGTCGCTCTACTCTCCTATATATTTCCTTCTCAAAAGCTTTTGAAAACACTGGTATCAAAGAAACTGGCCGGTAACTGTCTACATTATCTCTTACACAATTTTTATAAAGTGGTTTCATTGAAGAGTATTTCAGTCCGTCAGAAAATTCACCACACCTGAAAGACAAATTTCACAGGTGGGTGGGTACAGATTTAATATGTCATGCACTCATTTTTATAGTCCTACGTGAAATTGTATCATTCATACTAGAGGAGACTTCATTCTTTAAGCCATATGTCTGTCAACAATCGCTGTAGTGGTAAGAACTACCTACCTGAGACAGTCAGAAACACTCAAATGCGTTAAAAATGGCTGTATTATGGATGAAGTTAATACATTCGTACATTCGTGTCAAATAAAGGAAATCCCTGACGCCTGGCAGCACTTTGGACAGATTTTAGCTGCGAAGCGAAAACGGCTGTAGTCGCAAACAATGGCCGTCTACAGAGCTATAAAGAGGCGTTGCCATAGAGATTACAAAATCGCATTGTAGACACCTGAAGCAACGGCGCCCAGCTGCCTAGACGTGTTACAACAAGTATTGTTTACAATCAAGTTGTGAGTTCAATAAACATTAGAGAGATTTTGCATTCTGCGTTTCTTAATTTTGATTCTGCACATATACTTTAGTACGTTATGCAATTATCGTTGTGTTGCTGTTTCATAACTTCAAAGATGTTTTTACAAATACGCGGAAATGAATTGTTTTCGATATTACACTACAAACGCGGTTCATTTTCTTGTTTTAGTTTATAATAAGAAACTGGAAAAATGAATACCCCAGGAATTGTAGGTTTGTCAGCTAGTCATGTAATAATTGATTCAACTTCTTATTTGCTTGTTTCCTGTAGCTCCAGGTTCTCACCCAACGCCAGCTTTCAAGTCATCTACATATCTATCCGTACCAATAAAATTTCGATTCTCCTTGCCGACTATTGATTTCGTGTGCTAAGTGGACTGGTGCAAGTCTTTCTATTGGACGCCACTTACGTGACTGGCGTGTCCGTAATCTACCCGAGATATCCACCTGGGGGAGGGCGACTTCCGGTTTAACGCGGAATTCGGACCACCTGTTATTCCTGGAGACTCCTCACATAGTCGAGAGTTTAGATTAAACTCGGCCTGAAAAATACCACTGTCCGACCGAGGTCCTATACCGCGACCTCTCTGCTTCCAGGCACTCACTTTACGACTGGACCATCACTCTCGACACTCTCTATTCACAAGAAGTGGTTATTAAGTATTTTGCGCAGCCAAGTTGCATCACTTTGATTCTTGTGCAAGAGAAGCACAATATGCTGAGCACTAAACTCTGCCCTATCACGGTGGAGTCTTTCTCAAGTTGACCATATAGTTTTAAGTCTGTTGGAAGAGCTTCGGGTGTAACGCGTGATTTTAGACATTCAGTTTTCTCCTGTGATATTCCAGTGTCGTAAGTTATCCAAATGCTTTACTTATTAATACTACATATCTGCCTGCATCGGACAGAGCTACCAAGCAAAGTTCAAATCGTCTGTATCGTGGACTTTTGCCGAGTTCGCTCTTCGAAACTGGCTTTTTAAGACTGCATCGCAAGTGGACTCGTATTTCTAAATCTTTTGTTCACCTTTCGGCTGCGACTGTGCCTTGATTCCTTTTAGTATTATTATCTGCGCGTCATGGTCTAACAGGACATTTATAATTTTTATCACGCTCTGCCCATTAACTAGCTAACCATCTATGAAGATATTGTCTATCGCCGTACTGCTGTTTCCTTGTAGATCCATTAACATTCTTTTCTCTGGAACGTGAATCAGAAAGTTTATATATAAATCTGCACACAAAATCTACCTCCTGTCTTTTTTAGCAGCCCAGTAAAGCACAGCAACAACCGTGGAGAGAAAAAGCCTGTAGTCTGATGTAGAATGTTTGATATATCCACTCTTTTGAATTAAATATTACCTTCAGTATAAACGGTGACCCTTACATAGAAATCAAATAAGACGTACCCTTCATAAGAAAGTCAAAATTTCTCCAATTTTAATCCACAGTTCATAAAGAATGATTTATAGTCAGAATCTATGCCCGTCCCGGAGAAAATTTTCCTGTTTAAAATCTGATTTCGAAATCTATTCCTTAACATGATGTAGTTCATATGAAACATTGTCGTGTTTCCAGATCTCTTCCACGTACGTAATTACTTTTATGTTTCTTAAATGAAATGTTAGCGGTGATTAAATTATGCTTTGCACCAAATTCTTCTAGGCGGCTTCCCCTTTCATTCCTCTCCCTTAGTCCCCGTTCTCTTCCTCTTTGCCGGCCGCTGGTGGCCGAGTGGTTCAAGGCGCTTCACTCTGGAACCGCGCGACCGCTACGGTCGCCGGTTCGAATCCTGGCTCGGGCATAGATGTGTGTGATGTCCTTAGGTTAGTTAGGTTTAAGTAGTTCTACGTTCTAGGGGTCTGATGACCTTAGAAGTTAAGTCCCATAGTGCTCAGAGCCATTTGAACCATTTCTTTCTCCTTCTCGTCATTCCTTTACTATCGGACTCCAGTTCCCCATCACAATTAAATTTTCGTTTCTGATTTTATGATGTTAAGAGACGAAGTCTTATGTGACTGCACCGTGATATTAACATATCATTGTTCCGTTCGTTAAAGAATGTTAAAATGAAACTTGTCTGACTTCTTGTGCGGTTTTAGTCTCTCCCTGCGTACGATGTTCTCGGGTTTTCAACCGAGTGGCATCGTCTGAGTGGTGCGATGTTTCGAAAAGCTGACGTGTTGCAATCTTTAGGCGATTGTGATGACTGATTTACCTGGCAAAAATTCAGCTTGCCAAAATATCGCACCATTCAGACGACGTCTCCCGACTGAAAACCCGACAAGATTTCAAAATGGCCTGAGTTGCTTCGGAAGCAATGTAATTCTGCCTGCAGATTAAGAGAAACGCATTCTAAAGCGAACCCTATCTTTCTCGTCGTAGATAGCATCAGTCCTACCGGAGACTCGCTCTGGTGCCACCTCACACACGTGGCTCGTAATGCGGACTCATTAATACAGTCTATGCTGGCGCCGTACAGATTTCTGTGGTGTCTACTGCATGTCAAGACATTCAAGCTTTATTATACCTATCTGTCGAAGTTAAGGCATGCCAGTGTGATTTTTAGTTAGTTCGCATAATTATGCGCTAGTTAGAAATTTAAAACAAGTTTATCTGGCTTTGTATTACTTATAGGCATACCGCGATTGCAGTCGTTTTAATCAGGGATTACCGCTTTTAGCGTGTTACCTGTTTTTATGTTGACAATGAACGGTGGGACCCTCTTGGCTGTAAGCAATAACTTTGCCGCGTCATGAGTGTTCAAAAAAATCTCTGAATACGCAGCTCTCACTGATATATAGGGTGTTCAGAAATTAACGTAACAAACTCCTAGGATGTGGGGAATGAGTACATAATATTTCGAATAGGAACCCATATTCGGAAACGTCATCGAATCACGCTATAGAGCATCAAAGTTACAGGCGCCTGCGCCTATCAATGCATGTATATGCAGGATGATTCTGTGATGGTATTCAAGGATGATGGAGAAAGACAAATGTATCACTTTTAGGTTAGGATCCATGTACCGGAAACGAACAAGTCCAAAGTTAGAAGCAGAAGCCGTTCTGATAAGTCTGACAATATGTGCTGGTTCTGTTGTTGCTAAGATTGTAAGATAGGCTGAAAGGGTTCAGTACTGCCCGGCATAGAAAAGATGTGCGACAACATACTTTGTCGTTCTTGTCAGAACAGCGTTTTTTGTAGAACATTTTATTTAATACACCGAAGCCGGATACCAATGTAGGAAATAAGGGCAATTTGTATGTTTAATTATTCAGATGTGCAGTTCCTTAAAATAGACCCCTGAATCCAGTTTGGTAATGTTTGTGCATTGAATGAATGGCTGGTCGTCTGCTGACCACGGATAGCGAAGGTAGATTCTATAATCATCTTTGAGACGATTCTCTGGTAACCTTTGGCCGAACCAAAGAGAGGAAGTATACCAGAGCACCAGAGGGCCTGGGATGTGGCTGACCAGTACGGTGGCAAGGTCCTCCCACACTTCTGCGGAAGCGCGGCATGACCGGATGAACGGCCATGTTTCAGCACTCTCGCTGGTTCCTGAGGTGTGAAGACGTGTTCTGTGTGTGCTCTATAAAAACAAATTTAAATGGAAATGGTATGCATGTGGAATATTTAATAGTAGATGAACTAATAATTTCTCTTATTAGAATCTTTAGGTGGGAGGCTCATGTAAATTGTTCGGAAAAAGATAGGCAGGTAAAAGTTTATGGGGAACATAGGATTCTTCGTAAGTGACGAAGAAACCACGTGTTATAACTATAAGACGAAATACTAGCGTGTGGTAGTATTAAGATGAAATACTTGCGTGTGTAAATCTAAGTCAAAAACAAGATCTCCGTGCGCAGAACTTGAATTAGAGACAAGCACTTCCACGTGGTGAGTACAGTGTGAGTCTCAATCTGACTATGAGGCAACAAAAAGAATTAGAAGTGTTTGTCCAAGCATTCAGTTGAGGATCCGTGTGAGAGATAAATAAGATACCAAAACTTCCATTATGAGATACATTCGTGTGACGCCAGCTTCATATTCAGATACCCTGAGAGTGAATTAAGGTGAGACAGCCATCTACCCGGCAACTCCGTATGGGTTGCATTGCAGAGGGAGATGTGCATAAAACCTCCAGAGTTTGTGGTAGGAAAATTATTACGTGGGTCAGTGACGTGTGAATGTAGAGTGACTATTGTTTGATGTGGGAAAGCAGAACAAGTTGAAAACCAAACATTTTGTTTTTTGAGATGTGTTTTATACTGTCATTTTGATTTATTACGTGTATTTAATCTGTGTGATTTGCATGAGACAGTAGCGATTTTAGTGCGTCAAGCATGATTTTTTGTAGTACACCACGAAAGTCAGTAATTCGTTACGTTGGAAGTGAATGAGATTACGAGAGTGTGGGAGAGGATGAAGTAGCGTAAGATTCTTGACAATCCAGAAAGTGCACTGTAGCAATAGACAGAAACATTACGAGACCATAGAATAGTAAAATACTTATGTTATGTCATGCACACTGGGTGGAGAAACCCTTGTTTAACTTGTTTAAGTGTAATGCACGAAATTTTGATACCTTAGCGTGAAAGAATTTATAGTAATAAAAGAGGAAATATATGAAACAAATAATGGTCTTGATTATTGAGTTGTGGGTAGCCATTTTGTTGAGGTATGTTACGATAACTTCCATTTTCTTGCTGGGATGTTCACTTTGCATAAAATATATACCACAGGAAGGAAATGTGGCCTTACCAGGGTGGAGTGAGTCCATCAGAAATGTGCACTAACTATTAGTCAGATGCGTTATCCATTGCGTTGCATTAAGAAGTAAAGACGGAAATAAATTATAGCTTAACTGTTAGGTGCTAGGGATCATATTCAAGCATAGTTGCAGTGGGTACGATAATCATGAAAATATTTCTGATGTACGAATAATAATTGCATTCTCTCGGCAAGCCACTCATCTAGTAGACCTGACTACTAGATGCCACAGAATGGGATAGGAACCTCCCAAGGCAATTTTCAGAGATGGTAGTGTGGACCAAAAGAAGAAAAGAGTCTAGTAAACATGGGCTCTAGAATGCATATTGAGGAGTTATGAGCACTTGCTCATCTTCGCTAGTGTGAAACACATCTCCTCTATTGAACATTTGGCCACAACTCTTAAATCATGCATTTTAAAGCCCATGTTTACTAGCCATTGTTTCCTGTTTGGTCCGTTTTACCACCTCTAAAACTTGTCTACCCTACAATCTTATTAACATACACTGATAATCTAAAGAGTTATGACCAGTGCCCAGCGCGGCGTTGGATTGCCGCCTGGTGGCATTGCAGACACGTGATGCAGTAACAAAACTATGTAAGCAGAACAGCTAGCATGCTAGCAAAACATGGACTGCAAACGGGGAATCCATCGAGATAAGCAACTTTGACAAAGGGCAGATTATTATTACGCAGAGTCTGTGAACGAGTATCTCGAAAACGGCGGAGCTGGTTGAATATTCACTTGCTTCTGCTGTGAGCATCTACGGAAAGAGGTAGAAGGACAGTGAAACTACCACTAAGCGCTAAATGGTTGGACGACCACGAGTCTTGGGGTTCGGTGGCTTGTCTGTTCTGTAAAGTAGGATAGATGGTGATCTGTGGCATCTCTGGCTCTAGAGTACAGTACTGGTGCACATACGTGTTTCGGCGCACACCGTTCATCGTACATTGCCGAACATGGAGGTCCGCAGTAGACCACTCGTACCTGTTCATGTGTTGACCCAACGGCATCGTTAGTTACGACTGCAGTGGGCGCAGGGCCATCGGGACTCGACCACCGATCAACCTGTTTGCTCTTCGGGCACATCACATTTTTGCTACACTAGGTCGACGGTCGTCTCCACAAAGGCCGTCATCGAGATGAAAGGCTGCTCGGGACGCAGGCTAGTGTGGGCACTATTAGCTATGGGAGACATTCCTCTGTGCCTGCGTGGGACCTGTGTTGGTATTCAAAGACACGCTGACAGCTGCAAACCACCTGCATTCCTTCATTTTTGATGTCTTCCCCGACGACGATATCGTCTTTCAGCATTATAACTGTCCGTGTCTCGCAGCCAGCAAACTGTCGTTGTTTGAGAAGCATAATAGTGAAGAGTCATAGGCCATCTGCTGTTCCTGATTTACATAAATGATCTAGGTGATAATCTGAGCAGCCCCCTTAGATTTTTGCAGATGACGCTGTAATTTACCGTCTGGTAAAATCATCAGACGATCAATTTCAATTACAAAATGATCTAGAGAGAATTTCTGTGTTGTGCGAAAAGTGGAAATTGGCGCTAAACAAAGAAAAGTGCGAGGTCATTCATATGGGTACTAAAGGATATCCGATAAATTTTGGGTATATGATAAATTGCACAAATCTAAGGGCTGCCAATTCTACTAAATACCTAGGAATTACAATTACGAGCCACCTAAGTTGAAAGTGTGGAGTGTAGCCTTGTATGGAAGTGAAACATGGACGATAACTAGTTTGGACAAGAAGAGAATAGAAGCTTTCGAAATGTGGTGCTACAGAAGAATGCTGAAGATTAGATGGGTAGATCACATAACTAATGAGGAGGTATTGAATAGAATTGGGGAGAAGAGGAGTTTGTGGCACAACTTGACAAAAAGGAGGGACCAGTTGGTAGGACATATTTTGAGGCATCAAGGGTTCTCAAATTTAGCATTGGAGGGCAGCGTGGAGGATAAAAATCGTAGAGGGAGACCAAGAGATGAATACACTAAGCAGATTCGGAAGGATGTAGGTTGCAGTAAGGACTGGGAGATGAAGAAGCTTGCACAGGATAGAGTAGCATGGAGAGCTACATCAAACCAGTCTCAGGACTGAAGACCACAACAACAACAAGTTGGAAGGACCACATAGATAATATTGTGGGGAAGGCGAAACAAAGACTGCGCTTTGTTGGCAGAACACTTAGAAGATGCGATAAACCCAATGATATAGACAGCTTAAATTACACTTGTCCGTCCTCTGCTGGAATACTGCTGAGCGGTATGGGATCGTTACCAGGTAGGATTGACGGAGGACATCGAAAACGTGCAGAGAAGGGCAGCTCGTTTCGTGTTATCACGCAGTAGGGGTGAGAGTATCACTGAATTAATACGCGAGTTGGGGTGGCAGTCACTGAAAGAAAGGCGGTTTTCTTTGCGACGAGATCTATTTACGAAATTTCAATCACCAACTTTCTCTTCCGAATGCCAATATATTTTGTTGACACCCACCTACGTAGGGAGACATGATCATCATAATAAAATAACAGAAATCAGAACTCGAAGTGAAAGATTTAGATGTTCCTTTTTCCCACGCGCCATTCGAGAGTGGAATGGTAGAGAAGTAGTACGAGGGTGAGTCAAATGAAAACCTTAAATTCGTAATTGTTGTTGTTGTGGTCTTCACTCCAGAGACCAGTTTGATGCAACTCTCTATTCTGCTCTATTCTGTGCAAGCTTCTTCATCTCCCAGTACCTACTACAACCTACATCCTTCAGAATCTGCTTAGTGTATTCATCTCTTGGTATCCCTCTACGATTTTTACCCTCCACGCTGCCCTCCAATACTAAATTGGTGATCCCTTGATGCCTCAGAACATGTCCTACCAACCGATCCCTTCTTCTAGTCAAGTTGTGCAGCAATCCTATTCAATACTTCCTCATTAGTTATGTGATCTACCCATCCAATCTTCAGCATTCTTCTGTAGCGCCACATTTCGAAAACTTCTATTCCCTTCTTGTCCAAACTATTTATCGTCCATGTTTCACTCCATACAAATACTTTAAGAAACGACTTTCTGACATTTAAATCTATACTCAACGTTAACAAATTTCTCTTCTTCAGAAACGCTTTCCTTGCCAGTGTACATTTTATATCCTCTTTACTTCGAGCGTCATCAGTTATCTTGCTCCGCAAATAGCAAAACTCTTTTACTACTTTTAGTGTCTCATTTCCTAATCTAATTCCCTCAGCATTCGACTATTTTCCATTATCCTCGTTTTGCTTTTGTTGATGTTCATCTTATATCCTCCTTTCAAGACACTATCCATTCCGTTCAACTGCTCTTGCAAGTCCTTCGCTGTCTCTGACAGAATTACAATGTCATCGGCGAACCTCAATGTTTTTATTTCTTCTCCATGAATTTCAGTACCTACAAGAAATTTTTGTTTTGTTTTCTTCACTGCTTGCTCAATATACAGATTGAATAACACCGGGCAGAGGCTAAAATCGTGTCTCACTCCCTTCCCAAACGCTGCTTCCTTTTCGTGTCCCTCGACTCTTATAACTGCCATCTGGTTTCTGTACAAACTGTAAATAGCCTTCTGCTACCTGTATTTTACTCCTGCCAGAATTTGAAAGAAAGTATTCCAGTCAACATAGTGAAAAGCCTTCTGTAAGTCCACAAATGCTAGAAACCTAGGTTTGCCTTTCCTTAATGTAGCTTCTAAGTTGAAGGGTCAGTATTGCCTCCCGTGTTCCAATATTTCTACGGAATCCAAAGTGATCTTCCCCGAGGTCGGTTTCTACTAGTTTTCCATTCATCTCTAAAGAATTCGTGTTAGTATTTTGCAGCGGTGACTTATTAAACTGATAGTTCGATCATTTTCGCATCTGTCAACACCTGCTTTCTTTGGGATTGGAATTATTTATATTCTTCTTGAAGGCTGAGGGTATTTCGCCTGTCTCATACATCTCGCTCACCAGATGGTAGAGTTTTGTCAGGTCTGGCTCTCCCAAGGCTGTCAGTAGTTCTAACGGATTGTTGTCCACTCAGGTCTTTCAGTACTCTGTCAAACTCTTCCCGCATTATCATAACTCCCATTTCATCTTCATCTACATCCTCTTCCATTTCCATAATATTGTCCTCGAGAACATCGCCCCTGTATAGACTATTTATTCCTCGCACCTTTCTGCTTTCCCTTCTTTGCTTAGAACTGGGTTTCCATCTGAGCTCTTGATATTCATACAAGTTGTTCTCTTTTCTCGAAAGGGCTCTTTAATTTTCCTGCAGGCAGTATGTATTTTACCCCTAGTGAGAAAAGCGTCTACATCCTTACATTTGTCCTCTAGCCATCCCTGCTTAGCCATTTTGCACTTCCTCTCGATCTCATTTTTGCGACTTTTGTATTCCTTTTTGCCTTCTTCATTTACTGCATTTTTATATTTTCTGCTTTCATCAATTAAGTTCAATATTTCTTCTGTTACCCAAGGATTTCTTCTAGCCCTCGTCTTTTTACCTACTTTATCCTCACGTTAGTATTTTGCAGCCGTGACTTATTAAACTATTATAATACTTAAAAAAAGGTTTTCATTTGACTCACCCCTGTATGAAAATGGTTCGATGAACACTCTGGCAGGCACTTAAGTGCGAATTGCAGAGTAACCATGTAGATCTGGATGAATTAGGCAAAGAACGGGGAAATAACAGTTTGTTGCTTTAATTTGGGCACTAGTGTAGGTTTTTCGCTGAAGCGATTACCGGTTTCGGCATAAGATGCAGCATGAGCACAGCCGGCCCGTGTCGGACCACAGCGCACGTGGCTCCGTTCGGCCCGCGGAGGACGAAAGCGCGTGGCAGCCGGGTCTCGGCGCGCACAATACGTGACACACACAGCCGCGCAATACACTCCTGGAAATTGAAATAAGAACACCGTGAATTCATTGTCCCAGGAAGGGGAAACTTTATTGACACATTCCTGGGGTCAGATACATCACATGATCACACTGACAGAACCACAGGCACATAGACACAGGCAACAGAGCATGCACAATGTCGGCACTAGTACAGTGTATATCCACCTTTCGCAGCAATGCAGGCTGCTATTCTCCCATGGAGACGATCGTAGAGATGCTGGATGTAGTCCTCTGGAACGGCTTGCCATGCCGTTTCCACCTGGCTCCTCAGTTGGACCAGCGTTCGTGCTGGACGTGCAGACCGCGTGAGACGAAGCTTCATCCAGTCCCAAACATGCTCAATGGGGGACAGATCCGGAGATCTTGCTGGCCAGGGTAGTTGACTTACACCTTCTAGAGCACGTTGGGTGGCACGGGATACATGCGGACGTGCATTGTCCTGTTGGAACAGCAAGTTCCCTTGCCGGTCTAGGAATGGTAGAACGATGGGTTCGATGACGGTTTGGATATACCGTGCACTATTCAGTGTCCCCTCGACGATCACCAGAGGTGTACGGCCAGTGTAGGAGATCGCTCCCCACACCATGATGCCGGGTGTTGGCCCTGTGTGCCTCGGTCGTATGCAGTCCTGATTGTGGCGCTCACCTGCACGGCGCTAAACACGCATACGACCATCATTGGCACCAAGGCAGAAGCGACTCTCATCGCTGAAGACGACACGTCTCCATTCGTCCCTCCATTCACGCATGTCGCGACACCACTGGAGGCGGGCTGCACGATGTTGGGGCGTGAGCGGAAGACGGCCTAACGATGTGCGGGACCGTAGCCCAGCTTCATGGAGACGGTTGCGAATGGTCCTCGCCGATACCCCAGGAGCAACAGTGTCCCTAATTTGCTGGGAAGTGGCGGTGCGGTCCCCTACGGCACTGCGTAGGATCCTACGGTCTTGGCGTGCATCCGAGCGTCGCTGCGGTCCGGTCCCAGGTCGACGGGCACGTGCACCTTCCGCCGACCACTGGCGACAACATCGATGTACTGTGGAGACCTCACGCCCCACGTGTTGAGCAATTCGGCGGTACGTCCACCCGGCCTCCCGCATGCCCACTTACGCCCTCGCTCAAAGTCCGTCAACTGCACATACGGTTCACGTCCACGCTGTCGCGGCATGCTACCAGTGTTAAAGACTGCGATGGAGCTCCGTATGCCACTTCAAACTGGCTGACACTGACGGCGACGCTGCACAAATGCTGCGCAGCTAGCGCCATTCAACGGCCAACACCGCGGTTCCTGGTGTGTCCGCTGTGCCGTGCGTGTGATCATTGCTTGTACAGCCCTCTCGCAGTGTCCGGAGCAAGTATGGTGGGTCTGACACACCGGTGTCAATGTGTTCTTTTTTCCATTTCCAGGGGTGTATTTTCCGAGGCGCTGCTCCGTTCGTCGCAGTGGGCCGACCCAGCGTCCCGGTAGTGGCTGGGCTGCGTCAGGCTTGCGGCGCGTGACGTCACGGCGTCGGTGGCGGTGGCTGCGGCTGTGTCCCGCGTGTCGGCCGCCGGCCGCCGGCGCACGTGTCCCTGCGGTCGATGGCCGGCCGAGGTCCCAGTGGGCACACCACCCGCTGCCCATGTCCTCGCGCCGTCTAAAAGCCGTGCCCTCCCACGGGGCGCACTTGTCCCGTAAGCCGTCGGCACACGGACCGTGCTGTCGAACGTTAACGTTGAACGTGCAACGTTCAAAGTGCTGCTAAACGCTCAGACACGACGCGACTTGTGCATACGGTACGTGGGTCCCAACGTGGTATACGCGATCGCAACGCACTTTAGCGACAGTTTGACGGATATCTCTAATTCGAAAATCACACTGTTTACTCAACGGGCGAGCGTAAAATTCCCACGTTAGCTCTATTTAAACGCACAGTTCCTCCGTCGTCCACGAAAAGGAAAGTACCATGTCCAGTCAATAAGGACACAGGCGTATAAAAGTTCCATTACAAACAGTGCGGTACAAATTTGCAATACTTCTCCTCATCAGATAAACATTATTTCACCATTCCCAGTTTTTAGTAAAACCCGAAGGTCAGTCTTACTTGTTCACTGTTCCTACCCAGTAGCAGAATCTTTGCAACATGTGAATTACGAAGCGTAAAAGAAAAAGGAGCAAAATATCTTTATACAATTAGCGCAAGCTGTGCTGTAGATTAAGCCAATCGAACAAAGTCACCCCTTAAAAATAGGTGAATTTATATTTACATAACATGAAATATAATAGCATATATTAAACTAATAATAAAGTATCAGAACCTAATAAAAACACGAATGTTAGGAAAAAAATGGAAGTGTTAAGACGCGAACCACCGCATCAACAAAAACTCATTTACGAGAGAGACGCTACTCATTACGCTTTTTTTTTGTTTTTTGGATCTTGTTCGTTGTTGATTTTTGTATTTGGTCGTTGCGGACGTTACATGACATCCGTTCAAGTTCATTTGTTGATCCTTCCACTCAGTTTTTTATTACAGAGACCAACCGGCTCTCTGACCGAACACGCTTTCTTTTTTTTTTTTCTTTTTTTTTTTTTAATCTGATTTTGTTCGCTTTTGTTCGTTGCATCTGCTCGGGGCGGACGTCGCAAGACATTTGTTTCACTTGTTCCTTGATCCATTAACTCAGTTTTTTTCTTCTTTTATGACAGAGAGCAGCAAACCCTCTGACCGAACACGCTGAGCTACCATGCCAGCGTTAAACCAACGACATGCTCCTTGTAGCTAATCATATTATGTTACCCCTTACTGAAAACGTTAATCGTAGATTATTATGTTACAAGTAGAAATTTAATTATAACAAATTGTACCAAGAACAATGCGTTTTCGACGGATCTTTAGTGTGTCGTTGCGTTCAAATAGCCTACTCTCATAATACGTAAGTTACAATAATTCTTTTGCCACGAAAATGATGTTTCTCATTACTTTATTGGAACGAATTACACAACTAACAACGGGTATTCCAGTGATTCTCAATTTGCTGATGCTCAGAAACGCCATATATACATATAGGCTTGAATGCCTATATGGCGCCTCATAACTCTATACTGAAGGGAGATGGCGTGCGTGTGACGTAAGTGGCGTTGTGGCATCTCATTGGTCAACGCTCAGACGTGCGCTCAGAATATCTGACATGCCAGATATCGCTCTGCACGTCCGAAAAGACTCCCGAACGTGCTATTCCACGCTATGACGTCAGAAACCCGGCACGCTCAACGCTCAACGATCGGATACACGGTCCCTGTGCCGACGGCTTTAGCTGCAACGTCACATTCCGTTATTGGACCGGAAAACAACACTTTCAAATATCTAGCTCGGATTAGAATCTGCTGTTTGCGAATTACATTTTGATCCTCAGACCAGCCTTCTGCAACACATAGTTTAATTCTGTTGGGTTGGTGCTTAAGTGTATAGCGTTTTTCCGTAAGTTTCATAAATACAACAGATACACATAACAGAGACTTTAGTCGTCTATAATATATTCCTCCTTCACAATTTTCAGCGCTGGGGTTGAGAGCTGGTTTCTTAGGATGATGCAGGATAAGGTTATGATTGTGGACAGGACCGTAATAAGTTACTCTCTGTTGCACAACAAATACGTAAACTTTATTTAAAGAAATTATAATTTTGAAACACCCTCGTAAAAAAGCAAATGACTGTATGACGGCTGAAGGCCTTATCACAAGAAAAAATTTCACAATTTTAGGGGTGAAGGCCACCAAGAATAACCTCAAACAAACTGCTGAAGGCCTGAATTAGAAGTCAGAAGAACAATTCTAAATAGCACTTATTAAGATAAATACTTCATTTTAAAACAACCTGTAACACGGCTGAAGGTCTTATCACGAAAGAAGTGGAATTATTGCTCGGCTGAAGGCCACACCAACAATAATTAGTGTAAGCTTATCACTCCGTCGCTGACACTGAAGACTGCAAACCTTCTTTCCTTCCCGTCTGGGCAAGTTGTGCAGTGACTAGAGTACTTGTAAAACTTACTGGGGCAGGGTTAATCCTAGCTTCAATGAAGTCGAAATTCGATCGTAATATTGGCATTTTAATTTGATATTCTCCACAACTGACAAAATTTGCAAATAAATTTGAATCTCTTTGTCCACCCACCCACTCCTGAGAATCGCACATTAACTATTTGCAATTACGCACCCCTATTACCTGCAGATGCGTTGATAAATACTCGGCAAGGATAACTTCTAGATCGAGAACATTAGGTAAGTTGTTGGAAGTGGTTAAGCGTTGGTGAAAATCTGAGCACACAAAGACCTCTAACCGCAGAACTCTGCACGGAACACGCGTTGGTGCAATGCTGCGGTATAGACCGTATATCTCCCTTCTAAGACCATGGCCAAGGCGCCGTATCCAAGTCCGTACCGCTCGATGGCTGAAGACGAAATCCTTTCCACAATTCTCTCGTCTGCCACGCGTACGAAAACGCGGCGGAAGATAATCAGTTTAGGCCAATGTCGAACGCTCTATCATCGGCGATATCGCTCCACGGAGATCTACCCAATGATCGAGAAGGTCATAACGCCCCTAGGCAAGCGAAATTCCCACCTTCGCCACGTGTTGCCACCACAGGAGCCTCCGGATGCCGGGCTATCCCCAAAAGCGCCATATCGTCCCGCGTTTCTGGTAACCGCTACCTGCCGCCCACGGCGGCCCGGCGAGCTACGGCCAGCTGCAGACTCATACAGGGTGAGTCACCTAACGTTACCGCTGGATATATTTCGTAAACCACATCAAATACTGACAAATCGATTCCACAGACCGAATGTGACGAGCGGTCCTAGTGTAATTGGTTAATAAAAACCATAAAAAATGCACGGAAGTATGTTTTTAACACAAACCTACGTTTTATTAAAATGGAACCCCGTTAGTTTCGTTAGCACATCTGAACACATAAACAAATACGTAATCAGTGCCGTTTGTTGCATTGTAAAATGTTAATTACATCCGGAGATATTGTAACCTAAAGTTGACGCTTGAGTACCACTACTCCGCTGTTCGATCGTGTGTATCGGAGAGCACCGAATTACGTAGGGATCTAAAGGGAACGGTGATGGACCTTAGGTACAGAAGAGACTGGAACAGCACATTACGTCCACATGCTAACACCTTTTTATTTGTCTTTTTCACTGAGCACATGTACATTACCATGAGGGGTGAGGTACACGTACACACGTGGTTTCCGTTTTCAATTACGGAGTGGAATAGAGTGTGTCTCGACATGTCAGGCCAATAGGTGTTCAATGTGGTGGCCATCATTTCCTGCACACAATTGCAATCTCTGGCGTAATGAATGTCGTACACGCCGCAGTACATCAGGGTACACATTCTCTTTTAACGTACCCCACAGAAAGAAGTCCAGAGGTGTAAGATCAGGAGAACGGGCTGGCCAATTTATGCGTCCTCCATGTCCTATGAAACGCCCGTCGAACATCCTGTCAAGGGTCAGCCTAGTGTTAATTGCGGAATTTGCAGGTGCACCATCATGCTGGTACCACATACGTCGACGCGTGTCCAGTGGGACATTTTCGAGCAACGTTGGCAGATCATTCTGTAGAAACGCGACGTATGTTGCAGCTGTTTGGGCCACTGCAACGAAGTGAGGACCAATGAGGTGGTCGCCAATAATTCCACACCATACATTTACAGTCCACGGTCGCTGTCGCTCTGCCTGTCTGAGCCAGCGAGGATTGTGCACGGACCAGTAATGCATGTTCCGTAGATTCACTGCCCTGTGGTTTGTGAAGCCCGCTTCATCGGTAAACAGGTAGAACGGCAACGCATTCTCTGTTACTGCCCGTTGACAGAATTGCACTTGATGATTAAAGTCATCAGCATGTAATTGCTGATGTAACGACACATGAAACGGGTGAAAGCGGAGACGATGCAGTATGCGCATGATACTACTTTGACTCAGTCAACCGGCTCTCGCAATGTCCCGTGTACTCATGTGTGGGTACATGGCAACAGCTGCTAACACACCAACTGCACCCGCTTCTCCTGTGACGGGCCTGTTACGGACCCTGCAGGCTTCAGCTGCATTTCGTCGACATTCGCCATAGATGATTATCATCGCCTTGTCAGAGTTCGAATACACCATGGTCACAGTTCCTACAACACTATACTATCACAGGCGTCTGGTAACACGGTGTACTACAGTTGGTCTGCGTGCGGAGACGAATGCAGAATAACAATAGCAGCAAGCGCTACATGCGGACACTGCGACAGCTAGATCAAACCATAACAGTGCACTACCGCCACATTCGTAAACACGGTCGTCATCGTAAACATGTCCCTGGAGATGCTGCTCGCCGACCGTGGCCCTTGTTTGTTACAACACGCAACTGAACGTCGGAGGTTTCAAGCGTCAATTTTAGGTTACAATGTCTCCGGATGTAATTAACATTTTACAGTGCAACAAACGGCACTGATTACGTATTTGTTTATATGTTCAGATGTGCTAACGTGGTTCCATTTCAAAAAAACGTAGGTTTGTGTTAAAAATCATACTTCTGTACATTTTATATGGTTTGCATTAAACAATTACACTAGCCCCTCTCTTTCACGTTCGGTTTGTGGAATCGGTTCGTCAGTATTTGATGTGGTTTACGAAATATATCCAGCGGTAACGTTAAGTGACTCACCCTATATACCACAATTTTCACCAACGCTTTAAGTTAGTGGCTCAATCATGCAGACATGCAGGGACTACTGCCCGAGAGTGCCTCATATTTAGCATAATTCAATAGAGTCGTGATCTGATGCCCTTGCTAGTCCCTTTGTTATTAATACTAATGTTGGTAAGCTAACGTGTAAGTGCCCATGTCCTGGCATCTTACATTATAAACTTACAAATATCCTTAAAACAAACATCACAATCTAAGGAATTAGGACAGGCGGCCGACCGACCGACTAACCAATCCGCCTAATGTAAGATCACCGATACAACGATGGAATAGTTTTTGGTAAGGGCGAAGACACAGAAAGCACTACGTCTTCAGCAAACACCCAAAAAATGGGAGCACTATGGGACAACTTCTGAGGTCATCAGTCGCCTAGAACTTAGAACTACTTAAACCTAACTAACCTAAGCACGTCACACACAACTATTCCCGAGGCAGAATTCAAACCTGCGACTGCAGCGGTCGCGCAGCTCCAGACTGTAGCGTCTAGAACCGCTCTGCCACTCCGGCCGGCGTGAACACCGAAGGCCAAAGGAAACACTAGAACCAAAGTAGACTTCAAAAGAAAAATATGCACAGTGCAATACAAGAGGCTGCCGAACTACACGCCCTATCAGACAGCATCAACATAATGAGGAAAGGTACACTGCCAGAGAAGTACACTAACCTCCAGGGCAGGTAACTGGGGCGTTAGCGGCCACAAGTCAGAAAATATCTCTGGGTGCACTTCTTTAATAAGAATAACCTAAATTCAATGATGAATAACCTATAGAGAAGGATGCAATTTTTTACCACCTCGAAACACTTCACTCATTGCTGGCAGGTTGTGTGGCCCTGAGAGCAACAGCCCACCGACCAAAGGCGAGATCTCATAATAGTCGAGGTTGCATTGACAGTTAAGTCTTCACTCAGCTTAAACGTCCAGGGTTCCGCGTGCAACGAAGTCGTCGCTCTCCTCGATCCGGCAGTGGCAGCACGCCGCCACCCAGCAGCCCCGGCTTGCCTCCCCCCCCCCCCCCCCCCCACCTTCCCCCTGCACGGACCTGTTCGCTGCTGCGCCCCAACCGAACTAATCTCCGTTTGCAACTCGCCACTCCACACAATGCGATCCCGGAAATACTAGCGGGCGCTCCAAAGATGCTACCACAGTACTCATAACGATAATCGCTGCTGCTGCCACTCACAGACAGACAAGCCACAACTTAGTGATGCCAATAAATCGAATAAGAAACGAGATGCCATAACCGCAATGACAAGGTGCCAAGCAACAAACGGCATGAACACGAGCTGCTGTATAAATCACGTGGTTTTGAGGCGAAATACTCGTCTACTCATGTTCGGAGAACATTTTCATTCGGATAGGTTGTTCGACAGGCCCAAGCCGACACCGGTATAATATTTTTCTTTTCAGTCTGTCGGAATATTGACAGTAAAAGTCAACAGTGATGGTTACACCTTGGGGAAGTACTTTGCAGTACCTCACACCGTCGAAGGTCCGCCAGATTTGTAACATGATCTACTGTGGATGTGCGCATGTCTTTGTATGGGGAATAAATCCACATTTTCTCGTCAGCAGCAACGATACACAACAGGAATGGTCGATGTTGTCTACGAGCCAATTGGTGACGAGCAAGCAGAGATCACATCGGCCCATCCGCAGATTTTTGGGATTCTGGGTTAGAGCATACGGTACCCATACAACTGCTTTCTGAAACTTCCCCATTTCATGCAAATGTCACACTAATCTGGAATGATCACAGTTGATCATATTTGCCAGTTCTCGTGAAGTGCATCACTGTGGATTAATGCGTTTAAAAGATTTTCGTCAAACCCCCAAAGTCTTCCTGAACATGGAGACTCACTGATCTCAAAACGATCCTTCTTAAATCGCGAAAACCACTTTCTTGGCGTCGTCTGTCCAGTGCCATCATCCCCGTACGCGAAGCAAATGTATCTGGCTGGCTCCGATGGTGTCAGCCCTCTACTGAACTGAACAAGAATAATATGTCGCAAATGTTCCAATATTCCCGCTTGGCACTCTATATCCTAGCGTTCCACAGCTGCACTCCCAATGTCCAAATGACAAAATGGCAATATGTAAAGTCAAATAGCAACAGTGAAGCATAAATAAAAAAAATGACAGTCGATAAATAAAGTCATAGCAATCGGAACACTAACATACATGGCAAAAACTATACGAGATTATGAACCAACACAATATTTTCCAAATGGGGCTGAGCACTATAGGACTTAACATATGAGGTCATCAGCCCCCTAGAAATTAGAACTACTTAAACCTAACTAACCTAAGGACTTCACATCCATGTCCGAGGCAGGATTCGAACCTGCGACCGTAGCGGCTGCGCGGTTGCATACTGAAGCGCCTAGAACCGCTCGGCCACAGAGGCCGGCAATATTTTCTATTCTTTACGGGAAATTGTATAGGGTGGCTTTCTTTCATGCCTTTTTTTTTTTGTCTTGTCAGTGTGTCACGATCTCCGTCATAAAGTAAGAGTCGGATTGGCTGTCTGCTGTCACGTCCCCTGGCTAAAAAGCAGTTTCTTACTGCGGCAGTTCATCCAGAGTTACCATCTCCCCCGCCCCCTGTCCTCTCATCTCTGCTCGCCCTAAATATGAATTGCCGTCACCCTAACTTTTACTGTCCCATAGGCGTGTACAATTTTAATAATAGTGGTATGAGTATTAATGACAAATAATAATTTCACTTACAATAAAATTTGTAAAATTTGTTTATGTAATAACAACAATAATAATATATGAAAATAAAGAATTTACGGGAATACAGGGTGTTTCATAATCTTTGTTACAGGTTGATGGCTGCTGTAACGGGGACTTAGTAAAAGACGTTTTGATGAGGAACCACTAATGGGAAATGTATTGTATGCATATAAAATACTAGGGCGTGCTGAACAGTAATGACTCTGAATATTTCATGCGAATACTCCTAAAGCTTTTTAAATAAACATTTTTAAATGAACATACTACACCTTTATTCTTCATGTCTACATATTTATTTCTCAACATAGTATTCCTGGCGACTAACAGATTTGTCCCAACGAGAAAAGTTCGTTGATACCGCCACTGTAGAATCTTCGATTTTGATAATGGACCCACAATTTCACCTCCGCCTTCACCACTTCATCACTATCAAAGTAGAGTCGTCGAAGGTGTTGTTTAAGTTCTGGAAACAGATGAGAATCGGATGGAAGCAAGTCGGGACAGTACAGGGGATGACAGATAACAGTGAACCCAAGGAATCGGATTGTTGCATACGTTGAAAAGTCTCTGTTGGATGCCTTTCATGTTAATTACTTAAAACTGTTGTCATTTACGGCATACATTCGACTTCTAAATTTACTGTGGTGTTTTCGACTATCTGGGAGGAGACTGAGCCGTGGAACATGTTACTTTTACACATAATCAAGAACGATCTCTCACACTACTACACTTTAAAACACAGTTTATATGTAATTCATGTCGCACAGTCTCATACGGAACCTACATCAGCTTTCTTTTATATACTGTATATGATAAGATACTGTCATCCCCTTTCCCTTCTGTGTGAAAGGATGAATGATCAAATGTATTTCTAGTTGCATGCTTGATGGTAGCAGAGAAGCCTGTCTGCTAGAGAACAGTAGGACCAACGTCGGAACAGGTAGCTACGCTTTATAAAAGCAGAGAGGTTTCTATTCTTAGTATGGTCCAGTCCGTCCCTTGTCATGTTGGTAGAGGAAGCTGCCTCTCTGGTCACTTCCGTTTTGTATCTGGAAGGACCCTCGGTAGGGGCCCACGGCCAGTCTGTCGGCGGCGAGCGTCTGAAGTGGTAAGATCTCCGGCTAAGCGCGTCTCTGCTAAGTCCGTAGAACAATGGATTTCTTAAGTTCAGCCTAACTGAAAAATTAATCACATTTATTTCAGGTTTAGATCTAAAATATCTTATGTTATCTTAAATTGCAACGCAGTGTAATTCGAGTGTGAAGTTCAGAATATCTTCCAGTAGTTGCTTTGTCATTACTTTGTGAGTAAAGTGAAACCACTTTTGATGATCCGTAACTCTAAGATTATCAATTTTAAATGCGAATGTGCGTGAGATTATAACGTCTCGTCTTAACAATATTTTTCAATATAGCAATTTTTCTTTATGTTCAACCCACGTGGGGCGTATTTTGCGAGACCAGTACCACGTGCTTATACAATTGTTTGACCCATCAGGTTAATAGTAAGACGATAGTAACCAGTTCGTGGATTTTCTTTTGTAAATTGCGTTTGGATGTAATTTATTTTATTTATCAAAATTATTGTCGAGTTACACTCTTTATGTAAACCAAGTTGACCACGTGAAGCATGTGGTGTAAGCATCAAAGTAGCCCTCAGCTATTCTTTTCGGGAAGATTTCACAGAGAGTTAGTATGAATTTAGGATACCAGTGTGTGGTAATTTTATGGCGGACAGGATTGCGCTACAAACGTAACTCCTTCGAGTGAAAATTGAATCGGTTGGTTGTGGTTAATTTCCTCTTGCAAGTCACCAGTTTCGTTATGAATCAAGTTTAATATGCTGAAATTTTAACGGAACAATGATCAATGTTAAAATAAATGTCCAAATATAAACGGATATATATATATATATATATATATATATATATATATATATATATATATATATATATATATACGACAGTTAAAAGATTATAATTAATGTTAGTGTGGTTAGGAATTTGGTAAGCTAGAGTGGATACCTGGTGAAACAGTTGCGCACTAGTGCAAGGTTAACTTCCCCAGACAGCTCACAGGTTTTAACCCGCTTTTATTGTCTTGAATGTCAGCACCGCTTTCAGAACAAATTGTAGCACTAACATTACAACGTTACGTGTGGTCTGGCGTCATCATGCTGAAAGAGACGGTGCAACACCTGTGGACGAAGTCTTCCAATTGCAAACTCGATCACTACACGGTCATTGACATATTTACTTTATACACCGCCATGTTAAACCCAATTCGGAGCCGTCTAAAGGTAGAGGGTAGCAAATATGTAAAAATGAGGAATCAAGATATAGAATGGTTTATTTAAAAAGCTTTAAGATATTTCAAGTGAAAAAGTCGGTGGCATTGCTTTTTAGCACGCCGACTCGCTGTCAAATCTCCAGCTTCACGGCGCACAAAAACAGCTGAGAGAACGAGGTCTGACCTGATTGTGCTCTACAGGAGCTCCTCCATGCTGCTCTACCTGCTGGTGTATCCGTGACGCATGCTTTCATACACACGGTCCACTAACTCTGGTGCATGGCCGTGGAGCACGTCAGTCAACCCTCCTAGATGCGAACGTATTCGTTTCTCGCAACGCTGCAACCAGTCAGACGAAAGTGGTATCTGATGTAATGTGTCTTGCTCCAGTGGAGGCACAATAAAAACACTGGCCAGGTAAACAATGTGAAACAAGTTTATTTTTAAGTGAAAAAGTTTCGTAACTACATAAATAAAAGCTTTTGTTTGGCGTAAGTCACTTGCAAATAAAGTTTTGCTTGCTACATTGAGTCTCATCAAGTAAAAGCAGATAATGATGAAGTGGGGGAAAGCCGAGACTAGTAGAAATAGGTTCAAGTTCACGTTCACTTGGAATGTTCTGAAATTAATAACAATCACTATTTAGCTGGCGTAAGGCCAAAGTCTGAAGAACTAAGGGCGCTACGCTAAGTTCGACAGAGATTTGAAGTTAAATCTTACACAGCAGCTGTCCAACGATGGTTCCTAGCAAAAGCCTTGATTCATGGCCTACATATGAAACCAGCTTCTGGAAGGAAGAAGGAAAACTGGGTTTAGTGTCCCGTCGACATTGAGGTCGTTAGAGGTGGAGCACAAGTTCGTATGGCGTCAGTGATAAGGAAAAAAATCGATCGTGCCCTTTCAAAAGGAACAATGGTTCAAATGGTTCTGAGCACTATGGGACTTAACTTCTGAGGTCATCAGTCCCCTAGAATTTAGAACTACTTAAACCTAACTAACCTAAGGACATCACACACACCCATGCCCGAGGCAGGATTCGAACCTGCGACCGTAGCGGTCGCGCGGTTCCAGACTGTAGCGCCTAGAACCGCTCGGCCACTCTGGCCGGCCTTCAAAAGGAACCATCCCAACATCTGCCTAGAGTGATTTGGGGAAGTCGCGGAAAACATAAAAATGGATGGCTGGACGCGGGTTAGAACCGCCGTACTCCCGAATGCGAGTCCAGTGTGCTAACCACGGTACTTCCTCGCTCAGTGACTCGTTCAATAGCTGAGACCAAACTTCCACTCCATCTTGTTTTCTGTATTCATCCTCCCTTCGGTGCACAATGGCGAGTGGGAGAAGGGGTAGTAGAGTCAACCCGCTCGTCAGCCAGTTTACAATAAACACTAATAAGAAACAGAAGGTAATGTATTTGCAATGAATTTAAAACTTTCAAAGGTGAAAACAAAATTAAAGTTTTCATGTATATGAGAGACGAGACTTCTTGCACTTGTAGTTAAAAACAGTAAAAATAAAAGGTAATGCGAAACACAATAAGCATACATTTAAAATTATTCAAAATGTGGTGGTGAAACAGTCATATTTAAAATAAGCACTTTCCCAAAACTAAAACTGTAAGGACCTTCTCTGGAGTAGACTATTGTACGCGAAAAGGTTGGCCGGCGAAGAGGTAGGAATGTGGTGGTACAGTGCTGGAGGATTGGAGTATAGTATTGATGGGATATGTGTGGCTGTTGGGACAGAAGAGGGGACAGAGTAGAGGGGTACTGGTGAGGCTAAGAAATGTTGGGAAGGCGATGGGGAAAGAAAGGCAGACCGATATCAGGTTGGTAAGGAAATGGGAGGAGCGGAGGGAGAAGTAGCTGTAATGAAGTAGAAAGTGTGGGATGGACTTAGCTGGTAGAATGGGTAAACATGAGGGCAGAGACTATGATTTCGGAGGGGGAGATGGTTGAAGTTTCTTTGGCAGAGTGCGTAAAGGGTGTTTGGGTGTAGGGTTGGTAAAGGCGCAGTAGCACATGAGGACCGGAAAGGAGAGGGGAAAATGTAGGATTATTGGAGTCAGGTTTGCAAGTGGTGTATATTATTCACGGCCGAACTGTCGTCTCTCGTGGCTGCTGCCAGAAACTCTGTGGGCAACAAATCGTTGTTATTGTCTGGAACGTTTATCTACATAGGGGTCGGGCATGGGTTGTTATTTGGCTTGCAGATTCTATTGGCTCTAGTGGTAGACGACGAATGAAGTGCGGCTACCCGCTAGACCTGAGTGTGTTGCAGGTTTGGAGGACAGCTGTTTTGCAGGAGGGACGCGGCATGCTGGATCAAGGCGGCCTGGAAAAACTTCTCGATATATTCGTTGTGCAGCTCTACCACTACATACTGGGCCCGCTCGGCTAACCGCGCAGTCTGACGCGCTGCTTCCCGAATGGGAAGTTGTGCCGGTCCCTGATACGATTCCGCCTGGCGAATTCCGGTGTGCCGGCCAGCCTGTGGATGGTTTCTAAGACGGTTTTACATCTACCTCGGCGAATGCTGACTGGTTCCCCTTATTCCGCCTCAGTTACACTGGGGCCTCGTGGGATTAGCCGAGTGGTCCAAGGCGCTGCAGTCATGGGACTGTGCGACTGGTCCCGGTGGAGTCCTCCCTCGGGCATGGGTGTGTGTGTTTATCTTTAGGATAATTTCGGTTAAGTAGTGTGTAAGTTTAGGGACTGATGACCTTGGCAGTTAAGTCCCATAGATTTCACACACACACACACACACACACACACACACACACACGGTTACACAGGGCGACTGCTGCACAAACACTGTCTCCTCATATGCGTCCACCATAATTATTCTCCCACGCAAACATTTGGGGTTACACTCGTCTGTTATGAGACGTTCTCCAAGGGGGGGAGAGGGGGGCGGGTCCACTGGGGGCCGAACTGCACAATAACCCTGTGTTCGGGTGTGGGCGGCGATGGTGAGGGTGGACTGCTGTGACCCGTTATGGGTTTGTGAACCACTGAGGGCTACAGTGGGACAAAGCATCTCCGTCGTTTCTAGGTCCCCAGTTTAAATACACAGTACACAATACATTACATAGTGGACCGTTAAGCGGGAGATTTGAAGGTGATCTGATCTTCAAACTGATTTTACATGGAACCTGATGTACTGAACGAAATAACGCTCCTTAGTACAGTGGAGGGTTCTTGCTTTACTCCTGGAGGAAGCCGAGTTGATAGTACGAGGTCTATTCGAGAAGTAAGGTCCGATAGGTCGCCAAATGGAAACGACAGTGAAAATCGTGTGAAGCATTGCGCAGATGTGTTGGACAGTGTCTCTATTATGCCTGTCGATCGCGTCACGTCGCTGTTTCCAGTTCTGAACACAAAGTGAGCACGTAAATGTGCTTAGAAGAATAAATAGTCTCCCGCCGAGTACGGGTGCCTGCTGCCAGGTTTCGCCTGACTTCAAGCGACCCCAAATGTATAAGTCGCGGCAGCGACTATGTAGGGAAGTATCAGAAAGATGTAGGAAACTGCTGCAAACAAAACATTTTTCATTTTCACTGTGGTTTCCGTTTCGCGACTGTGCGCACCTTACTTTTCCGAACAGCCCTCATACAACGCATGAAATATTAGATCACTTTACTGCAACTTGAACATGATGAAATACTTAACTTTGTAACAATCCATGTCCACAGTAATATTTTAAGTATTAGGGTCGCCCGCAAAGTAAGTTCCGTTTTTATTTCTATTGGTGGCATCTCTACGATCGAAGTTCCAAGCATGCGCGGCAGTTACTCTGACTCAAGGAGGAGACATGTACGCCATTTTCAGATCGCTGCTGCCGACGTGTGCTTTGTAGTGATTCTTTACAATGTCAGCCGTAATTGAAAATGCCTTCACGCGTGAAGTCAGATCTGTGATTTGTTTTCTAAATGCAAAGAAAGTTAAACTAAAGAAAATTCATCAGTAAATCTGCGAGGTTTACGAACAAAATGCAGTGAGTGATATAATGGTTACAAGATGGGTCAGACTGTTCAATGAAGAACGCGATCAAGTGTACGATGAAGAACGAAGTGGACGCCCGTCTGTGGTTACTGATGAACTGGTTCACACAATTGGAGAGAATATTAAGCACAACCGTAAGTTTACACTCAATACCCTTGCTATGGAAGTTCCGCAAGTCTCACGATCACTAATTCATGAAATAGTTACTGTAAAACTGAAATTTCATTTTTTTCCACGATAATGCCCAACTTCACACGGCGAATGTGACCAAACAACTCTTACGGGAATTTCACTTAGACGCGTTTGATCCTCCTCTGTACAGCCCGGATCTCGCTCCTAGCTATTTTCATCTCTTCTTACACCTAAAATATGTCCTTGGTGGTCAACACTTCAACGATGACCACGAGCTGAAAGAACATGCTACCACATGGATGAATACACACCTGCGAAGAAGGCATACAAAAACTTGTGCGACGCTATGAAGAAAAGTAGTTTAACAGTTGTAGACCTTTGTGCAACCGCCAAATCCAAAGGGTCTTCCGACAACAGAAGTGCAGCAAGAACCGAGATGAGGAACAACCCGAAGAAGAGAAGCAAGCTCGGGCCTTTCTGCGGTTTGCTGGCAACGTGTCGTCAAAAGTAGGGTCACTGTTAAGGCGACACAAGATTGACACAGTCTTCCGACCTCCAGCAAAGATTCGTGACTTACTAGGAACGGCAAAAGATGGCGTAGGCCTTAAGAAAGCGGGCGTATACAAAATCCTGTGCAAATCCTATATCGGTCAAACAGTTCGCACGGTCGAGGACCGATGCAAGGAACACGAACGCCACACACGTTTACGCCATTCGACCCTAGCAGAACACTGCGTTGAAACCGGACACAGAGCGAAATTCGAAGAGACAAAAATCCTGACTGCCACAAGTGCCTACTGGGACACTATCCACAAGGAGGCCATAGAAATTCGCGTAACAGATAACCTCATCAACAGGGACACCAAGTTTCAACTTAGCAAGGCCTGGAAACCATTATTAAACACCATGATAGAGCAACGGCGCCAGCGGACGCGAGATCCTTCCGCCACGGCGGATGGAGATGAACTGCGCATACCACGGACACAGCGGAGACAGATCATTCCATCAGCACCACCTGATGATGGCGGAACGACGAAATATCGTGGAACGTCGACGATCGGATCCGGCTGGACACCAGAGAACCTTCGCCGGGAAAGCCTCAGGTTACATAAGACAGGGTACAACGCACGGTAAACACTTGTGCAGAGTTCTGCACAACGGAACTGACGCACTGCCGCCTATAGAGAGACGACAGAGTCGATCGGCGGTAATTGCTGAGTGGGCCTGCACTCAGACGTGGGTCAGCATGCTGATGCGGTGACGTGTGAAAACTCTTCTGGGGGCGTCCACCGCGACTCTGCCCATTAGTTGCTGCCTGAGGCAGGGACTGTGCTTTCTAGTGGCTTCATTGCAGGGTACTGATCCTGCCTTGGTATTTCGTTCTTTGCACGATCCCATACAAACGATACTTTTCTGGACAAGTGGCGATTATCAAAATTTTACTAAGACCTCTGTACATCCTCGATAAGCCTGTAACAGGCAATGTGAAAATGCCTGTTTAGTGTCCGAAATTCATTCTTCTGAAAATTTGTCAGGTACATCAGTGATACAGTGAGCCATGCACGGCTCGCGTTTATCCCATTTATGGTCTGTCATCTTCTATTACGGTACTCCCGCGTCGTTTTCTTTTTCCATTTACTGGAGTCACTAATTTCCTGCCTTACTTGCCCGTAAGCAGCAGCAGCAGCGCGTATCGATAAGTGCACTGTTGTACCATCTCTGGAGCGACCGACGGTATTTCCGGGTCGTGTGTCTGGCGGTCAGTTTGGGGCGGACCAGCAGTACAGTAGGGACGCAGCAGCAGTAAAGTGAAGTGAGGCGCCGACAGCCAGTGCTCGCCGACCTCTGGTGACACACGTGAACTGTCCGAAGGACAGAGATTGGAGCGGGACGACAATTGGTTGGTCGTTCGGTTGGTCGTCTCATCGGCCGACGTATATCTGGTCCTTTCACCGTTTCTGGGCCTGGGCAATCGGTTGGCGTGGAGCAGTGAGGAATTCGCTGCGGGACGTCGTTTGGCAGCGGCCGCTGGCGGTCTCTACGTGGTGTCGGAGTGTGTGGGGCTGTTGCCATTGCTACAACGTCCGTGGCTTTCCGACTCTGGACACAAAAGTTGAGTTTTGATTTAATCTACCGGCAAGTGAAGACTGTTCACATTGTGTCGTTTGGAGTTCGTTGTCGGCTGATGGGGTACTCCCACGAGCAACAAAATGGTTTTCAAGTTGGAAAATTCTAGCCACCCTCTAGTGGAGTTTCACTGTATTTGGTTATTTGAATTGAAGTGCACCAGCAGAATCTTCTGCTTTGTGGCCGTTAATGTTATGGTTACCTTCCCTGGCCGTTCACGTAAATTTCAGGAAGTGTAGATTCCTCATCGTGTTGTTGCTGACCAGCACGGTGTGTAGTTTGACAGCTCCAAATATGATTGGTTGTAGGCGCCAATATCTTCTATGTTATTCCGTTGAACACCCTGTTGTCCACTGGTTGGGTGAAGTGGAAGTTATCTTGTCGGTGGGTCCGTTGGCTGTCGGTCGCTTGGGTTGTGTCGTCGGATCGTGAATGGTTGGCCTAACTGCCTGTCTCACCTAAGCCAGCGTTAGTGTTTGAATTCCAGGGAGACCCTCGAACATCTGAGCGCCCTTGGGTGTAGTTTTTTTTTTTAGTTGTTCTTGTTGTTTGTACTCGTATGGCTTCTAGCCGATTTTGTTTTTTAAATTAAGGTTGTTTTGCCCTTAATGCGTAAGATTCTTTAGGCCTTCAGCCTTATTTAAGGAACTGTTTCACGTAAGACCTTTGGCATTTTAAAAGTTTTAATGTTGTTGAATTTTAAGTGTTGAGCCTACAGCCGAATTTGAGTTTGAGTTGTTTTGCTCTTAAGGCCTTCACCCTAAATTAAAGAATTGTTTCACGTAAGGCCATTGATGTTGTTGTTGTTGTGTTGCTGTGGTCTTCAGTCCCAAGACTGGTTTGATGAGGCTCTCCATGCTCCTCTATCCTGTGCAAGCTTCTTCATCTCTCAGTACCTACTGCAACCTACATCCATCTGAATCTGCTTAGTGTATTCATCTCTTGGTCTCCCTCTACGATTTTTACCCTCCACGATGCCCTCCAATACTAAATCGATCTCAGAATATGTCCTACCAACCGATTCCTTCTTCTAGTCAAGGCCCTTGATACATAAAAAAAATAATGTTAAGCCTTCAGCCGATATGAATTTAACTTGTTTGCTTTTGAAGCGTCTGATTCTTTGGGCCTTCAGTCTAATTAAAGAATGGTTTTAAGATAAGGCTTTGCCTTTTACATTTCTGTTTTGGTTGAGTTTTGGCTAATTAAGAATTGTTTTATGTAAGGCCGTGTTTTTAACTTTTTTTTAATTTAACGTTTTTTAGCTGTAAGTGTTGGGCTTTCAGCCGATTTTGAATTCAAATTGTTTGCTCTGAAAATCTCAGATTCTTTTGTCCTTCAGCCTAAATAAAGAACTGTTGTAAGATAAGGCCTGCCTTTTAGTTTTAAAATTGTGCTTGCGTTTTAAGTTATTGGCCTACAGCCGTTTTTAAATTAAAGTGTCTTTCAGCCAGTAATTAAGTCCCAAAGATTAAAGCTGTGTGTTTAAACAATTTTTTTGTCTCTTGTAATGTTTCATCAAATAATAAAATTGTATGTTCGAGTGTAACTGACAACCCCTTATTTTGGCTCCTTTCCACAATTTAAACTGCCTGTCCTGGCCTGCGGGTTACACAGTGCATTTCATACAGTTCATTTAAAAAGTATAGAAGTAACGAATTCCCACAAATTTGTCAAAATGATAATGTATTATTAAGTCTGAATCTGACAGGGGTAGGCCCATCTTTAAAAGTTGCACTGCAGGTGCAAAGCCCACACTATCCGCCAATTTGCATTGTTATTACTGAATTGAGGGTTGGCATAGCAACCAGCAAAGTGAGGAGATCAAGTTAAGGGTTCCGCGCGCCTATCTATTAAAGCGCACAATGTATTACAGCAATGATCACGTATTATGAAGAACTTTTAAGTGGCAGTGCTCTCTGCCGGAAACCACTGCATGTGGTCTCGGTGCTGAGCAGTCAGGGGGCGATTTTATGACACCCACAGAGAGGGCCGCCCAAGTCGGCATCCTGCGCAGATGCGTCCCTTTGATCTCTCCCTAGACCAGACGCCCGTTCCAGACAATGGCGGCGCCGGCGTCCGAGCAGCAGAGGGACCTTCCGCGAATTCTGAAAACGGCGCCTGTGTAGTGCTCGGGCCAGTGACCTCAGACGACGTGCGCCTCCCAAAACCAACGCTGATTGGACAGACGCTCGGCATCCACACGACGAGCAGGAGTGAAAGTGGGTAGTTAATAAAAAAATTGTTATTGCTGGACGGGCCCGGGCGCCGTGCGCGGAGCATCTGGTAGCTACAGAAATTAAGGACTCGCGATTTGGCTTCGAAAGGAAGCGGTCGCTTTTGCTCCGATCCTTGCGACGGATTGACAGCGAAGTTTAGTATTTAGTCCTGCAGCCCGGACGTTAGTCTTGTACACACGCGATCGCGTGGGGCATTCACAGCTGCAATAAGACGCTGATACACATCTGGACACCACGAGGGGACCGCCCTCTGTGTTTTCGACGTTTCAGAGAACATCACAGGGTAAATATACGCAGCTCCGCTCGTATTGAAATCAGTCTTACCGAGACAGGTACCGAATGGCTAGTTGTGGGTCATACATACAGTGCGTGCTCAAAGTGTCGTTTGTTCTGTATGTCAATAACCTTCATGTTGATATGTAAATCAACTAGAATCTTGTGCGTTCTGTCAGTGATAGTAGAGGTGCCTATCCGTACTGAAAACTGGAAAAAAATTAATACTTCTGTGTTACTTGTCATTTTCATCTAAACACACTGCTCCATAATTAATCTGGAGGGATCATCTCATTATGCATATACAGATGTTAACGTAAAAACCTAGTAATAATAAAAATTTGTTTGATTCGGCACATTAGTTCTGGATTTCAGTAAAAATTACCAGCCAGTCCCTTGAACCCAATCATTCCTTTAGGGGATTATTTTTGTGCTTTTTTATTAAAGTGATTCTTATTATATACGCGGTGTGCGTCCTCACATGGCATGTGTCTAAAGAGAATACCTTTGTCTCTGTATTGCAAACGCAACAATGACTTTAACTATATCAACACCTACACTCCGCAAGTCACGTTACGGTGTGTGGTGGAGGATATTTTGTGTACCACTGTCAATTCTCGCCTTTCCTGTTCCAGCAGCGTGCGGTTCGCGGGAGGAACGATTGCGGGTAGCCTCAGCGTGAGTTTGAGTCTCTAAAATTTTACCCTCAAGGTGTTTCTTCCAGGTGTATGTGGGAGGAAGCAATACGAGATAAGATAAAAAATACAGTGAATAATTTTATTAGAAACAAAGTAAAACATTTACATGGAATTTGATTTAATCTCCTTCATAGCGCTCTTCTAGGCTAGTAATGCACTTATCCCGACTTTGAATCCATGATTAGAAGCATTTCTCGAAGGCTTCTTTTATGGTCGTTCAGCTGCTATGACATGGCTCTCTCAATGTCAGGAATGGTGTGAAAACGTTTTCCTTTAAGCGCGGTCTTAATTTTTGGTAACAGCCGGAAGTGGTATGATGCTAAATCTGGTGAATATGCCGGATATGAAAAAAAGAGAAATTAATACGAAGTCCGGTTCTGAATGAAGACTATCCTTCAGCTCTGTGCGAACTAACACACGATTTTCATTTTGCTTATAACCCAAACGTCTTGGACCAAATTTTGCACTCACTCATTTCATTTGCAAATTATCGACAGACCCGTACGAAATGCACAGTTCTTCGGTAAGCTTTTGAATAGTTACTTACCCTGTTTGACCGAACAATTTTTGCCATTGACATTAACAAACTAAGAGAGGGTAAATCAGGATGTTAATGGTGTTTGTTGGAGGATTGTAGTGCGACACGTTTACGAGATGTCGTATTTTGAAAAATTGCACACGGACATTCGTTTGTGCCATACAACCTGCTTAGTTGCTATTTAGGGTATTTTTATGTTTGTTTACACATGCTTGTGCGTTCCTTAAGTGCATTACGACTTACTAGGCAGTTAGTGTGTGACAGTCTAAGAAATGGGTCATAAATGGACGATGAGATTTCCCAATGCGCAAAATGTCGATATGTTCATGGTATATGGTGAGCGTAGCAAGAATGCGGTTGATTCTTGTATGTTGTATGCAGTGAGTTACCCAAATAGACCTCAAGCATCTCGACAATTGTTTATAAACCTCTTCAATCAGTTATGTGAATTTCACAGTGTAACACCTATGCAAAGTAACAGAAAGGAACAAGTGACGAAAAGAAGAGGGGAAATTAATGTTCTTGCTGCTGCTGCAGTTGATCCCTCGCCGTCGCATGAAAAAGTCTCAGGCAAGCGTCTTAAGCTTTCTCCATCAACATAGATTCCCTCTCTATCACATCTCTCTCCATCAGGAGCTTTATGGAAACAATTAAGAGAATCGCGTTAACTTTTGCTCCTGGGTATTAAGACGGGATACTCCAGATGCATCGTGCATTTTCTTTAGTGATGATGCCCTATTTACCAAGCACGGTCAGGTAAACCACCGAAACATGCACTGTTGGCCTGTTGACAATCCACGCTGGCTTCGTTAGGTGGAACGTCAACGTCCATGGAACGTAAAAATGTGGCGTTGGATAGTGAACGATTAGCTCATACGCCCGTTTTTGATAGACGGAACACTGAACGCGCACAAGTATCGCAGCCTCCAAACAGACCATCTTCCACGAAAACTACAAGACGTTCCTCTGCAGATTAGGAGCCAATTGTGGTACCAACGTGATGGCTAACCAGCCCATAGTGGACGAAGCTAAAGCATGTCTTCACGAATTGTTTCCAAATCGATGGATTGGACGGAGAGGATCTGTACCTTGGCCGACCCGTTCCCTGGATTCGTCTCTGTACCCTTTTTTCTGTGAGACAAGCTGAAAGACGCTGTGTACAACGTTGTATCAACTACACTCGATGATGTGCAACGACGTGTTACTGCAGTCCTCTCGGGCATATCCGCTGAAGTGCTAACAAGTGTGCAGCAGTCGTTCCATTCCAGGCCGGAAACGTGTATTGCCGATGGTGGTCATTATTTTGCACGCTGCATGTGATGGTCAGTTGTCTCGTTACTGGTCAGAATCCACATAACTAGTGTATGCACTTGGGTTGTTCCTCAATGTGTGCTACCACAGGTACTGTACAGGTGTCGGTTCGGGAACTCCTCAAAATGCGATATCTCGCAAACGAATCGCACTAGAATCCTACGACAAACACAACTGACATTTTAACGTACCCTACGTTTAGTCTGTTAATGTCAGTAGACATTGTTGTGTTTTAAAAAGTATCTGTTTGCACAAAAAATACACTTTCAAAGTATTATTACAATATTTTTATCGACTAACGGAACGAATCCCAGACTACCTATCTATTCCACGAAAACCGCACGTCTATAGCACTTTCTGTTTCCGCAGTATCTGCGATGCAGATTTTAAGTGATTAACCCAGTATATATTGTGATAAGTAGTAGCCCTTTAGCAGTGCCTTGGGATACAACCAAAGTTACGTGTTCGCCAGAAGACTTCTCTGCGCTGAGAAGGGCATACTGTGTGCTGTTTGCTACTACTTAAATCCAGTCAGATAGCTGGTCTAAAACTCCATAACTTTGTTGAAACTTTCTGGCAGATCAAACTTTTGTGCCGGACCGAGACTCGAACTCGGGACCGCTGCCTTTCGCGGGCAAGTGTTCTACCCAAGCACGACTCACGCCCCGTCCTCACAGCTATACGTCCGCCAGTACCTCGTCTCCTACTTTCCAAACTTTACAGAAGCTCTCCTGCGAACCTTGCAGAACTAGCACTCCTGAAAGAAAGGATATAGCGGAGACATGGCTTAGCCACAGCCTGGGGGATGTTTCCAGAATGAGATTTTCACTCTGCAGCGGAGTGTGCGCTGATATGAAACTTCCTGGCAGATTAAAACTGCGTGCCGGAGGTAGGAGACGAGGTACTGGCGGAAGTAAAGCTGTGAGGACGGGGCGTCAGTCGTGCTTGGGTAGTTCAGTTGGTAGACCACTTGCCCGCGAAAGGCAAAGGTCCCAAGTTCGAGTTTCGGTCCGGCACACAGTTTTGATCTGCCAGAAAGTTTCATATCAGCGCACACTCCGCTGTAGAGTGAAAATCTCATTCTGATACTTTGTTCATTGGCGGAACTGTGGAACTGTATCGAATGCTTTCCGGAACTGAAGCAACACGGCATCCTCCTAGGTGCCGATATCTACTGCAACCAGTTAACGATTCTTAAGGAGCCACACATGGAGCGGATGTTTCAGTGGGGGTGAAACTCGGATGCTGAATAAGGCGGAAAAGAATTCTGGAAACTCTTCAGACGTGGTGTTGCAGGAAAAAGTTGAAAAACACATGTACATAGATAATCCTCAAGCCGTATGGTGCGTGGCAAAGGGTAGCTTGTACCACTACTGGTCATTTCCTTTCCTGTCCCATTCGCAAGTGGAGCGAGGAAAAAAAGACTGTCTGTATACCTCCACATAAACCCTAATTTCTCGTATCTTTGTAGTTATACGCGAAATGTGTGTTGGCGGCGTAGTATTGTTCAGCAGTCAGATTCAATTGCTGATTCTCTAAATTTTCTCAGTAGTGTTCCTTGAAAAGAACTTCGCCCTTCTTCTGCGGGTTCCTAGTTCAGTTTCCGCACCATTTTCGTAACACTTGTGTTTTGCTCTAACTCGCCGTTAAAAAATGCAGCAACCCGCCTGTGAATCACTTCGACGTCTTCCTTTAACCCGACCTTGTAGAGATGCCAAATACTCGAGTAGTACTCAAGAATAGATCGCACTAGCGTCCAATATGCGGTCTCCTTTCCAGATGACTCACACTTTCCTAAAATTCTGCCACTAAACCGCAGGAGACTATTTGGCTTCTCTTCCATACTGTTCACATGCTCGTTCCATCTCGCTTTGCAACGCTAGGCTCAGATATTTACAAGACGTGACTGTGTCATGCAGGACACTATCAGCTGTTTCAGTATCTTGTTTTTACAACCAATAAACAGTTAAACAGTGACAATGACAGCTCAATATACAAAACGTCACAGTGAAGAAGATAAGGAAAACAGAAAACATGACAAACTGTGAATGAAATGTAAAAACATAACACATCAGGAAAACAGCACCATGTGGTAAAAAGCCATAAAATAAAATCCTACTACTGCTGCTGGAACTGCAGTGAAATATATTAGGGATAAAAAACGAAATTGTGTTGTGCAAAAGGCGGGACCGATCTAAAAACATATGTATTGTTAAAGCAAACATGGATAAAAGAGCTTCAACTTCAAGCTGATCTTTCTTCCTTGTTGCATCATTAATTTTATTTAGAAAAAAAAAAATGCAAACTGGTCTGGTGGCATTCTCATATGAATAAAATAACTTCTCGGGTCTTCCATAATCAAGGTCCTGTGAAACGGAGCTGAAGTATTTTTTTGTTCCAGTAATGAATCCAAGCACATCTCTTATTTCTTTTTATTATGTATCGATTTGTGTCCAGCATGTATTAACACCGCCACTGCTCGAACAGCTGCCACATTTCGTAGTCAGTAATCATATTACATAACAGTGAACGTATCAAGAAAATTACGTCATTGTGTGACTCATACGTCAGGATATATGGCGTAAAATACTGAGACGCGTGAAAAACTGACGCAACATGCATGACGTTTTAATTTATTACTTCTTTACTACTAACTCTATTCGCAACACATTTCGCCGTTAGTTTCCAGATGCGCCACTAAATGTACTTACAAAAGTATATCTTTGTACGACACATTTTTCAGGATATATGACGTCCAATACTGAGATGCGCGAAAAACTTCCGCATCATGCTGACGTTTTAATTTGTTACTGCCTTAAAACTAAATCTATGCACAACGCATTTCGTAGACAGTAGCCATGTATACCACTGCATTTACCTACAAAATTATATCACATACTTCAGGAGATACGCTGTCATAAGAAATGAGAAGTGTGAAAATGAAACTGGAAGGCGAAATTCGCTGGAAATACAGGGTGATCAAAAAGTCAGTATAAATTTGAAAACTTCATAAACCACGGAATAATGTAGATAAGGAGGTAAAAATGAGACACATGCTGGGAATGACATGGGGTTTAACTAGAACCCAAAAAAAAAGAAGAAGTTCAGAAAATGTACTACAGATGGCGCGTGAAAGGTCTCTTGTGCGCGTCGTTTGGTGATGATCGTGTGCTCAGCCGCCACTTTCGTTATGCTTCGCCTCCCAGGTCCCCAGACCTCATTCCGTGCGATTATTGCTTTGGGGGTACCTGAAGTCGCAAGTGTATCGTGATCGACCGACATCTCTAGGGGTGCTGAAAGACAACATCTGACGCCAATGCCCCACCATAACTCCGGACATGCTTTATAGTGCTGTTCACAACATTATTCCTCGACCACAGCTATTGTTGAGGAATGATGGTGGACGAATTGAGCACTTCCTGGAAAGAACTTCATCTTTGCTTTGTCTTACTTTGTTATGCTAATTATTGCTATTCTGATTAGATGAAGCGCTATCTGTCGGACATTTTTTGAACTTTTGTATTTCGTAGTTCCAATAAAACCCCATGTCATCCCAAGCACATTATTCTGTGATTTATTCAGTTTTCAAGTTTATACTGACATTTTGATCACCCAGTATGTACAAAAACGTGTGAAATAAATACACTCCTGGAAATGGAAAAAAGAACACATTGACACCGGTGTGTCAGACCCACCATACTTGCTCCGGACACTGCGAGAGGGCTGTACAAGCAATGATCACACGCACGGCACAGCGGACACACCAGGAACCGCGGTGTTGGCCGTCGAATGGCGCTAGCTGCGCAGCATTTGTGCACCGCCGCCGTCAGTGTCAGCGTTTGCCGTGGCATACGGAGCTCCATTGCAGTCTTTAACACTGGTAGCATGCCGCGATAGCGTGGATGTGAACCGTGTCTGCAGTTGACGGACTTTGAGCGACGGCGTATAGTGGGCATGCGGGAGGCCGGGTGGACGTACCGCCGAATTGCTCAACACGTGGGGCGTGAGGTCTCCACAGTACATCGATGTTGTTGCCAGTGGTCGGCGGAAGGTGCACGTGTCCGTCGACCTCGGACCGGACCGCAGCGACGCACGGATGCACGCCAAGACCGTAGGATCCTACGCAGTGTCGTAGGGGACCGCACCGCCACTTCCCAGCAAATTAGGGACACTGTTGCTCCTGGGGTATCGGCGGGGACCATTCGCAACCGTCTCCATGAAGCTGGGCTACGGTCCCGCACACCGTTAGGCCGTCTTCCGCTCACGCCCCAACATCGTGCAGCCCGCCTCCAGTGCTGTCGCGACAGGCGTGAATGGAGGGTCGAATGGAGACGTGTCGTCTTCAGCGATGAGAGTCGCTTCTGCCTTGGTGCCAATGATGGTCGTATGCGTGTTTGGCGCCGTGCAGGTGAGCGCCACAATCAGGACTGCATACGACCGAGGCACACAGGGCCAACACCCGGCATCATGGTGTGGGGAGCGATCTCCTGTCTGGCCGTACACCTCTGGTGATCGTCGAGGGGACACTGAATAGTGCAAGGTACATCCAAACCGTCATCGGACCCATCGTTCTACCATTCCTAGACCGGCAAGGGAACTTGCTGTTCCAACAGGACAATGCACGTCCGCATGTATCCCGTGCCACCCAACGTGCTCTAGAAGGTGTAAGTCAACTACCCTGGCCAGCAAGATCTCCGGATCTGTCCCCAATTGAGCATGTTTGGGACTGGATGAAGCGTCGTCTCACGCGGTCTGCACGTCCAGCACGAACGCTGGTCCAACTGAGGCGCCAGGTGGAAATGGCATGGCAAGCCGTTCCACAGGGCTACATCCAGCATCTCTACGATCGTCTCCATGGGAGAATAGCAGCCTGCATTGTTGCGAAAGGTGGATATACACTGTACTAGTGCCGACATTGTGCATGCTCTGTTGCCTGTGTCTATGTGCCTGTGGTTCTGTCGGTGTGATCATGTGATGTATCTTACCCCAGGAATGTGTCAATAAAGTTTCCCCTTCCTGGGACAGTGAATTCACGGTGTTCTTATTTCAATTTCCAGGAGTGTATATGTGAAATGCGTTCTAGACGTATGTAGACGAGCAAAGTTACTCGCAAAAAGCTCATCCGAAACGCCTGGAACGATAGTAGCCAAATTTCGTACAGTTATTAGTTATGATCTGGAAAGAAATACCGTAGCATTGAGAACCATCAGCTTCCTATCGGATTGGGAGTGATAAAAGGTGGGAACCAGAGACGAACAGAAAGAGGGGGAAGGAGGGGTTGGCAGCTACAGGGGACAAGGACAGAAATGGGCCAGGCGAAACTCAACAGAGAGGAGGAAATGGACAGAGAAAAAGGAGGAGATGTACAGGCAAATGGGAGAGGAGGAGATGGAAAGGGAGAGGATACGAACAGTGGGAGGGGGAGATGGAAATGGGCAGGGAGCAGGTAAGGTGGTCATGGGCAGAGAGAGGAAAGATGGACAAAGGGAGGGGGAGATGACGTTAAAATGCGGGATGAGCAGATGGAGAGAGAGGAGAGGGGCAGAGGAGAGAGAGAGAGCGAGAAGAGAAGGGAGGAGGATATGGAGAGAGAGTGGTGGAGATGGGGGTGGGGGAGGTGGCAAGGCAATGGAGAAGGTGAGCAGAGGGCGAGAAGGACAGGAGGATGGGATAAGGAGGATATAGACAGGGGGAGCACGGAGATGCACTAATAGATGGTTGGAATAAATACATACCAGGACAGCGCCGGGTAGTCAGCTAGTAAATTATAACTTGCCAAGTCCGGGAGAAAGGGGGTCCGAATTAGACGGGACTAACGCTAGGGAGAAGAGGATGAAATCACTAAATGAATGCGAAGTGCATAGCAACAAGTGACAAATCAGGCGTCAGGTCACTCCCAAAATGGGGGCCAGCTAGCCAACCCTGCTGTTGCGCGTCACAGACTGGTGTGGTGTGGTGGGATGTCCTGGCGACAGTGGAGTGGTGTAGCGTGGTGACGTCCGCCCTGGCTGCTCTGGTGGTGGCCAGCGTTGCGTCAGGGCAGTGCGTGGCACGGTGCGGTGCGTACAGCTGACGCCGCGTCTATTCCTGGCAGCCCGCGCCGTCCGCCAGGTGTGTGAATGGCCGGCCCCAGCCCGTCACGTGCGCTCCAGTTGGCCCGTACACTCTTACACACACTGACGCTACCCGCCGCCTTCTGCTCGGCGTTTCCATCTGCTCTCACTCCACAAATACCACCTAACCACTTCTGCTCTGTTCCCCGTATAGAAGCTCATTTTTATGTAGGTAGCTGTCGTCTCAAATGATAACGTCTACATCCGTATTCTGCAGGCTGCTTAATTGTCTGGGGCTGGATTTGTAGACCTACCGTAGGCTACCGTAGACTATTACAAGTAAGCGTGAACTGCGGTAGTATTCCTAGTGGCTGCGGTCAGTTAACTAACCGCGTTACGTGTACGGCGGCCAGTTAAGATAGTAACCGCGTAACGTGTACGTAAAGTGTGCTGCAGATCTGTCGGGCATTATCTTATTTCGATCACATTGTTTGCGTATGCTATCAGTACCGGTATCTTACTATATTCTGCTAGAAATCGGAAGCACTGAACCTTTCAAAAAGAGATTCTTGTCTGTTACTTACATATAAACAGTATTAATTGGCGACTCCATGGAGTGCTGTTTGCACAACGACCATGTATGTTAAATTAAAAGGAAGGCAGACAAAGGGAACTCCGTTATCATTGTTACAAAAGACTGTATGTAGAAAAAAACTTAACAATTTTTTCGAGGAAACGGTATTACATAAATTGAGAGAGACCCAACGAATGAGATCTAAAGAAAGCTAAATGAGAAACTTAAATCATTTTCAAATTTGATAGCCCCACGTGCGATATAGTATCTTAGGGTAATGAATCCAAAAATTCCTAGGCTACGATCACAGGTCAAGGTTCATAAGGAGTTTTACCCCATTAGGCGTTTGTTCGACGGGAGGGTGGAGATTGGTGAACATTGCGAAAAAATGCTTAACAATTTTGAACAAACGCTATAAATTTTAGCAGCAATTTTCGGCTAGAAATAGTGCCCAATTAGTAGAAAAAATAAAAGATATACCTATTGCAGACACTATGATGTTTATTTCGTTAGACATCGTCAATTTATATACGAATATCCCCATTGAGGAAACAGACCCTGTCACACTGAGGTCTGCTGCATAGGTGAATGTTAACATCGGCTTCAGTTATTGTGATCGTTTCTCAGTTTTGGTTGCTGATAATAACTGGATACCAGTGGCTATGAGTTTAATTTGTACACCACAGATATGTTCTCTCAAACAGTTGGTTTATACTCAGCTGTATTTGTGGTTTTTGTTTTTAATTCACTGATCACTATGTGAAATTTTTAACTTCCAGCACTGAAGATGATCACTATATGATCGAAAATCTATTTTGCTATGAATAAACCACCAATATTACGGCCAACGCTGACCTTCCTTTTAATTTAAATAAACAGTATTTATTGAAATTTATAATGTTTAATTCGGCTTTTATTTGAAAATCGTTGATTTTTCACGTTAAACAGGGGGATGTTGTTGGAAAAATAAAAGACTACGGATTTATCATGTAGCGCTAGAAAACAGAATTTCCTGAAAACAAGCTAAAATTTAAAAAAATGGCAAAACGAAAACATATGTAACATCTCTTCAATGCTTCGTCGACCTTATAGAAACATGTTTCTAATATTCAGAAACATATTTCGCACTTATTACTAACAACAGAAAACTCTTGCCTTTGATCATGATGAAGAACGTCCCATTGAGTGCAAAAAACAACAATAATAATACATATTTTTTGTGTTTTTGCATCAGAAGTAATTGCTTCGGTTATATAAAAACGCAGAATTTACGCGATAAGCTGAATTCTATTACTTATAAAACACAATTTATATTTTTAAAGGATTAACTAGCACAATGGACTAACACTAAATGATGTACGGCTATAATGGTGTGCAAAACAAACAAACAAAAAGCAAAGAGAAGTCGTCAGCTACTTCTCTGTCAGATATTCATTTATTTCTTTCCCTAGAAATGCTACCAATACTACTGGTAATCCTGCAATTTACTGCGTTATTTATGTAGTGTACCAAAACTACCAAACTGCAATTTTGGTACAGCGCTTCTCTTTGTCAGACCGAGGTTACTTCGCACTCCATTGTTACTCCCCTCGCCGCCTCCCTCCTTCTTGTGCCTTTGGCGCGCCCCTTGCGAGTTCGAATTTTCCTGACTTCACGACCTTTTCGCGAGATATACAGGATTTCCCACGAGGAATGTAAGGGAAATGATGGGGACACTCATTTGAAGCGTAAAATTTCATATTGACATGCGCCCTTGTCCGAATGGTTTTCAAGATAGAGCACACTTGATGTACATCTGTTTTTGGCCTACAGACCGATTGAAATTAGTTGGCAGTTGATCTCTGTCATTTACCGCTAAAGTCTTGCTGACGACTACCACTCGATTATAGGCTACACGCGAACACAGTGCTTCACTTTACAGATGTTGTTAGTGTGTATCACAGAGCAACGTTGCAAGGTGCCACCGCGTGATGTGACGGAAATGCGAGATGCTCTGTCGATAGCTGATCTCACAATCTCGTGATGTACAATGTATCCGAGAAAGTGGCGATCGTCAATCGACAACAGTACTAACATCACGATCTCGTTGTTCATGGCGATTAAAGCTAATCTCTAACAGCAAACTAAAGACAGAAAAGTTGCAGTTTCAGCGCAAAAAGCAAACTGTAATTTCTCACTATCATTGATTACGTGAAACTGTCCTCTCACTGGCTGCACGAGCTACCGCGTTACCAACCGATGATCAGTCCTGGCTGGCCCTCAGTTGGAGATTGTAAGCGACACAGGCTAATTCCAAACGGAAAAAGAAATATAGGAAGAAAAATAAGAGCAAATAAAACAGACAGTAGGATAATGAAAATAACGCGGCAAAGTGTTAGAAATAAGGACATTAACTTGAAATCAATAAATGAATAAAGATAATAATCAAAGTCTTTTGAGTAGATTTATAAATAAAAATAGAAAAAAAGTCGCTGCATTTGACAAGATAAGAATCTACGAGCTTCTACACGTGAGGTTTATACGTTAAGCACAGCGCTTTGCCATTACGTTGTCTGATGTTATTACATCTGTGCTCTTGTAACTCAGTCACAACAGTGGACTGCAGCTTTGAAAAATTTGGCTTCGTGTGGTCTTGTGCAAGTCGATCTCTGTTATTATAGTAGCTGTGTATGCGACACTGAAGAGCGTGCTGGAGGATCCAGTAGAGTTTGGTTAATGTTGTGTATGAAACATATGCATTTCGTTAGCATCGTTCTGTGCGTGTTGTTTTTGATATGTTTAACATCTGTGATGAAATACGAAATACAAGTGCCAGACCTAGGATTCTGCATGCAAACATACCAAGAAAAAAAGCCGGACAGGCAACTGGAAGTGAACTGACGAATTGTTGTGGGAGGTTGGAAACGGCGAACGGCCCGGGCGTGACGTAGAGCGCTCTGATTCCAGGAAACCAACTCCAACGCGTGAAATGTCAACTACCAAGTAATTTTAATCGGACTATAGTGGCGCGCGTGTATGTTTGTTACCCACCGGAACGTTTTGACTACTCTAGAGCCATCTACGTCGTTGCTTTCAACTTCCTTGCTCGGGACGCCTATCTGGCGTTGAACTAGTGCGCTGAAAGCGCAGTTATCCATCGTGTATTGCGAGTGAAGTAATACGAGTGACTGAAAGTGCATCAGGAAGAATCATCGGTTAACTGTGTTTGTACGCTCACTGGCTAAAATGCCGCACATCTGCATAATGAAGAATATGCAGATGTGGCATACGTTTACGACTTCTGCGAGGGTAGTGTTCCTACTTCTGTCGGAGAATACCTTCGGGTTTTTCCGATAAGTCAAATTCGTAATCGCCTAGTTTTCTCCACATTGTGTAATATGGGTCTTCTTCCAAGTTCAACAACCTGTGTAGGAGCAGCAGCACATTGTTGAAATGCTGCAGTGCAGTCCTGCTATTAGCACACTTCAGCTTTCCGCACCTATCTTTGACCCACCCTTTTGTATAATATTACTCGCAGAAAACTTGTGCCCAATTTTCATGTTCGTTTTTCGATCGTTGTGTGGTGCGGCATGATCGGTAACATGTTGATAGGTCCTGTCATTTTAGAGAAGTGCATGATGGGACAGAATTAGTTGCATATTTAGGAAATTCGTTTGTTGAAGACCTTGAGGACGTTCCTGTGCCCACGCGGACTGTAATGTAGAACTTTCAGCATGACGGAGCAGATCCACATTTTACCATACGTGTGAAGGAACGTCTCAACTGCACTAACCCTAACCGCTGGGTTTGTCGTAGTGGGACAGATAACTGGCCACCAAGATCGGTACGACTTATGCCGACAGATTTTTGCTTATGGGCCTGGATCAAGTGCGAGGTGTACAAACGAAAGGTGATTATGCAAGATGAAATGGTCTGAAGCATCGTGGACGTTGCCCCCCTCATTAAGGAATGTGCACAGGTACTCGGCCAAGCAACACAACACGGTCTCTCAAGAGTGCACAAATACACTCAGCCTGACGGTGGAAATATTCGAACATTTATTCTGAACTGTACAACACCTGCAATGTGATGTGAACGATAAGCCTTAGAGATGTATGCAGTCAGGCCTATTAGATGTGGGGCCCTCCAAGCGAGTGTTTTTAATATTTGTGCATCGGAAATGTTGATATGGCTTATCGTACAATGATATCAAAGCCTTATCACTCGACTGTCTCGCTATAAATTTTTCTTTTTCTATCTCAACGCAACGGCACTAAACGCGTCTGACTAATAAATTTTAAATATCACACTGTCTGTAAACATTTCCAATGGACTCACTTGCCACCTTGGCACGACCACATTCCCATTCTGTAGCATTCATTTTAATCATAGCTTCGCTATCCTACTAATACGGAGCTTATGGCAGAAAATGTCTGAACAAAATCGCTACCCTGTACTAAATAATCATGACCACCATTATGTTCCATATCTCCTCTTATATTTTCTGAGATTCTGCCACCGCAATGATACATAATTTCCTTCAATACATTTAAAGTAAGGGAAAACAAGGAATTCTCTGCCCAGTTGGCATGATAATACGTACACATTTCAATATCCTATGGTTTAAATGTTTCTCCTTATTACTATAGTGCACATCCTGGATTGGTACGGATATCCAATACTACTCTCTCTCTCTCTCTCGCCCTCATAAGCTCATTTTTCATTAATAACCAATAGAATTTACTAATGGTCAGGCTATTCAAACAAAATTCTTGATTTTTGGAACAGTACTGGTGACTAGGTCGCCACATTCAAATTACACAGGTTAAACATGTAAATAAAACAGATAAACCGACTTTAGCCAGTATGAATCAAATCTTCCCCACAACAAAATTTCAACCCAGAGTAACAAGTCACAGACCTTCAGATTAAATTTCGCACGTAACCTTTCCTACGGACCTACCACATACTCTGGAGGATTTATGCTCACGTCCCACTGCAATGTAACTCTCATTGTGTTGCTGGGCAAATGACTAGCTCACCTTTTTCTCCCTCAGAGTATCAAAATCTCTAACTTGCTTCACACGAATGTAATTAATAACGGTAATTTTGGTATCATGATTACTTAACTATCTCACACACGGATCCTCAACTGAAAGTTTGCACAAGCACTTCTGTTTTCCATTCTCTCTTAGTCACATTGAGATAAAGCCAGTACTCACCATGTGGAAGTGTTTGTTCCTAATTCAAATTCTGCACACGCAGTTCTTAAATATTCTCTGGTTAAATTTACACACCCAAGTTTCTCAGCGTAAAATTACGACATGCAAGTACCTCAGTTTAAAATTACCACACGTGGTTTCACTGTGACCGTTGGTCACTACCAAAGAATCCTAAGTTTTCCATAAGTTTTTATCTGCCTACCTTTACATGAATCTCCCACCGGAAAGTTTTGTCCTCGTCCATCTTCTGAAAAGGGAAATCATTATTTCTAGCTACTCTTAAATGTTCCACATGCATACCATTCCCATATCTTTAGTTTTACAGAGCACACTGAAAATAGGTGTTTCAGCTTCAGGATGCAGCGCCAGAGTGCCGGAACATGGCCATCCCACGGTTCCTGTGAAGTGGGGGAGGATCCTGTTACCGTATTGGTCAGCCACACTCCAGGCCCTCTAGTGCTCTGGAATACTTCCTTTCTTTGGTTCTGCCAAAGCTGACCAGAGGACGGTCTCAAAGATAATTACGGATTCTACATCCACTGTCTCTGGCCAGCAGACAACAAACCAATCATTCATTTCTCAAACATCACAAAACTGGATATAGGGATCTATTTTTGAAGGAAGTGCACATATGGATAATTGACTATATACATTTTCCTTCTTTTTTACGAGATGTTCGAAAAGTCTCCCCGCAGTGCCGTATGATTGTTAGCTGCGCGTGCCGTTTGCGCAGTGAATATACCGAAATGAAACTCAGTGAAATAGAGGTTATTAATTTATTGAATATTTACCCTGTCCCGCCCCTGTTGTCGAATACACAATTCAATTCGTCTAATCATGTTCCCTAACACAAGCTGTAACATTTCTTCTGTAACAGAAGCAGTGAAAGGGAATGTTGCAGTTTTCAATTCATCGATGGATTTTGGACGGTTTTTGTAGACAGTTGCTTTTGCTGCACTCCAGAAGGAAGAGTCAGGTGGTGTTAGGTCAGGCGATCACCAAAAACATCAGCAAGCAGTGACATTGAAACGCGAGCTGTATGCGCGGTTACACCGTCTTGTTGAAAATAACACACACACCAACGATACTACTGACGCTGACTGAGATAAACGAAACAGTGGAATGTTGGGAGAGTCCACTTGATGGGAAGCAATCCAGGCAGGCGAGCAATCATACGGCACTGCGGAGAGACTTTCTGAACGCCCCGTACGTCAGTATCCGGTTTCAGGCAGTCTACGAGTCACCTTTCTCGGACCTATATGCTAAGGACCCCATACAGCAAAACTCCAGCGTGATTTTAGATAGTCCCTTTACGTCTTATAACTGTTCCTCAGTCTCGGCCACGTCCTCTCTGCAGCTTTGTCCATGTGATCATTCTAGCTTAAGTGGAAACTGAGCGCGAGTCAGAGAGCCCTATATCTACCACCTTCTGCATCCTGTGATGAAACAGGGTGACCTGAGTAGATCTGCAGGATTGTTTTTTGACCACTCAGTGGGAATTGCAACTTGTTGTAGCTCCACCAACTGTGCGCAATATGTAAGACCAGCGCCAAACGAGCTCTCTCCTGCAATACAGGGCAATAGAAAAGAGCACTTACAGCAGTGTTTCTTATCGGAAATCTTAAGAAGACTCCACATCATACAGGAACTGCGAAAAGAACAAGCTTTTCCTACTGCATTGTGGTGGATTTCCATACTACATACAGGTGATGCAGTCCAAAGGAGATCTGTGTCCCTCAGTGTGCATTCATCTCTGTCATCCAAACATTCTCTCTGTCCTCGTTATTTTGTACAACCCAACAGAGAAAAACTATGAACTATGAAAGTCTTTGCTAACATCACCCAGTACAGAACTCGATATTACCATGACCTATGACAAATACCGAATGCTTTCTGATATTGAGAATATGTGGCGATCCTATTAAATATACAGGTATTGGTTTACTGGAGCAGGTAGTCAGTGATCGAAGTCCCGTGCACACACCAGTAGAAAGTTTTGTTGCCTGTAGTTTAAGAGGACCATATCTTACAGACTGTCAATTGCAAGGCAGGATCACTGTGTTGTTCTTTCACAAGCAGTTTGATACATCACGTTTCTGCTGTAACACATCAAAGGGTGACGGATGGGGTAGGATTTCTCAGAAGGATTATCTCCAGAGAGTCGTAAATCAGTTAATAGAATAATAGGTTAAGGGGAATGGGAGAGGAAGGGATTACATGACAAATCAATTAGCAAAACAATAGGTTAATGTTATAGATCAATCTGCTGTAACAATTTAATCAATTTGGACATCAATTTGATGTCAAAAGTGGTGCAGAACGAACTTTATCCCACTACTTATAATAGATGGGTCTGCCTGTTGGGTACCCGAAGCAAATGACAAAGCCTACACAAGCAGGATCCACAGTTCGCTATTATGATTTGTGCACAGGTGGAGATTTTTTATTATTGTGCAGCCTTCTCTTGCTATGAAATACCATATTGCAATACCCGTGTTTTTACTATCTACTCCGCAAATTCCTTGAGACATGTACGTATGTCTGCAGGACACTGCAGAGTACATTGTAAAAACACAAGCACTGAAATATAATATTTGATACCAAAAAAGGCCGCGACAGTAACCTCAATTCTTTCCCTGTGCAGGAATCACAGCAACTTGTGCGACTAGCACAATTAGACGCTAGGAAATACGGAAGTCTGTGTTGGTCCTGGGGATGTGGGTGGATGGTTAAGATGACCACATGTATGAAGCAAGCAGGTAATCCTGGTTCAAGTCTTGGTTAGGCGCAAATTTTCATTGTTAAGAATACATTGTGCAGCAGGAGTCTGATGGTATTTGTAATTGTGAAAACATTTCTTACATTGACATCTATCTGTGTCTTCTGGGTGCTTCACTTTGTATGTCAGACAGTGTAGGTGTAGATATGAAATAGAACTATAACATTGCATCAGCCAAAGGTAAAGCAGATGACAGACGATTGATGATAGCTAGCATATTGGAAAAATGCAGTCAAGATACCAAAAAAATTGTGTACAAAACACTTGTGCAACCCATCCTAACAATATTGGTCAAGTCCTTGAGACCTATACCAGTTAGGACTAGAGGGAACATGCAACATATACAAAGTACAGCAGCACAGACGGTTTGGACTTGTTTGACCTAGAAGACAGCAGTCAAAGAGAGTATGAGAAATCTGAAGTGACAGGTGCTTGAAGATTGGCATGAAGAATCATGAAAAAGGCTGCTTACAGCATTTAAAGAACCAGCTTTAATTGAGGAATACAGGAATGTGCTACAATCACCTACATATCACTCTCCTAGAACATAGTTGTGACCATTAGTGCAGCCCTTCTCTGTATGTGTTCAACATCCTGTGTCAGTCCTATATGTTATGGATCCCATACACTTGAGCATTATGCTAGGATGAGTAGCGTGTATCGTAAGCAATCTCCTTTGTAGGCTGACTGCATTTACATAGTGTTCTAAAAATAAACAGAGGTGTGTTACTTGCCTTACTCACGACTGAGGCTATATGATCGTTCCATTTCATGTCTCTACAAAGTGTCATGCCCAAGTATTTGTATGAGTTGACTGATTATAGTTGTTATTCTTTGATATTATAGTCGTAGGATACCACATTTTTTCGCTTTAGGAAGTCAACAGCTTTACATTTCTGAACATTGTAACGTATATACAACCAATTCCGAAGCAACAGCGGCTAAAGCGACGTCTATGTAACAAATATCTATTATGTGCACAAAGTGATCAAAAGTATCCGGACACCTGGTTGAAAATGACTTACAAGTTCGTGGTGCCCTCAATCGCTAATGCTGGAATTCAGTAATTTCTTGGGGAATGGCAGCCCATTCCTCACAGAGTGCTTCACTGAGGAGAGGTATCGATGTCGGTCGGTGAGATCTGGCACGAAGTCGGCGTTCCAAAGCATCCCAAAAGTTTTCTATAGGATTCAGGTCAGAACTCTGTGCAGGCTAATGCATTACAGGGAAGTTATTGTCGCGTAACCACTTCGCCACAGGCCGTGCATTAAGAACAGATGCTCGATCGTGTTGATAGGTGCAATTGCCATCCCCGAATTGCTCTTCAACAGTGGGAAGCGAGAAGGTGCTTCAAACATCAATGTAGGCCTGTTTTGTGATAGTACCACGCTAAACAAGAAGGGGTGCAAGACCCCTACATGAAAATCATGACAACACCATAACACCACCGTCTCCGAATTTTACTGTTGGCACTACACACGCTGGCGGATGGCGTTCACTGGGCATTCGCCATACGCACAGCCTCCCTTCAGATAGACACATTGTGTACTGGGATTCGTGACCACACAACGTTTTTCCACTGTTCAGCCGTCCAATGTTTACGTTCCTTAGACCAAGCGAGGTGTCATTCGGCGTTTATCGGCGTGATGTGTGGCTTATGAGCAGCCGCTCGACCATTAAATCCAAGTTCTCTCACCTCCCGCCTAGCTGTCATAGTACTTGCATTGGGTCGTGGAATTCCTGTGTGATGGTCTGGATAGATGTCTGCCAATTACACATTACGACCCTCTTCAACTGTCAGCGGTGTCTGTCAGTCAACAGTCAAGGTCGGCCTAGCCGGCCGGTGTGGCCGTGCGGTTCTAAGAGCTTCAGTTTGGAACCGCGTGACCGCTACGGTCGCAGGTTCGAATCATGCCTCGGGCATGGACGTGTGTGATGTCCTTACGTTGGTTAGGTTTAAGTAGTTCTAAGTTTTAGGGAACTGATGACCTCAGCAGTTAAGTCCCATAGTGCTCAGAGCCATTTGAACCATTTTTTTGAGGTCGGCCTGTACGCTTTTGTGATGTACGTGTCTCTTCACGTTTCCACTTGAATATCACTTCAGAAACAGTGGACCAAGGGATGTTTAGGAGTGTCGAAATCTCATGTACAGACGTATGACACAAGTGACACCCAATTACCTGACCACTTTCGAAGCCCGTGAGTTCCGCAGAGCGCCCCATTCTGCTCTCTCACGATGTCGAATGACTACTGAGGCCGCTGATACAGCGGACCTGGAAGGAGGTGGCACAAAAATGCAACGAATATGAAAAACGTGTGTTTCTGAAGGTGTCCGGATGCTTTTTATCATATAGTGAAGCTACAGCCAATATACCTATTCGTCAGTGAAACTGGGCTCGATAAGCAAGTTGTGGTTGGCAGGAGAGCCAACTCCGTATTACTAAAGGAGGCCGAAATGCACGCGTCTCACCTCACGCAGGCTGACGTGAGGTCTGGAACATGACAAGGGAATTAGAATTGAGAAAAACGGACGTAGCTGGTGGAATACTTAACTTTAATCCATTAATGGTGAACGTCGCTCTTGATGATACATGATTTACAATATCAATAGCAACAGATAATGGCGCCTTGCTAGGTCGTGGCAAATAACGTAGCTGAAGGCTATGCTAACTATCATCTCGACAAATGAGAGCGTAGAAGTCAGTGAACCATTGCTAGCAAAGTCGGCTGTACAACTGGGGCGAGTGCTAGGAAGTCTCTCTAGACCTGCCGTGTGGCGGCGCTCGGCCTGCAATCACTGATAGTGGCGACACGCGGGTCCGACGTATACTACCGGACCGTGGCCGATTTAAAGGCTACCACCTAGCAAGTGTGGTGTCTGGCGGTGACACCACAAAGAAACCTGAGCTCTTAGTAAACGGAACTAACCTGCATAACATTGTGTGTGTGTGTGTGTGTGTGTGTGTGTGTGTGTGTGTGTGTGTGTTGTATGTCAGTTTCACTGTCATTTATGCCCTGAACAGATCATTCCATGAAAAACGTAAAACTAACATTTCGATAAGCTATCTGACCGTGTATTTGAGTATGAATTTACAAGTAGTACAGAAACTGACTTGTGCAACGGAATTTGCTATACTAGGGTACATGACATGTTCTGTTGTGTCAGTGTGTCTGTTTTGGCGCTAAGTTTTGCACTCACCTCTTTAGATGACGAAAGCTTATTGTTACTATGAATGAATTTAATAAAAAGGAGTTTGCTTGGGTCCTGTTAATTACTAAATAGCTTTTGAGAAGGTATTTTATTAAAATAAGTCTATTTAAAACTTCAGAATCATCATGAAGAAGTAATGACAAGGCCAAATGACATATGTGTCAATAATAGCTAAGTGCCAGGTTAAAAAATTATTTCAGCTTCAAAATTGCATCAAATTTTAGTAACCATAGCATATTATTTAGATGTGGAGAATAATTATTATTATTTGGAGGATAACGAGGCTACTTTCACTGACAAGCAGAACATGGGATTACTGCAAACTCGGACTAAGAATCACGAGCCTAACCCTGCAGTTGCTTTTGCGTATTGCTTGCGAATTTTACCTTGAATCCTATCTTCAAGCGTAGTTAAGCCATCTAGGTGTCTCCTGGCTACATAAATGAAATCAATCCTTGAGTGTGGTAAGACCTGCGGTCACCGACGTGAGGGCAGCGTGACACGTCTTCTGTCACCGAGCTCTCGTCCGACACTACTCGTCCAATCTCGCAGACACACCTCGTCTCACAACAAAGCTTCTCCCATGTTGCGCCCTCAGATTGTTAGTAACGATATCTGAGTACTTACACAATGCAAAGAATAGCGTTAAGTTGGATATATTGTTTTATGTAATGGAGCGTTGTGGCATACTCATTACAAAATTTATTGCAATTTGCCAAACTTTGTAACATTTTGAAATCTGAATATTCGTACACTCTCTTTCAGAGTGCTTCGTTATAGGTGACTGCATCATCTGGAAAGAGGCTATCTTCAGTATTAATATTATTTGCAAGACCATTAAAATAATATATAATATGAAAATCAAGGGACCCATCACACTTCCCTGTGGTACAGCCGAAGTCTTTACTACAGCTGTCCATGACACTGCATCCAAGATAACTCGCAGTGTCCTTCCTGCCAATAAATCCTCAGTACAGTCATAGATTTCGCTTGCTGTCCCATACGATCGTACTTTCGACAGTCAGTTAGTTAGGTAGTTTCATGTTCTATCTATTATTTGCAAAATATATATTAATTATGTAGAATGACTCATTTTACATTCATATCGCAAACTGACTGTGAGTGTGGCTGCATGTTGGACATTTATAGTTTCTTGGTAATAATTATTATTAAATTTATAAATGTGAGTTGGTAATTCCTAAGAGCTTTCACATATTACAATACGACAAATTTTTCTGCAGAATAGGAGAAGTTGTCAAGGAGCAAATTTTTGTTTCCAAATTTTACTTTGCTGTCTGTCAGATATTTTATGTCTCTGGGCCAGTTATCAATAATTTTAGTACCACCATCGTGCACCCCCTTCTATGCTAAAGATATCCTTAATGCGGAGTAATGAATGTCATTTTCCTTTCTGTTATTGTAATTATGTATATCACTGTTCCTTTGAACTACAGTAGATTATTTTCAAAAATTTCATGAGGAAGTGAATATACTGTGCAGTAGTAGCCAGAATGCCCAACTCATTAAACAGATTTCTACAAGATGACCGTAGGTAAGCGCCACATATCATTCTTACAGCACGTTTTTGAGCAATGAAGATTTTCTTTCTGAATGATGGGTTACCCCAGGACATAATTTCATGTAACATTTTTGAATGAAAACACGCAAAATATGTTAACTTACTGATTTGTCTCTTCACAAGACTTACAAATATTCTCCGTTAGTATGTGGCTGACCTAAGGAGTTCCAAAATATTTTTTTCTATTTAAATTCTCATCACTATGAACCCCGAAGAATTTTATGTTCCCCCAGATTTATAATTTCCTTACCATCTGTTAAGTCATTCTTGGTGTAATATTCTTAGATGTGCAGAACTGAAATGTTGTACCTTTTTACTATCGACGGCAAGACAATTTGCACGAAATTTTGAGAACACTGTTTATTATTTCTTCTGTTGCTGTATGTAGTTTGACTGATTACAATACTAGTGTCATCTGCAAAAAGAAATTATACAGAAGATCGCTTTCACATATGAGGAACAACAGCAGACCTAAGACTGAGCCTGGGAAAATTTTGGATTTTCATACGTTATTCAAAGGTATGACATCTATGTGCTCTTTGAACCGAGTCTCAATGCTTCTTCCAGTATGTCCAATAGAGTATCTGGGGCAACTTTGACAGGTGAGTTTGTGTATGCCACATCTTTTGTATGGAGGGGTTATCATTCTTTAAATTGTGAAATGCTGTCTGCTGAAGTTTTTTGTTTGTGTGGAAGCTTATTTTAACGTATGTTATTTTATAGGATATGCATACTGAGAAAGGTATTGCAACATTGGCCTTGCACACTGCAATTAACAATCATGGAATAAAGAGGACGGCCACATACGAGTATTGCACCATGCTCAGAAAGGTAGTTTTATGAATTTTCTTGAAGAGATTGAATTATACATACATAAAAGCAAATCACCATAAAATCTTCTCAATAAACAGACCGAGTTAGCCAATGCAGCCTTTCTTCAAAATTTCACTCGCCTGCTCTACAGTGCAAAGTAAACACAACTTCCCTTCACCTTTAACAATAACAACACGCAACGCTAACCCAGTGTGAAATAATGAATAATATATAGCTGATTGCTTTCTCAAACAATACCTTCAACTAGGTATACCTTACAAAAATTGTAATGTCGACAGTTGTAGTACTTATTTATGTACATCCATTCCAATTCATCTGCTTTGTTTCCTATGTATGTCATAGTACAAAGATCCCTTATCATTTATAGCTCGAATATATACAATAATATTTACATAATATCACTACTGTATCACTTTGAAACAAACTGGCTGCTTTGTTTCTTTATCTAAATTTTAATCAGTTTATATTAATACAAATAGTAAGTAACAGAACATCAGAAATTCGTAAATTCCTACTGTCACGTATACATATCGAAATATCTCTGAGAGTGGAAGTCTTTGACATTGTTATGGTTGTGTTATCGCCATCCCTGTGTACATACTACCATGTGGTAAATTTCTTGGTTTATGATTGGTGCTTCAGATTATGTGTATAAATATACTTAAAAAAGGGCATCATACAGTGTTTGTTCTACATGATCACAGGTAGTCAGCACCGGAACGTTATGGCGCAGTATTTTCAACATAAGTAACAAAAAAATCTTCACTCGAGTAATTTGTTCACATGATCTCAAATCGTTGTGAGGCACAATTACAATTAAAAAGACGTTGTCTCACGTCTTGTTTTGATTGTAGGACACAACCAATCCAAGGAAATTTTATCATTTGGGACAAGGTGAACTAGCCGTCTGAATATTTCGGTTGGAGACCGGTGACGGTGCTATTTAAATAGATAAACAGCATTGTAAAAAGTGGCTTGCTGCTACTGTCTTCTCTGTAAGAGTCAACCTGTATTTTGTACACAACCGCGGGCTCAGAATATCAGTTTTCGACAAAATAGCATGAAAACTGAGGTCGGAGTACCATATTTTTCATGTTAATTTGTCTGTTTTGAAGCACTGTGAGCAGACAAAGACATACTATGTAGACACAGAGAACAGATCCGTCACTTTCTATATTGTAAACTTTATGTATTGTAAACTATGACTGAATTGTTAAATTTTTCTCCTTATATGATGCCGCAAGTTTGTTGTGACTCCCCCCCATTCTTAAGGAAAATGGGGCATCGCACTTCACTGGTGCTGCACTTCGTAAAATGGCTCTGAGCACCATGGGACTTAACAGATATGGTCATCAGTCCCCTAGAACTTAGAGCTACTTAAACTTAAGTAACCTAAGGACAGCACACAATACCCAGTCATCACGAGGCAGAGACAATCCCTGACCCCGCTGGGAATCGAACCCGGGAACCCGGACGCGGGAAGTGAGAACGCTACCACACGACCAAGAGCTGCGGAACCCCTTCGTAAAATACTCGCAGTCTAGGGATGCTGCCATTCTGTAACTAATGTCCAGAAACAACAGCGAGAAACTACCAATAGCCCAAAAGCGGCAAGTCTCGATCACTGCATTAACTTGCGTACTATCCAGTACGCCTCGTCACTTGGTGACAGGTACCTTATTGTTTCAGCAATGCTGCAGCAATTCTTATGCCATCCGTATATTGCTCGTTTCTGTCGGCATTATTATTAAAATAACACCTTTCGCTTTTACTGTTGTCTCTAATAACAAACGTTTCAGAACAATGGAAAATTTATGAATAAATATTACTGCTTTTTAAAAGGTTTATTGTAAAACCAAAACTTTTAGTAATGCTGCGACGGCTAAATGATATTTCAGCCCTTTGGCAGGTTATTATTAAAACAAAACTGTTATCAGCGAAACCAAACAAATACCGAAAGATACCGATTATTCAGAACTAAAATAACGATACTGGTTTTAACCGGTTGGTTTTTCCCATCCTTAGTCAACAGAGTACAGAGTTTGGATGTACCGACTGGTGAGCTTTAATTGTAGGCTGCAGTGAGTATGAGCACTGACGGCGGCGTTGGAAAGAGGCCGGCTCTGGGGACGAGTTTTAACCTCGCGCGCCGCCCGGGCCGGCTGTTCCATTGTTTGAGGAGGCGGCTGTGAAATTCTGGGCGGACAAAGGGGGTACGGCCCGGCCCGCGGCAGTCTGCCTGCAACGGAGGGCGCTGCTTTGCCGTCCGGAGCGGCGGCGGCCTACTGCGCTGCCAGACAGTGTCCAAGAGTAACGAACCACCGAGGAGGGACGAGTAATCACTGTAGGTGCCCATCAGGCGTATGCTTCGCAACTAATTCCAAAGATTCAGCTGAATTTCAAGGAACAGTGACATGGGACAAATAATCATACAATTTCAACTACACTCCCGGAAATTGAAATAAGAACACCGTGAATTCATTGTCCCAGGAAGGGGAAACTTTATTGACACATTCCTGGGGTCAGATACATCACATGATCACACTGCCAGAACCACAGGCACATAGACACAGGCAACAGAGCAAGCACAATGTCGGCACTAGTACAGTGTATATCCACCTTTCGCAGCAATGCAGGCTGCTATTCTCCCGTGGAGACGATCGAGAGATGCTGGATGTAGTCCTGTGGAACGGCTTGCCATGCAATTTCCACCTGGCGCCTCAGTTTGACCAGCGTTCGTGCTGGACGTGCAGACCGCGTGAGACGACGCTTCATCCAATTCCAAACATGCTCAATGGGGGACAGATCTGGAGATCTTGCTGGCCAGAGTAGTTGACTTACACGATCTAGAGCACGTTGGGTGGCACTGGATACATGCGGACGTGCATTGTCCTGTTGGAACAGCAAGTTCCCTTGCCGGTCTAGGAATGGTGTACGGCCAGAGGTGTACGGCCAGTGTAGGAGATCGCTCCCCACACCATGATGCCGGTTGTTGGCCCTGTGTGCCTCGGTCGTATGCAGTCCTGATTGTGGCGCTCACCTGCACGGCGCCAAACACGCATACGACCATCATTGGCACCAAGGCAGAAGCGACTCTCATCGCTGAAGACGACACGTCTCCATTCGTCCCTCCATTCACGCCTGTCGCGACACCACTGGAGGCGGGCTGCACGATGTTGGGGCGTGAGCGGAAGACGACCTAATGGTGTGGGGGACCGTAGCCCAGCTTCATGGAGACGGTTGCGAATGGTCCTCGCCGATACCCCAGGAGCAACAGTGTCCCTAATTTGCTTGGAAGTGGCGGTGCGGTCCCCTACGGCACTGCGTAGGATCCTACGGTCTTGGCGTGCATCCGTGAGTCACTGCGGTCCGGTCCCAGGTCGACGGGCACATGCACCTTCCGCCGACCACTGGCGACAACATCGATGTACTGTGGAGACCTCACGCCCCACGTGTTGAGCAATTCGGCGGTACGTCCACCCGGCCTCCCGCATGCCCACTATACGCCCTGGCTCAAAGTCCGTCAACTGCACATACGGTTCACGTCTACGCTGTCGCGGCATGCTACCAGTGTTAAAAACTGCGATGGAGCTCCGTATGCCACGGCAAACTGGCTGACACTGACGGCGGCGGCGCACAAATGCTGCGCAGCTAGCGCCATTCGACGGCCAACACCGCGGTTCCTGGTGTGTCCGCTGTGCCGTGCGTGTGATCATTGCTTGTACAGCCCTCTCGCAGTGTCCGGAGCAAGTATGGTGTGTCTGACACACCGGTGTCATAGTGTTCTTTTTTCCATTTCCAGGAGTGTACATTTTCACAACGAGTATCTTGTGAACCTCGCTTTCTTTTAAGACGACAAAATCCGTCTTGAAAGAGCTGCTCGAGTTAAAGTTGAGGTACATATGGGCACACTATTGCACCTCGGCTCGTCCACCAAATCTTAATCCCATAGAAAATCAGTGACACTATTTGCATTTATATCTGGCGTGCTTGTACAGTCTGCCTCCATAGGTCAGGGTCCATATGTCTGGCTGCTACACAGAGGAGCTGTGTTCAATTGCTAGTTTTGCCAGGGGTTTTTCAGTGATGGTAGGACTGGGATGGGGTGCACTCTGACTTGTGATACCAGTTCAGCAGCTACGCGAGTGAGACGTTGCATCTCTAAGGTCAAGAAACCCGGCAACGGCCGGAACAGCAGTGTGCTGACCCGATGACACTCCGTACTGCATCGGAAAGACGTCATTGGCAGAGATTGACACAGTGGTTCTTTGGTCCCGACTGGCCCACCTCGCTCATAATGCGGAGCTTCGCGTTCCTCTGCTTACACATGACTTTTATTTTTTAAAAAAAATGGTTCAAATGGCTCTGAGCACTGCATGACTTAACATTTGAGGTCATCAGTCGCGTAGACTTAGAACTACTTAAACCTAACTAACCTAAGGACATCACACATATCCATGCCCGAGGGAGGATTCGAAACTGAGACCATAGCAGTCGCGCGGTTCCGGACTGAAATGCATAGAACCACTCGACCACAGCGGCCGGCTCCTTGTATTCAGTTTCCATACTGAATTTTGAAAGTATGGAAGAACTAAAGGGAACTACATGTCTGCTGACTTCTGCATTTTTGATAATGAGTGGTAACAAGGGCATCCATACCAGAGGTCAAGGGAGGTGTGGCAGGGGGAGGGGGGAGGCTGCCTTACGTCTTAGAGAAAGGAAAAAAAATACTATAATCAGGTTTTTCTTTCAAGAAAATTATTTAAAATTCGGTATTATGTTGGTTTTTAACAGAGTACGAATTGTTACTCTTTTATAACAACTCGCTTGTCACCATTCATCTTCGAAAATTATAAAAATATACCCGAAGTGTAGCCAACCTTACGAATAACAGAATGGGCTGCCTTGTTTGATAACTCTTAAGTTTACTACTGTTGCAAGGAAAGCGAAGCACATACACAGATGACGTACGCTGCACTTACGAGGTAGACTATTATCACATCTCTGCTGAAAACGTGATAAAGTCATACCAGTTCTAGTTGTTATAACAGTGTCATGAATTTATCACGTCCTAAAACATGTCTAAATGTAAACACGTATTCTCTACACATCTTAATTGTGCACCCGCTAACACTCGATCACCCAGATACGTTTTACGTATTCAGACTATTCCTATACCAAACTACAAGCATACTGCCTTTACTCACACTTTAGTTCTGTGCAGGTGCTCCTGTAATGACTGCTGTGTAATAGAACTGTTGTCGAGAGATACCGCTACGACTCCGTTTTCGTAAAAGTAATCGAACCACAATAAAAACTGAAAAAATCTTCCTTGGAATTGCACTGCCTCGGAATGGAAAACACACACACACACACACACACACACACACACACACACACACATACACACATCCAGTGTGGCACATTCTTACAAGGCAAATAGAATATTAAAAAAACAGTGATGAATTAGAATAATAACGATAATAATAACTAAGTGGCTGGTTAAGTATATATGTGTTACGGCAGACTGTGGTAAAGTTCCATAAAGGCTTTCTATCCTAAATAAATCTGTAGCTAATTTCCCGTGTTTCAGATATGGTTTTTAATTGATATAATTGTAAAATGATATCACTGAAAAACTCTTTAATTGTAGTGTGTTTCTATAATGCAGTGAGACAATAGAAGTTACCTGCGAGCTATATTTGCGTTTATACTGCAACACACAAATACACTCCTGGAAATGAAAAAAAGAACACATTGACACCGGTGTGTCAGACACACCATACTTGCTCCGGACACTGCGAGAGGGCTGTACAAGCAATGATCACACGCACGGCACAGCGGACACACCAGGAACGCGGTGTTGGCCGTCGAATGGCGCTAGCTGCGCAGCATTTGTGCACCGCCGCCGTCAGTGTCAGCCAGTTTGTCGTGGCATACGGAGCTCCATCGCAGTCTTTAACACTGGTAGCATGCCGCGACTGCGTGGACGTGGACCGTATGAGCAGTTGACGGACTTTGAGCCAGGGCGTATAGTGGGCATGCGGGAGGCCGGGTGGACGTACCGCCGAATTGCTCAAAACGTGGGGCGTGGGTCTCCACAGTACATCGATGTTGTCGCCAGTGGTCGGCGGAAGGTGCACGTGCCCGTCGACCTGGGACCGGACCGCAGTGACGCACGCATGCACGCCAAGACCGTAGGATCCTACGCAGTGCCGTAGGGGACCGCACCGCCACTTCCCAGCAAATTAGGGACACTGTTGCTCCTGCCGTATCGGCGAGGACCATTCGCAACCGTCTCCATGAAGCTGGGCTACGGTCCCCCACACCGTTAGGCCGTCATCCGCTCACGCCCCAACATCGTGCAGCCCGCCTCCAGTGGTGTCGCGACAGGCGTGAATGGAGGGACGAATGGAGACGTGTCGTCCTCAGCGATGAGTGTCGCTTCTGCCTTGGTGCCAATGATGGTCGTATGCGTGTTTGGCGCCGTGCAGGTGAGCGCCACAATCAGGACTGCATACGACCGAGGCACACAGGGCCAACACCCGGCATCATGGTGTGGGGAGCGATCTCCTACACTGGCCGTACACCTCTGGTGATCGTCGAGGGGACACTGAATAGTGCACGGTACATCCAAACCGTCATCGAACCCATCGTTCTACCATTCCTAGACCGGCAAGGGAACTTGCTGTTCCAATAGGACAATACACGTCCGCATGTATCCAGTGCCACCCAACGTGCTCTAGAAGGTGTAAGTCAACTACCCTGGCCAGCAAGATCTCCGGATCTGTCCCTCATTGAGCATGTTTGGGACTGGATGAAGTGTCGTCTCACGCGGTCTGCACGTCCAGCACGAACGCTGGTCCAACTGAGGCGCCAGGTGGAAATGGCATGGCAAGCCGTTCCACAGGACTACATGCAGCGTCTCTACGATCGTCTCCATGGGAGAATAGCAGCCTGCATTGCTGCGAAAGGTGGATATACACTGTACTAGTGCCGACATTGTGCATGCTCTGTTGCCTGTGTCTATGTGCCTGTGGTTCTGTCAGTGTGATCATGTGATGTATCTGACCCCAGGAATCTGTCAATAAAGTTTCACCTTCCTGGGACAATGAATTCACGATGTTCTTATTTCAATTTCCAGGAGTGTATTTACACTGGTGTTAAACTGTTCGTTATCTCTAAACTTTTGTCTCTTAGAATGTTTTGATTGAGCAAGTTTGCAAATCTACTGTTCTTATTTGTATTGTGAAACCTTGCTTCTTGCCAAGTTTCTTCATTTCATGATTCAGAGAGTGTCCTATAGGTTTTGATGTGTGAGTTTGCGAGCCTGATAATATGTGACATATATTGGATAGACTTACAAACTAATGTACTTTCCACTTCCAGGCTACTATAGTCTTTAGTATGTGAGTTATATTTCAACTTTGTACGTCAACCCTTCCCAGAGAAGAAGGATTCTTAAGAGTCAGACAGACAGACAAATAGAAGGGTAACAAAGGGGAAAAACAGTTTTCGTCTGCTATTACAAATTACTCGTACCAATCTTCGGCATTTTCCGTTAGTTTTACTGTAAAACCTTGCTTCTTGCCAAATTTCATAATTTAGGTCATCAGGAACGATACATGTCTTGATAAGCGACTTTGCGAGTATCACAATATGTCACATATATAGCTATATCTTTTGATTGCATTGACTTGCATGCTCTAATTTTTCACACAGTCAAGGATCGGTAGACGTTAGTATGTGAGATTAATTTCAACTTTATGTGTCTACCCGTTCCTGAGAAAAAAGGATTTTTAACAGTCAAACTGTCAGGCAAATAGACAGATGGACTAGAAAGTGTTCCTAGAGCTGATCCGTTTTCACTAATTGAGATACAGAACCCTAATTAAGAAATAACATTTAAAAGTCGCAATTTAAAATTTTCAGATGAAAGTAAATAAAATAAACCAAGGATGCAATTTTCACAACAGAAAAAAATGTTGAAATGTGTATGAATTACTAAAGAACCAAAGTGCTGAGGTCATCGATCCCTAGACTTACATACTACTTAAACTAACTTATGCTAAGAACAAGAGACACACTCATGCCCGAGGGAGGACTCGAACCTCCGGCGGGAGGGGCCTCAATTTTCATATTTTATGTACGAACGGTTTATCATTCTGTTTACAAACAATGTTTTTGGTTCTTCTTAAGTCCACCTGAAAGAACACCTAACCACAATCATTGCACGTTTTTTTTCGAGATCAAACTAGCATCTTGTAATACCGAAAATTCTGATAAATACCTTATGGACCATCCAAAATTTTTCACCATTTGATATCCGTTGATAATTGTGCTGTACTTCTAATTCTGAAACTGTAGGCTTTGTTACAAGAACTAAATTGAACATGAATTGGATGTAATAGTGTATTTATTTGTGAATGTATATAATAGATTGTAATTATAATTTGCATATTGTAAATTGCTGGATACTAACCAAGGAACTTCATTTTAATGTATGATAGCAACGACGAAATGGCAGTAGCTGTTCCGTTGTTTATCATTGCGTACGGAGAGTCTCTGTCGCGCTGCGAAAAGAGAGGAAGTAGAGCAGCTTGAGTCATGAAAGGGTGCCGAAGTATTTGTTGGGCGCTCCCGCAGATGCGGTGTGCAGCTATGACCGCGCCAGTGTAGGTGTAAAATACTTCGTTGTCCCGCGAGTATTGAGAGGACGGTAGGAGTGAATAGGCGCCAGAAGGTGCAATTCTAACTGCTGCCCGTCCCGTAACTATCCATAGCTTTGCAGACAACTCGCGGTTCTGAACCACCAGCAGCAGCAACAGTGATAGCCCAGTATTGTCGTTGCCTACACACGTTGTCGTTCGCACAGCTACAACATCGTGGGACTGTTAACTACTATCGTATAGGCATTAGCCAGTGGCCTTTCTTTCACAAAGTTTAACTTTCTTCAGTAATAACCTGCAATAGTTAAACTCATAGGGTACCTGTATTGTAACTGTCCTCAGACATTATTACCAAGTTGGGTCTCTTTCCTTTCCATGTGATTACCATGTGTGGTAAAAATATGAAACATTAATTATTTACTGCCAGCTTTGTTTGTTAGCTAATGACCAGTTCCAGTCTAAATTTTGCTGTCTCAGTAACTGTATATTCTTGTATTGCATAACAGAGGCTTAACTAATTTGCAGTTTTGAATTAACTTAAATCACTTAAAGTAACGCAAAATTTCACTGGCAAAGCTAATGACTAAAATTAGAGTGCGCAGTTTCATTTGTTCTATATTAGCGGGTGACTTCTGATGGCCTGGTTCGTACCTTATTGTTCCGTTAAAACTAGATCAGTTGATCATTTGCTTAAAGTAATTTCGACTCAATATTTCAGTAATTAAAAATAAATGGCTTGCCTTTTTCTACATTTTGCATTCGTTATGCTGACTTTAATGAAACTCATTTTTTTACGAAACAAAGTTTCAGTTACAGCCAGTCATGTATTTAATTAGCAACTTCATTTAACTTCACTTTCAAAATTTAGTACCTCAAATTAAAATCTTCCGTTGCCATGCCAGTGATTATTTGTTTAATTTTCTTTACCATTATATTTATTAGGATTTTGGATATTCGTTGCCCTAGTAGGCTGGCGACCGTTTAATTATCCGGTCTTTAGCTAATGAGTGTTATTTGTATTAAAAATAATACGTGGTGCCGTTCTCCCCGCTATGTGGTTCGTGAGCGATTGCACTAATTTCCACCAATTTCAAAAGTATCACCAATATTGAGATTAGGTTTAGAATAGATTCTTCTGCAGAAAGGTCCGTTGTACACTTTCCTCCTACAAATCGGTATTATTTTCGTTTGATAACGATAGCCTCACTCACTGTAAAATTTCCCTAGGTATGCGCGATAACGGTTAATTATATCGCAATCCAGTAGGTCGATTAGGATGGGGGATGTTACAGTTTCTCCTTTATAAAAATTCATTGAGACCTTGTTTTGAGTAAAATCTAAAATTCCTCTTCCAAGATTGTCTCTGGTTCAGCTGCGGCTTGTTGTTGGCGATTGTTATCACCTCATTGTCAGCGCTGCCGCATCACATAGTTCATAGAGCGTGGCCCCACCGTCTAGTAGAAACATGCTTCCATAATTCACGTCCACGCAGAAAAAAATTCAAAAGTCTTATTTATAATATTTTAGGATACTCATTCGTAATTCATTCCAATTGTATGTTCTCTATGTGAAATACCGAATATTCTCTTTCCAAAAGCTTTCTCCTCGTATACATGTGCTGTAGATATCGTCTTCAGCTGCCTAGAAAAACGTGCTGTTCGTTGGCTCTGTGTTGCGCATGTGAACAGTGTCGTGAAACAAAACATAAATCCGAGAAAATGCTGAATTTGAAATAATGAAAATGAAACTGATTAAATCTCAAAAGGAATTAATTGTGTACTCTGTGAAAACTGTTGAATAGAGACTCAATACTGGAGTACGTTACGAAGTGCAATGTCTGACTTGAAATGTCCACAAAATAAAATACTACTCAACACAGTATAAAGAGAACATACTCTCTTCACTATAAATTAATCTTCTCACTTGACTCAACACCTTGAAATTCTAACTACATAATGTTAAGTCACAAGAATGCAAGGTGAGATCTCTCTTGGAAGAGAAGTGACTTACCTCTATCTCAGAATGCAGTTTTGTGTTTGGTGCTTCGATATTCTCGAAAGCAAACTGAAATCAGGCAGTGTCGCAGCAAAAGAAAAATAATCTACTCTAAATTTTTCTTTGTTTGTCAGAAACAATCTGTGTGCGTGTGACGTAAGCTGCAATGCACACATGACAAAATATTCAAAACTTTTTTAAGAATGATGGACCAGTGTTTTAATTAAAAGAAAATCGTTTTTGAAAAATTAAACTCAAAAAAGACTGCACAACATAAAGAGATCTTAAGAGTACGAATTTCTCCCATTACAAAACTACAGAAATTTCAACCAATTGTGTAATTAGTGACGTAACGAAACCAAAGACACCAAATTAATACAAATCATGAATATTAGTATGAGTTACATAAATGACGCAGATTTCCTTCAATTGATAGTTCTCACGAACAAACATTTCATTCTTGTGCATCCAGGGTTACATTGAAATATTCGTCCAAAACTCTTCTCCATCAATACAATTAATAAAATAGCTTTATAAACAAGTTACCATCTCCATAATAAAGTATTCCAGATAATTTCTTCCAGATTCACAGATTAAATTCAGCGCAGAGTCAAGGATCTTATTCACTACTTGTGGACTTCTCTCGTGCATCTTTGTCCCTCTGCAATAAAGGTGAATTACTTACAATGGTCAAAAAACATTTGAACCTTGCGCCATTATGTTATAAATTGCGCTGGGTGAAAGAAAAATAATAAAAAAGGAAATTACGTCAGGTAGAGTTACGACAGGACATACACTATGTGATCAAATGTATCCGGACACCCCCAAAAACATATGTTTTTCATATCAGGTGCTTTGTGTTGTCACCTACTGCCAGGTACTCCATATCAGCGACGTCAGTAGTCATTCGACATCGTGAAAGAGCAGAATGGGGCGCTCCGCGGAACTCACAGACTTTGAACGTGGTCATGTGATTGGGTGTCACTTGTGTCATACGTCTCTACGCGAGATTTCCACACTCCTAAACGTCCCTAGCTCCACTGTTCCCGATGTGATATTCAAGTAGGAACGTGAAGAGACACGTACAGCGCAAAAGCGTACAGATCGACGTCGTCTGTTGACTGACGGACACCGCCGACAGTTGAAGAGGGTCGTAATGTGTAATAGGCAGACATCTATCTAGACCATCACACAGGAATTCCAAGATCCACTGCAAATACTATGACAGTAGGGAGGTGAGAAAATTGCTGATCATAAGCCACACATCACGCCGGTAAATGCCGAACGACGCCTCGCTTGGTGTAAGGAGCCTAATCATTGGACGATTGAACAGTGGGAAAACGTTGCGTGGAGTCACGAATCACGATACACAATGTGTCGAGACGATGGCGGAGTGTGGGTATGGTGAATGTCCAGTGAACGTCATCTGTCAGCGTGTGTTGTGTCAACAGTAAAATTCGGAGGCAGTGGTGTTATGGTGTGGTCGTGTTTTTCCTGGAGGGGGCTTCCACCACTTATTGTTTTGATGGCACCATCACAGCACAAGCCTACATTGATGTTTAAGCACCTTCTTGCTCCCCGCTGTTGAAGAGCAATTCGGGAATGGCGATTGCATCTTTCAACACGATCGAGCACCTGTTCATAATGCACGGCCTGTGGCGGAGCGGTTACACGACAATAACATCCCTGCAATGGACTGGCCTGCACAGAGTCCTGACGTGAATCGTATAAATCACCTTTGGGATTACTTGGGACGACGACTTTTGCCAGGCCTCACCGACTGACATCGATACCTCTCCTCAGTGCAGCAGTCCGTGAAGAATGGGCTGCCATTCCCCAAAAAACCTTCCAGCACCTTATTGAATGTATACCTGCGAGAGTGGAAGCTGTCATCAAGGTTAAGGGTGGTCTAATACCATACTGAATTCGAACATTACCTTTGGAGGGCGCCACGACATTGTAAGTCATTTTGAGCCAGGTGTTCGGATACACATAGTGTGTAAGGTTTGGGCACATTAGTGTGATCACCGTCAATATTCAATGTCAGTGTGGCAGCACTAACAGTAGAGGGTATGCCGAGTGTTCCGGAGGGACCTGGAAAACAGTGGCCGGCAGAGGGAGCGTCATGGTCTGGGGAATGTTTTCCTGGCATTCTCTGTGTAGTCTCGTCATTGAGGAAGGTACAGTGGATCAACACTAGTATGCACATATCCTCGGGGACCATTTCCACCCCTACATGCAGTTAGTTTTAGTTTTATTTCTAGCCCATGCCCTCTTAGACAAATTGTAGATTCAGGTATATCTTGTGAAGAAGGCTCAATTATTAGGGCTGAAACCTTGGTAAAGGTTGGTTTCATTACCGCAATCGAGGCTGATAGTTTCTTATATATCAACTTGTTTTTCCTTAGTGTGATGGTATCTATCAGCAAGACTGCGCAATACATCGCATATTTCGCAGTGTATGTGCGAGATTTTTAAGAGCCCAGGATGAGTGTGTATTACTCGTCTGGTCACCAAACTCCCTGGATGTAGAACCAATCGAGACACTGTGGGACCAACTCAGTGTTCACTCTATGGATCCTCAGCTGAGAAACTTAGCACAGCTGGCCAATGCATCGGAGTCGGCAAGACTCTACAGAACCTTACTGACTCTCTTCTTGCATTTCTCGCAACGGTCCGCGGTGCAGTAGGTGGTTATTCAGGCTTCTGTCAGGTGGTCAGATTATTGTGCGTGGGCCGTGTAGTGTACCGTGGCACTGTATTCTTTGTCGAGTGACTGAGACACGAGTGGTTGGTGGTGGATAATCGTTACTGCCGCTTACAAACATACAGGGGACAGCTGGGGGCCCCCTTCGCGGCTCTGGCGGTGTGAGTCAGACGGCTCGTATCGCGTGACTGACGCTCGCCCCACCTGGTGGTTTATTCACGCGACAGACTGGCCGGCGTGGCTCACGCTGCGGTGGGGAATCCCCGCCTGGTCGTGCGGGACAGCAGGCGGCGAAGGGGAGCCACGCTGCACGCACCTCAAGGGATAGCTGCCAGGAAATGGGCTGGCGGTACTCTAATCTGCACCACGGATCCCAGGTACTAACTGCCACGTTCACTTGATATCGTATAATATTCCTGATAATCCAAAATGAAATAATAAACCGCATTTATGACATCGTTCTGAAATCAATCCGTTATCGAAACTGAAACGAAATTACGGGACACATACTCATCTTGATAGTTCAGTATCACCGAACTAAGAAGGAATCCAGCAGGTACTCAGAGTTGTTAATATGACCGATCAGAGTAATCTGTCACCGTTGCAAAAAATTAAAAAAAAATATTTTCAAATGAATGAAGGGACTGCTAGAAGTCGAACTTGAGGGAGCCCGTTTTTGGTTCTAGAGAAATGTGGAAACACTTGAGATAATACGCACACTACGATCTTTCTTTGAAGGCGGAATGAAAGAAGGAAAAGTGTGTTTACAGCTTTTGTAGGGTTGTTGTTGTTATTGTGGTCTTCAGTCCTGAGACTGGTTTGATGCAGCTCTCCATGCTACTCTGTCCTGTGCAAGCTTTTTCATCTCCCAGTACCTACTGCAACCTGCATCCTTCTGAATCTGCTTAGTGTATTCATATCTTGGTCTCCCGCTACGATTTTTACCCTCCTCGCTGCCCTCCAATGCTAAATTTGTGATCCCTTGATGCCTCAAAACATGTCCTACCAACCGATCCCTTCTTCTAGTCAAGTTGTGCCACAAATTTCTCTTCTCCCCAATCCTATTCAACACCTCCTCATTAGTTTGTAGGGTTAGGAATATCTTTTGGCAGTATTGACTCGGAAAAGCTACTGAGAGCGCTATGTTATCCAATTCTTGTACAGCAGACAAGCAGCTCAGGAAAGCAAAGACGAACTGAAAAACCGAATTAAAATTCAGCTAGCAAAAATAAAACTTGTGGGTTTGCTGATTATATTATAGTTCTGTCAGAGGCTGCAAAGCATTTAGGAGGAGCAATTGAGCGAACTGAATAAGTCTTGAAACGGTGTTATGAGATGAACAACAACAAAAATAGAACAATGGTAATGGAAAGGAGTGCTTTTAAATAAGGCAATGCTAAGGGAATTGGCTTGGAAAGTCAGACACTGGAAATACACTCCTGGAAATTGAAATAAGAACACCGTGAATTCATTGTCCCAGGAAGGGGAAACTTAATTGACACATTCCTGGGGTCAGATACATCACATGATCACACTGACAGAACCACAGGCACATAGACGCAGACAACAGAGCATGCACAATGTCGGCACTAGTACAGTGTATATCCACCTTTCGCAGCAATGCAGGCTGCTATTCTCCCATGGAGACGATCGTAGAGATGCTGGATGTAGTCCTGTGGAACGGCTTGCCATGTCATTTCCTCCTGGCGCCTCAGTTGGGCCAGCGTTCGTGCTGGACGTGCAGACCGCGTGAGACGACGCTTCATCCAGTCCAAAACATGCTCAATGGGGGACAGATCCGGAGATCTTGCTGGCCAGGGTAGTTGACTTACACCTTCTAGAGCACGTTGGGTGGCACGGGATACATGCGGACGTGCATTGTCCTGTTGGAACAGCAAGTTCCCTTGCCGATCTAGGAATGGTAGAACGATGGGTTCGATGACGGTTTGGATGTACCGTGCACTATTCAGTGTCCCCTCGACGATCACCAGAGGTGTACGGCCAGTGTAGGAGATCGCTCCCCACACCATGATGCCGGGTGTTGGCCCTGTGTGCCTCGGTCGTATGCAGTCCTGATTGTGGCGCTCACCTGCACGGCGCCAAACACGCATACGACCATCATTGGCACCAAGGCAGAAGCGACTCTCATCGCTGAAGACGACACGTCTCCATTCGTCCCTCCATTCATGCCTGTCGCGACACCACTGGAGGCGGGCTGCACGATGTTGGGGCGTGAGCGGAAGACGGCCTAACGGTGCGGGGGACCGTAGCCCAGCTTCATGGAGACGGTTGCGAATGGTCCTCGCCGATACCCCAGGAGCAACAGTGTCCCTAATTTGCTGGGAAGTGGCGGTGCGGTCCCCTACGGCACTACGTAGGATCCTACGGTCTTGGCGTGCATCCGTGCGTCGCTGTGGTCCGGTCCCAGGTCGACGGGCACGTGCACCTTCCGCCGACCACTGGCGACAACATCGATGTACTGTGGAGACCTCACGCCCCACGTGTTGAGCAATTCGGCGGTACGTCCACCCAGCCTCCGGCATGCCCACTATACGCCCTCGCTCAAAGTCCGTCAGCTGCACATACGGTTCACGTCCACGCTGTCGCGGCATGCTACCAGTGTTAAAGACTGCGATGGTGCTCCGTATGCCACGGCAAACTGGCTGACACTGACGGCGGCGGTGCACAAATGCTGCGCAGCTAGCGCCATTCTACGGCCAACACCGCGGTTCCTGGTGTGTCCGCTGTGCCGTGCGTGTGATCATTGCTTGTACAGCCCTCTCGCAGTGTCCGGAGCAAGTATGGTGGGTCTGACACACCGGTGTCAATGTGTTCTTTTCTCCATTTCCAGGAGTGTAGTATCAGAATTCTGCTATCTGGGTGACAAAATAACTAATGATGAGCGAAATACAGAGGACATAAAATGCTAACTAGTAACAACAAGAGAGTCATTTCTGAAAAAAATATTTATTGATGTGTAATATTTTTTAACTTTTATCAAGTCTTCTCTGAAAGTATTTGTTTGCAGTGTAGCACTGTTCGGAAGTAGTATGTACAGAGAATAAGGAAACGGTGCTACGGAAAAATGCTCAATATTAGATGGATGGGTCGGCTAACTAATAAAAAAGTGCTGAATGGAATTGGGTAGAAAAGAAATTTGTCCGACAACCTGACTAAAAGGAGGGATTAGTTGACTGGAGAGATCGTGACCTATAAAGAATGATTCCTTTTGCTACAGACTGGAAAAGTAGAGGAATAATAACTATAAACGGGTGTAGGTGTCGGTAGTTACGCAGAGGTAAACAGACTTGGAAGGACAGAGTAGAGTGGAAAGCTGCATCTAACCAATCTTAGGACTGAAGAACATTAAAACAACATCATAACAACAAGAACAATGACGAAATATGGAGAATATTAGCACTCGTCTGAGTGAAATTTCATATTGACATTAAAAGGCGGAATATATGTGGATATCAAAGTCAGATACTCAGACGCTCGCCCGGCAATCAAACAACGAACACCTGTTACTCGCAGGTAAAATGAAGTGAAACTTATTAACCGAACGGTAACAACTGTGGAAGTTGACAGCGGTGATGATACAGGGTACCGCTGTGTGCTAAATGCCATATCTGGTTCGCGTAGGTGGTGTTTTGGACAGCATGCGTTTACATGTGCAGGAAGTGGCAACTGACCCTTAACGTAGACAAATGTAATGTATTGCGAATACATGGAAAGAAGTATCCTTTATTGTATGATTATATGATAGTAGAACAAACACTTTTAGCAGTTACTTCTGTAAAATATCTGGGAGTATGCTTGCGGAACGATTTGAAGTGGAATCATATATAAAATTAATTGTTGGTAAGGCGGGTGTCAGGTTGAGATTCATTGGGAGAGTGCTTAGAAAATGTAGTCCATCAGCAAAGGAGGTGGCTTACAAAACACTCGTTCGACCTATACTTGAGTATTGCTCATCACTGTGGGATCCGTACCAGGTCGGGTTGACAGAAGAGATGGAGAGGATCCAAAGAAGAGCGGCGCGTTTCGTCACAGGGTTATTTGGTAAGCGTGATAGCGTTACAGAGATGTTTAGCAAACTCAAGTGGCAGAGTCTGCAAAAGAGGCGCTCTGCATCGCGGTGTAGCTTGCTGTCCAGGTTTTGAGAGGGTGCGTTTCTGGATGAGGTGTCGAATATATTGCTTCCCCCTACTTATACCTCCTGCGGAGATCACGAATGTAAAATTAGAGAAATTAGAGGGCGCACGGAGACTTTCCGGCAGTCGTTCATCCCACGAACTGTACGCGACTGGAACAGAAAAGGGAGGTAATGAAAGCGCCATGTGATGTGCCCTCCGCTACACACCGTTGGGTGGCTTCCGGAGTATAAATGTAGATGTAGATGTACGACATCTTAAGTCCGTAGCCTGTGCCCTACCTTCGAGGTTTCCGTGACGTTATATTTGAAGAAGTAAACGCAAATTTGCATTGTTGTCCTCGCTGTCCTGACCTACCTCACTACAGATGGTGGTAGCCTATTTCCCTAGCCAGCACGTTCGACAGATGACTCGTCCAATGAAAACATTCAGTCCTGGGCTGACTCACCAGCCGCTACGACTGACGAAGTCTGGCTCGGAGTTGAAACACCGTAGTATGATGTCCGGTGGTTTTGTCATCAATATCAGTTCGACTCGACGTCCAGCAGCGCTGGAGCCATTATTGTTACCATTTGTTGCAGGTCTGTGCGCACCACCCGCGCCCTGCGTGTCCTCGTCCAACGCACATGCTCCGTACGTAAGTACTAAGGTGGTGCCAGCCGCGTCGCATCCGCTATGCAACATCGACGCCCTTCTGCCGGAAGAAAGCGACGCTAGTGTTGAGCATGACATGAATGACACTCCCTCTTACATACGCCTATTACACCAGTTGCCGGCCGCGGTGGTCTAGCGGTTCAGGCGCTCAGTCCGGAACCGCGCGGCTGCTACGGTCGCAGGTTCGAATCCTGCCTCGGGCATGGATGTGTGTGATGTCCTTAGGTTAGTTAGGTTTAAGTAGTTCTGAGTTCTAGGGTCTGATGACCACAGATGTTAAATCCCATAGTGCTCAGGGCCATTTTTTTATAACACCAGTTCTACCTGTTTACATGTCTAAATTCTTCTTCTCCTTCTTCTATAATTCTTACCCTGTTCTAATACAAGAAATCATATTATGCATTGTAGCCTTAAATTTTTTTGTTATTACTTCTGTTAGTTTCTAATGCACATCACGTCCTTCAAATCATACACAGAAACACCAAAGAAACTGGTATATGTATGCGTATTCCAGTAAAGGTATATTTAAAGAGGCAGTGCCTATACAAGACAAGTGTCTGGCGCAGTTATTAGATGGGTCACTGCTGCTACAATGACAGGTTATCAAGGTTTATAGTGTTATAGTCGGCGTACGAGCGATGTGACACAGCATCGCTGCAGTAGCGATGAAGTGCGGACTTCACCGTACGACCATTTCACGACTGTAGCGTAAATATCAGGAACCCGGTAAATCACCAAATCTTCGACATCGCTGGGCTGCAAAAAGTTTCTGCAAGAACGGGACCAACGATGACTGATGAGAATCGTTCAACGTGACAGAAGTGCAACCCTTCCGTAAATTGCTGCTGATTTCAGTGCTGGGTCGTCAACGAGCGCAGCGTGCGAACCATTCAACGAAACGTCATCAATATGGGCTTTCGGAGCCGATGATCCACTCGTGTACTCTTGATGACTCCACGACACAAAGTTTTACGCCTCACATGGGCCCGTCACTACCGACATTGGACTGTTGATGACTGGAAACATTTTACCCGGTCGGACGTCTTGCTTCAAATTGTATAGAGCGGATAGAGGTCTACGAGTATGGGGACAACCTCATGAATTCATGCACCCTGCATGTCAGCAGGGGACTGTTCAAGCTGGTGGAGTCTCTGTAATGCTGTGGGGTGTGTGCAGTTGGAGTGATATGGGACTCCTGATACGTCTAGGTAGGACTCTAACAGGTGACACGTACGTAAGAATCCTGTCTGATCACCTGCAGTCATTCCTGTCCATTGTACATTCCGACGGACTTTGGCAATTCCAGCAGGACAATGTGACACCCCACACGTCCAGAATCGCTACAGAATGGCTCCAGGAACACTCTTCTGTGTTTAAACAGTTCCACTGGCCACCAAACTCTCCATACATAAACATTACTGACAAGGGAACCTCCTCATCACCCCCCCCCCCCCCCCGCCCCCTCTTCAGATTTAGTTATAAATTGGCACAGTGCATAGGCCTTGAAAAACTAAACACAGATCAATCGAGAAATCAGGAAGAAGTTGTGTGGAACTATGAAAAAAATAAGCAAAATATACAAACTGAGTAGTTCATGCGTAGCATAGGCAACATCAAGGAGAATATGAGGTCAGAAGCGCTGTGGTCCCGTGGTTGGCGTGAGCAGCTGCGGAATGAGAGGTCCTTGGTTCAAGTCTTCCCTCGAGTGAAAAGTTTACTTTCTCTATTTACGCAAAGTTATGATCTGTCCGCTCGTTCATTGACGTCTCTGTTCACTGTAGGACGTGCCTCTCCAATGGGAACCGGAAACAATTGATCGCAAGGTCATAGGTCAACCGATTCCTCCACAGGAAAACACGTCTGATATATTCTATACGACACTGGTGACGGCATGTGCGTCACATGACAGGAATATGTTGTCGACCCACCTAACTTGTATACTTGGCGAATGGGTAAAAAGATTCTTCTACCTTGCCCGATTTAGATTTTTTTGTGGATGTGATAATCACTCCCAAAAAGTGATCAAAACACAAGAGTTTCTCACATAAACTGCAACAAATGAATGCAACAGTTTCACTGTCGCACAGTTTTCCCTGTGCTCTGTCAAAACATATGTTTTTAACGTTTTCAAATTTTTCCGTGTGTAGACCGTCAAATCTAGCATATGTCCAAGTAAATCTGAACCTGTCCTGGAATTTTGGAGAGCGAAGTTGATTATGTGTGATTGCTTGATCTTTGATAATTGTCTGAAAATAAAAAATATAAGTTTTTACTCGAGGGAAGGCTTGAACCAAGGACATCTCCTTCCGCAGCTGCTCACGCTAACCACAGGACCACGGCGCTTCTGACCTCACATTCTCCTTGATGTTGCCTATGCTACGCATGGACTACTCAGTTTGTATATTTTGCTTATTTTTTTCATAGTTCCACACAACTTCTTCCTGTTTTCTCGATTGATCTGTGTTCAGCTTTTCAAGGCCTATCCACTGTGCCAACTTACAACTAAATCTGAGGGGGTGCGATGGGGAGGTTCCCATGTGAGCATATCTGGGATGCCTTGCAACGTCCTATTCAGATGAGACCTACAGCTACTCGTTCTCCTGGAGAGCCGTGCAGGATGCATGGTGTCAGTTCCCTCCAGCACTACTCCAGCCGTTAGTCGAGTCCCTGCTAGGTCGTGTTGCGGCACTTCAGCGTGCTCGCTAGGGCACCATGACTGCTTCCATGACTGGAAGCTTCTTTTGGAAGGATCTTTAGGTGCTCTGTCGTAGCCCTATCAGCATCAGGCATGGCTTAAGTACGTTTTCGTTTAAGCACGGTTTTAAGTTTTGGGAAGAGCCAGAAATCGCATGGTGTTGAATGTGGTGACAGGAGCACCTCTCTCGGCCAAAAACTCGGGAATCAAATGCGAGGTGTGGGACGACGCGTTGTCGTGATGAAGGAAGCCATTGCCCATTTTTTCTGATCTTTCTCTTCGTGACATCGTTTTACAAATGTTGCAGTACTGCCTTGTAAATTTCGGCGCTTACAGCAGTTCTGATTAGAACGAACTCTGGTCGCTTTATGTCCTCAGTACCGAAAAAAAAACAACCAGCTTGACTTCGATATTCTGAGTGACGTGCCGTTTTAGGGCGAAGAGCTTCACTGGTTTGCCATAGGGAACTCTGAATTTTCGTTTCAGGCTCATATCTATAGGTCCTAGTTTCATGCCCATTTACAGTTTTGGAGATGAAGTGCACATCGGAATGCTGACGACCCTTCAGCTCCTTGCAAACTGACAAACATTTTCTTTCTGTTCATTACTCAAAAGCCTGGGAAAAAAAAATTTGCACCCACTTGTCTTATTTGCGAATGATCGATTAACATGTTTGGCGCGGAGACGTATGAGATGCAGAATTCTTCGGGTAAGCTCTTGAATAGTTATTCGACCGTTTGAAAGAACAATTTTTGCAACTTTTTGGACATTTTCTTCTGTTTTCGAGGTTAATAAATGTCACGAACTTTGCTCGTCTTCTACCCATTCATTTGCATTTGTACATCGATCATACCATTTTTAAGGCGCTTCAGTCTGGAACCGTGCTGCTCCTACGGTCGCAGGTTCGAATACTGTCTCGGGCATGGTTGTGTATGCTGTCCTTACGTTAGTTAGATTTAAGTAGTTTCTAAGTCTAGGGGACTGATTACATTAGATGTTAAGTCCCATAGTGCTCAGTGCCATTTGAACCATTTGAATAACATTTCTAAACAGTCTTCCGAGCTACAGCGTTATCACCTTACACCAGTTTCAACATTCTATAAGTTTCCCTGGCAGGTTATGCAACTTCACACAGAACATAACGTTCACGCGTTGCTAGAAATCCACCGTGCGCGACGGACACGGTAAACACAACCTCGGTATAGCATATCCTGACGCAGACTAACAAATCAGAACGTGTTCCATGTTCACGCTGAGTGTCCCAACGGACCAGGCTATCGGACAAATTACTGCAAATGGCTGTAGCGTCAGCAGTAGCTGCTAAAAAAGTTCACGCACCACATTTTTTATCACACCTAGTACATGTAGCATATACTGGTCGTAAGGTATTGACCATTTTTTATTTTATGTTTATTTTAAAGTACGCTTTGTCAAGTAGAAGAGATAAGATTTTGAAATTACTTTGGATTTTATGTTCTTCGATGGTGTTTCTGAAGATCTGGTCAGAAGCGAAAGTCTTATGACTGCGTCGGACAATAAATCATGATCGCTCCGAATGTAAACATTTTGGCACTAGAGTCATTGTCCGGGCATCTCCAGACATTTGTTTCAGTACCCCACGTAAGAGCACTAGGCTCTTCGATTTGGCGAGCAAGTTGCGGAATTTGGACGGGGGAATAGTGGACCTTTCCTCGACATTTTGTGTGCGCAGATTTGAGCGGCTACAGTTTTATGACACGCCCCAGTACTGACTGCTTCGAAGGATGGCTGAGGCGCACGGCACTGGTTTTGTCTCGCTACTGGGTGAGAGCGCTGCCCTACTCTGTGGCTGATGGGGAGTTAGCCACACCTCCTGCCGCTGTAGTACACTAGAATGCCGGCGGCAACGTGACTCGACCCCGCCTCACCATGCGATCAATACTTGCCGAATTAGCCATGCGGACGGCCGGTCACACGTGGTCTGACAAAGGGACCACGAGACCTGTTAATCATTGGTTCTGGGGAGTGTATTGTACAGGGATCTATCGTGAGTACGTAGCAAGTGGCTTTTGGTGCAACCGCCCCTAAATTCTGAGAAAATTGATGTCAGAGTTTTATGCGTACCTCCTATACCGGTAACGTTTATTGTCTTTAGAGCAAGCGAGCGCAGCGCAACGGCTAAGGTTCACGGTTAGCGAGCCAGCAGCATGGGTTCGAATACTGGCTGCGTATTTTTTTTCAGTTTCATGATACAGAATATGTTTAAATATTATATGCAGTTACTGAAGGATTCCGGATACAGACGAAAGTACGCATCACTGATTTTGACCTATCAAACCGGCAGCCAGTAGCAATCGACGTACAATTGATCCTATGCAAAAAAAAAAATGGTTCAAATGCCTCTGAGCAGTATGGGACTTAACTTCTGAGGTCATCAGTCCCCTAGAACATAGAACTACTGAAACCTAACTAGACTAAGGACATCACACACATCCACGCGCGAGGCCGGATTCGAACCTGCGAACGTAGCGGACGTGCGTTTCCAGACTGTAGCGCCTAGAACCGTTCGGCCACCACGGCCGGCGATCCTATGCAGAACAAGGAGGGAAAGTCGTCCCTGAGCAGAAAAACGACTTTAACAAAATCAGTTATTCCTTCACAGAACAGAATAGTGTAACTGGGTAAGAAAAGGTAATTCCGTAAGTTTTCTTAAGTACGAAAGAACCGTTCGGGAAATTTGTTCGGATTATTCAAAAAGGATCTAACGAGTGGACTCACAAATTAAAAAATGTGTGGTGTGCGTATTGTAAGACCTTCGGAACACACATCATCAGATTATTTGACTTGTCGCTCTAACGAAGTAAGCGAGTGTCAGCAATATGTCTCGTGGTCTTATCGTGGCGTGTTTATCTTCTGCCGTCAGGTCAGACGATAGAAATGCCACTTGCAGGCTTAGAGTAGCAGATTGACGGTGACCAACTTTAAACAGAACTTGATTAATTTTCACACACATTTATTAAAATAATAACAAGCATGCTATTTACAATTGAGAATCCGAAGTTCCTTTGGTCTTGGTACGTTAATCTTATTCTCATATCTCTGATACTTGGCCAAGTGTCTATACATTTATCTTCATGGCTATGTACAGGAATATGGTAATTTTGTTAGGTGCTGACTGAAACTTGACTATAGACTGGTAGAGACTAATGCAGACTGGTGCAGACAAATGCAGACTGACTAATCGGAGGTCTGTACACTCGTTATAATACCTCGCGCGTTCAGGTATCACTGCGCGATTGTGATCCGCGAGGAGAAAAGGTTCTACGTTAGCAGCAATCTCATTGGCTGCATTAAATATTAATATGCGGATCGCCGGAAGCAGAGTTTGGTCCGTCTCTAAGGCAGGGCCATCTCGTAGTGCGGAGACGGCCGAGCGCTGCGCTTGCACTGTTGTACTTAGCGGGGCGCGCCCTAGTGGGAAAGTTGTGTACGCGCCGACTATGCGGAACTATGTACACAACATAATGTAATTGCGAACTGCACGAAATCAGTGAAGTTTCCGATAGTACTGTACTGTACTTGTCATTCTTCTGTATGTGGGGCAAGATAAAGTTCTTTACTTCGTACATACGTGGATAGGGCAGACCGATAAGACGATTTGCAATTACATTGTAGACGAAACATAAGCATGCACCTGTACTGTATAAATTATAAAATCTCAATGTGCTCTATTTTGCCATTGGTGTGATTTGTATTTTTAAAGGCAGCTTTTTCATGAAAAAAATTGAAAATGATCCCGATTTGCTAAACACTAATGCAGATATAGCTTCGAGAGAAGATTCAATAAAAAATACGTTTTTCTATTTGGCATTAATTTAGTGCACCTCCTTTCACAGCGTTGTCCGCCTTGAAGTCGATAGAAGAAAGGAGGAGGGTGGAGAAGATTAGTGTTTAACGTCCCATCAAACAACGAGGTCATTAGAGATGGAGTGCAAGCTCGGGTGAGGGAAGGATGGGGAAGAAAATCGGTCGTGCCCTTTCAAAGGAACTATCCCGGCATTAACCTGAAGAAATTTAGGGAAATCACGGAAAACCTAAATGAGGACGGCCGGAGACGGGATTGAACCGTCGTCCTCCCGAATGCGAGTCCAGTGTGCTAACCACTGCCCCACCTCGCTCCGTGAACAGTTTTCTTGAATTTAAACGAGCTGTGTTCTCCAGGTATCGCTTCTGAAACATTCGTGAGCCTCCAAGGCAGTAGCTTTTATTAAATATTCTTGGTACTCTACTGATTTCTATCCCCATTGCTTCTGCAACAAATGCAATCCGTAACTCTGTTGTAGCGCAACAAGCGATGCAAGCGATAGCAAGTAAGGCGATTCTGTAATCTACACTGTAACAAACAGACTACACATCTGCAGAAAGTTTGATTGATTTATTAATGCGAAAATGGGTATTTCGAATAATTTTGTATGGCATATACAACTTAATGATATTCTGTAGCTCAGAATTGAAAGAAAACAAGAGAAAAGCATCAGTTTCCAGGCAGGGCTGCCGCTGCAGCACATTCACTTGGCCGAAACGCGATTCACGTTACAGGTGCACGAGGTTCCCATAAAACTTCAACATCGAGTTTCTCGGAAACCAGCTGCCGTCGCATGAAAAGCGCTAGCCAGGTGGTCAGGAGAGGTACAGTATTAGCCAAGAAAAATTGATAGCTGGCTGGTTGGTGCAGACGCTACGTGCGAGTCATTCACTTTAAGCTGAACAATAAAGTCGATCGCTCCTCAGAACTCTATGTCCGGCGATAGGCACGATCTGGCAACCTATGGGATTAGGAAGTTTCTAGAGAAAGTGTTGACATTTCCTCAAGAGACAGCAAGACTGTAACTCCTCGTGGCCTAGTGGCATTCCCGCTACATACGCCGGTCAGAAGGTTCTGGCTGTTCCCGCCTCTATCATTCCGCTGCCAGAGCATCCTTGTGTGTTCTCAGTGCCGTGTGAATCGTGAGCGTCTCGTGTTTCTGATTCCATTTCGACGTAGCGTTGTCTTGCGCCGTGATGTCGTCCACGGCTTCCAGGAATATTCCACGTACAGGTAACGTCAGTTTTAGTTTTGACAAGTCCACTCGTCATGTGCACCCGAGTTCATTAGAAATTCACGATTTGCTTGTAGATACGATCAAGGTCACTTCACAACAGGTTCACTCGGCTTACTTCGATTCCGAATCGTATATGTTGTTTGCCAAGTTTATAGACCCGCTTCAGGTTCACAGGCTCATTTCGCGGCACGGACAATAAGTCCCTTTCGATCATCGCGATGTCTCTGCTAGAATAGTTATTCCGGCGAACGCGCAGGTAGGATATACCAATGTTAGGGGTTTAACTTTTCTTCCGAAGTTGATGACTGTTTCCTCAAAACCGTCCTGTTTTGTTTGGGGATATACGCAGCATACGGCGGGAACACTGGTCCGCTCAACATCGTTTACAAGTTTGTAGTGGAGTTCGATCCGTGGACATGGTGGTTGAACGGAATATTCCTTCTCATTTGCAGGTTTGTAGATGCCGGGTACATATAATTTATACAGGACAAGAACAGACCTGTTTTATATGTAATAAGAGTGGACACTTCCAGACAAATTGCCCTTGTCATGTCACGGTCTTAAAATTCACTTATGAACAATGTAAAAGGCTAACTTTAGCGGATCTGGTTCCCCAAGTGACAGCCTGTGCGTAACCACTCATCTGAGGGGCAAAGTGAGCAATTTGCGTGATGGTGCTAGCGCATTTCCGCCGTCAGCCTCGCGTAAAGACTTCGCCACTGTAGGTTCCGCGTCGTCAGAACCTTCACTTCAAAACTAGCGTAGACGGATGCAAAATGGTGAAGAGTCAGACTATTGCTCTTCGCTTCTCTTCTCTACTGAAAAAATTCCGGTGGAGGAGGACTCTCCCATCCGTGAGTTTAGCCCGGATGATAACGTGTCGGTTGCTGTTTAAGATACGAAAGCGTTCACCACTTCCTGCGACCTGACTTCCAAGACCGAGACCGCCTATTCGGATTCACATGATGACAGACCTGATCCACAGCTCCGTACTGTATCTACGGACTTGTCAGACATCCCTGAGTCTGTAGGCCCTGCAGTCTGGAATCGTGCGACCGTTACGGTCGCAGGTTCGAATCCTGACTCGGGCATGGATGTGTGTGACATCCTTAGGTTAGTTAAGTTTAAGTGGTTCTAAGTTGTAGGGCACTGATGACCTCAGAAGTTAAGTCCCATAGTGCTCAGAGCCATTGAGTCTGTAACATTCCCACTCTTCTTCTGCGGCCCCAGATGGGGAATGCATGCCGCAAGCCACTGCTGATCAGAACCAGACCGTCCCAAGTGCGCCAGGTTCCACGTGTGTGTGCGCGCCAGTTTCCGTTTCCGTTGATTCCCAGGAGCCCGTCCGCCTACGTGGGAATTCGATCATATGGCTCCTCGGATACTGCCCGCCCCCGTTGTGTTTCTGCAATATATGGCGAATGCTCACTGGAAGTTATCGTGTTTTATTTGCAATAACATTTCACTTTGTCTTTAATCATGAAGGAATTCCATATATCTCTTTCACTGGAGCCTTCCCTGATTGTGTTCTTCCAAGAGAAAAAAATTGTTTCGTTTTGAGTCCCAAAACGGTGTAATTTTTGTCTAACAAGTTTTATTTTCATAAAATAAAGCAACTAACAACGAAAATAAAGGAAAAAAAATAAAGAAAATATACAAAAATAGCAAACTACACCCTGTTTGAAGCTTACTGTGTACCTTCATTCCTGTAAAAAGAACAAAAAAACGTGGTAAACGTCGCGGAATGTAGCCACGAAGTTGTAAAAAATAGTCGCAAATGGAAAAAAGTCTAACATTTGCAACGTATCGTTCACTCTGGATTTAACAGAGGTGTGAAGGCAGGAAGGTGGCCCGGAAGACCCATACTATATGTGGAGCGAGTGCCTTTGGGAAAAAGACGTTAGCAAAAGATTTTTATGTTTGAAGAAACGTCATTAGTTCTGTCACGACTCATTTTCTACGTTGACGAAGTCTCGATAACCGACATATTTAATGAACTGCGAACATTTAATCGTACGCTATTTGTATTCAGTAGATAAGGTTCATAAGTCGGGTGTAGGAGCACAACAGGCTCTAAACGAAAGCAACAAAAACCAAACGGTGTGACCATTACTGCATTTTAACTCGAATGTCGTCATTTCGCTCATTCAAAATGCCTATGTAGGATTGTTACTGGTTTCTGATTATGACATCTGTATGTTAACTTCCTCCGAGGAAATTGATGGTTGAGCCGTAAGAAAACAGCAAAGAGCAGTGTGAACATAATATTACGCCGCTAGTGGCACAATAAGGATTTGTTTTCTACGAAACCCTCTCCAGGGTCGTGTCTATCGCAGCTAGTATTTATTGCCAACAAATAAGAACTATTATTCAGCTTATCAAGGTAGCCTTATGATGAATATTTTAATAAAACACGCAGTAACACGAGTACGTCTGTAACAGCACGAATGAATAAGATATTACTCATTTGGGACTGCGAAACTGTCTGTGCTTCCAGTCGTAAATTGAACTGCAACAGTATGCATATTTGGAGATTTATAGGTATAATTTATTTACTGATTTTGGATCTGACTGCCTGCAGCTGTGTCTCGAAACGGCTAAAGAATCTGGTGTTCAGTGAGACTCGAACTCCATCTGCAGCCCTTGCTGCAGATGGAACACGTTATCTCAGTGACACTAAAGCATTGCTGTCGCTTCCTTATTGTCCCAGCTGTGACTAGAATTGATAAACTGCAACGTAAAAAGAGGAGATTAGTTCCAATTTCCCAGTGCAATTAACTCCCTGGTCTCAAAAGCATACAATGTTACGCTGATATAACGCCTTTAAAGGAAATAACTCAGATTATTCAATCAAACTGACAAGGAAATATCAAGTGAATTTGTCAACATATTTATACATCATGCAGGAACTAACTCAGCAGTTTACTGTTGCCAAATATATTCAGCGTGGTTGCCGAATTTCATTAATACTACGAGCAGGAATATTCGTTTCTGTTGATAATATTTATTCAGAACAAAGGTTAAGTACAAATCATGGTACAACTACACACATCCATCGTTTTACAGTGAGTGAGAAAACACGCAAAGACCAAAACGGTTGTGCTATAAAGATATATCACTCTTCACTGGATTCCATATATCTATATAAATGTACGAACATTCCAACAGTTTCACAGGGCGATATGAAGCCTGCTGCTGAAGTGAGCACCTCTTGTGTCTGTAAGACACAGGGAATGAGGACCTCAGTGCCAAATCTATATGTCAATGGATTTTATTCGCGTTTGTGAATTACTGCGTAGTTACTAATAATACTCAGATGACCCGACTGCAGATTAAACGTCATAAATCAGTAACTGACACAATTATTTCCGTGTTTCTGACGTAAGCACATTGAAAACTGAAAATCTAATTCACAAAGGCGATTCACATCTATGGAGCGTCTTGAGTGGTTACGCTGCCTAAATTACGAGAACGTAACACGTCTCTTGATCGTCACAGACTCTGAAAATGTTTTCTTAAGAATTCTGTTCGAGGCAGCAACCCCGAAACAGAAGAACACATATTTAAGGACAACTCGGCTTCCATTGCAAAACGTGAACATCCAAGGATACGTTCCAAACCAAGAACTACCTGAAAAGCGTTCTCAAAAAAACTATGTAAAAATTGACACCAGCGAATATGTGAAGTGATAGTTCGATTCTAGCTGCTGATAATGGAGAAGCAGCTCTCATCAACAAAAGAAATGAGTAATGAAAAGTACAGGCAGTAAAGTCTTGGATAAGTCGTCCTTGAACAAAACCGTCATTAAGCCGTTAAATAGTGAAATAAAGAATGACAAGTACCTACTCATAGTGATCGCAGTACAACACTGTTGATGTTTTGTCAGTGAAGGCGGAGGGCAGCCATGTTGAAGAGCTTTAGCAGTTGCATTATACTTACGGCAGAGAGATACGAAGATAGCAATCCGTTCACCAAGCTGAGAGCTGTGCTAATTTCCTATGCAGTTCTTCACAGTCAGTGCACGCTGTTATTAACTGAGTCGCTGGTGTTATCATTTATGAACGACGCCTCTTATCCTGCCACATTACTCAGATGGAATTGTCAGGGTGTAACACGACGGCACAGGTGGGCAAATAGTTCAACTACTTGGGGAAACTATTTTCTGCTCACGAAAGAGTTGCTCAGCAGTGGGTGAATAGCATCCACACTATGGTGCTCCACATATAACACAGGCCAGTAATATGCCAGTTAATCGCAGTGAAATGCCATATGCCTCTTTATGCCAGCGTCATTTTTTTTCTTTTTTCATCTATTGCAGTAGGTTGCAACTTCGTTTTGGAAGCGATAAACAGTTGCTACAGCCTACCACAGCATAATTTATACCCACTCCCTCTCTACCCAACTACAACAATAGCCGTGGAAGTTTCTTAATATATGATACTGAATGCAGTTTCGTACTTACCTTTTCATGTTCTTTTTGTCGCCTTACATTTATGCTGTTACTCTGGAGATGAATATGTTAGGAAATTACTAATATTTCGTTGTAATGAACATCCAATGTCTCTATTCTTGCAGCTCCACCAATCAAATTGCAGCAAAAATGAACGACATACACTACTGGCTATTAAAATTGCTACACCATGAAGAAATGCAGATGATATACGGGAATTCATTGAACAGATATATTATACTCGAACTGACATGTGATTACATTTTCACGCAATTTGGGTGCACAGATCCTGAGAAATTAGTAGCCAGTACAACCACCTCTGGCCGTGATAACGATCTTGATACGCCTGGGCATTGTGTCAAACAGAGCTTAGATGGCGTGTACAGGTACAGCTGCCCATGCAGCTTCAACACGATACCACAGTTCATCAGGAGTAGTGACAAGCGTATTGTGACGAGCCAGTTGCTCGGCTACCATTGACCAGACGTTTCCAGTTGGTGAGAAATCTGGAGAATGTGCTGGCCAGGGCAGCAGTCGAACATTTTCTGTATCAAGAAAGGCCCTTACAGGACCTGCAACATGCGGTCGAGCATTATCCTGCTGAAACGTAGGGTTTCGAAGGGATCGAATGCAGGGTAGAGTCACGGGTCGTAACACATCTGAAATGTAACGTCCACTGTTCAAAGTGCCGTCAATGTGAACAAGAGGTGACCGAGACGTGTAACCAGTGGCACCCCATACCATCACGCTGCGTGATACGCCAGTATGGCGATGACGAATACACGCTTCCAATGTGCGTTCACCGCCAAACTCGGATGCGACCATCATGATGCTGTAAACAGAACCTGGATTCATCCGAAAAAATGACGTTTTGCCATTCGTGCATCCAGGTTCGTCGTTGAGTACACCACCATCGCAGGCCCTCCTGTGTGTGATGCAGCGTCAAGGGTAACCGCAGCAATGGTCTCCGAGCTGATAATGCATGCTGCTGCAAACGTCGTCGAACTGTTCGTGCAGATTCTTGTTGTCTGGAAAACGTCCGCATCTGATGACTCAGGGAAAGACGTGGCTGCACGATCCGTTACAGATAAGATTCTTGTCATCTCGACTGCTAGTGATACGAAGCCGTTTGGATCCAGCACGGCGTTCCGTATTACCCTCCTGAACCCACCGATTCCATATTCTGTTAACAGTCATTGGATCTCGACCAACGCAAGCAGCAATGTCGCGATACGATAAACCGCAATCGCGATAGGCTGCAATCCGACCTTTAGCAAAGTCGGAAACGTGATGGTACGCATTTCTCCTCCTTACACGAGGCATCACAACAACGTATCACCAGGCAACACCGGTCAACTGCTGTTTGTGTATCAGAAGTCGGTTGGATACTTTCCTCATGTCAGCACATTGTAGGTGTCGCCACCGGCGTCAATCCTGTGTGAATGCTTTGAAAAGCTGATCATATGCATATCACTGCATCTTCTTCTGTCGGTTGCTTTCGCGTCAGTAGCACAGCATCTTCGTGGTGTAGCAATTTTAATGGCCAGTAGTGTAACAATAATAATCGTAATCATGATAACAAAAGAGGGATTATTAGAATAAAGTGGGAAAAATACAAATTAAAAATGGTTGGAAAGTGTGTAGAAATGAGGAGATCCACAAAAATATAGAGAAAATAACGGACATAATGGCTAAACGAAGATTAATCTTTGTTGACGAATCTACCGAATGAATGCAAACAGGATGAAGAAAGAAATATTCCTTTAGTTCTGGAGGAATAAATCAACTTTAGCACGGGTTAAGAAGTACGCAAAGAACTAGGAAGAAACGACATTAAAGAATCGGAACTAACGGAAGTAAATCTCTTTAACAGTAAAATCTTGAATTCAGAAGACTTTCAAAGCAGAAGAAGTAAGAAACTGGAAACAACATGGATAGAAGAAGGAAAACACATGGGAGAAAATGAAGGGATACTTGAAAAAATTGGGAACAACAACAAAGAAAGAAGAGTAACTGATGTTGTTACGTGATCCTGGTTGGTAAATACGATAATAATAACAATAGTAATAACAATAATAATAATAAATGAATATTTGAAAACTATGAAAACTCTTTTACATTATTTGGTGTCCATACTTGCAGGATATAGACGACGCCTAGAAGATACAGCATCTCAGCGCTTGGCTTCATTATATTATCCGGAATATTAACGTTGGCTTTTGCTTAGAGAATGCCCCCAATTTTCTATAGGGCTCGGGCTCCCCGTGCCTAGATGTAGCAGACAGAATAGCATCCATTCCTTTCTCTTTCCACGAGATACCTCGGAGTAAACCATTCGCCTTGCGGACGGTAAATCTAGTAATATGAAAACCGTTTGAGGTTAATGAAACCGCCCACAAATTCAAAGAAAACATTTATTGAACAAATTCAGCATCATAAAAGTGTACGTAATAAAGAATTTGCCGATTTAATAAAGAATGTTCTGTACTGCAATAACGAAAACCCAATTTTACATAAAAATCTTGCATTTATGATACTATACACAATTTATTGATATCCCACCTGAACTGTGCACTATTCTCTGAAGAAAGTATTTTCTCGTCAGCAAATATGACTCTGCTCCAGTCAAAGGCAATGCCATTTGGTCGATCTTGGGATACATAGTGAAGCGTTGCTTTATAGCAGCTGTTCTGCATAAAAGTCCATTATCTTTGAACCTCCTGCTCACAGTTCTTCCACTGCCAGGAAACTCAGAAATCTCTCCTACGTGCCGGCAATCGAGGAACGGATTGAGACCTGTGTTGCCGAGTAAACGTCGGTCGTCTCTCTCACTGGACACACAGGACGTCCACACACACCTTTACTCCCGGTACGGCCAATGGCGATATATTTCGTCCACAGGCGCCTAGCCGTCGCTTTTGGGACACCGCTTCACTCACCAGTGTCGGAGGGGCAGTGACTCCAGTCCTCGATCAATTCGACAACTCAGGCACTCTTCCCGTGTTTCCAGTGAACTGCCATGATGACTGAAACATACGTGGTGTGACCCACCGCTTATGTAATTCTAACATTCATGGTGGTGTCTGTTTGTTCTATATCGTGTCTCCCTACCACTTTCGCGCAACGACGCTCTGAGTGTGTGTTTTAGGGAATTGACTAGTTTGAACCTGAGACCTGTTGCTGGTAAGGAGACGCCAGACCACACATGACATGTAGAATTCAGAAGAGTTCAGTGAGACTAGCGATGATATAACCACATACTTAATGATTTCAGCTCCACTGCACTCCCTGTAAAAGAGTCTTAATACTAACTAGATTTAGTGGAAGGGGTTCAAGGCTATCCTATTTTTAGTTAGCTGGTAAAATAACGTCGAAAAAGCAGTTAAGTTTACCACTGGAAATTTTATTCTACTCACAAAACATTGCTTATACATTGCACTATTGGCAAAAGGAAATGTTTCCATACAGGATGGTAAAAACCAACTGCATTCAACCAAAATGTGAACGAATACTCCCTGAGTGGGTTTCCAAGTTCTACAATGGATCGAAGGACGACCTATGCCATATCACATCTATAATCTAGGTTTAAATTAAGTTACACAAGAGAGAAAACTATCAAAATGGTCTACAGTGACCCTCAATTATCTTTAATTACTTATCTAACTTGTCGTAAATTACAGTGGCTGATGTGGCTTCTCAATAATTATGACAGAGAAATCGCGTTTCAGATTTTTACTTCAAGTGGCAAATGTGAACACCATGAGTTTTAATTAACGATAGACACTAGTATTACGCAAAAATGGGTGTAACAGATGAGACTTCTGCAGTTCTGAGTGAAGCCTTATGCGCTCAAAAATGCGGCATCACGTGCGTTCATTACCTTGTCGGTGTTTAGGCAGCGTCAGGGCGGCGGCGGGAAGCACAGCTCCGCTCACCTCGCCATCTCGGAAGCAACTAACTTCTCCTTACTACCATTTATCGAAGTTGGTTTAAAAAAAACTATCAGGCTGTGTTTTCATCTGACCAGTCAAGGTCTATCCAATGAGAAACGTTATACTTTTCGTGGTGGGGCAATGTTATTAAAGTTTGCAACGTAACAGAGACGCGAAAAAGTCTCACGCTAAAACTTGCAGCTGGTGTGCTCCTTTTAGCGTTATCGTAAGATCTATACTGTTCTTCAGGAGGGCTCTATCTTTTAACATGGTCCTAATGTAACAGAGACGCGAAAAAGTCTCACGCTAAAACTTGCGGATCGTAGTGGCCCTTTTTGTGTTACCGTAAGATCTATACTGCTTTTCTGGAGGGGGCTATCTTTTAACATTGGCTGCGGAGTGGTCCTAAATTAACAAAGACGCGAAAAAGTCTCACGCTAAAACTTGCGGGTGGTGTGGCCCTTTTTGTGTTATTGTAAGGTCTATACTGTTGTTCTGGAGGGCTCTAGCTTTTAACATGGGCTCGGGGTGGTCCTTGACGTAATAAAGACGCGAAAAAGTCTCACGCTAAAACTTGCAGCTGGCGTTGTCCTAGTGGTTAACTGGCAACGTGGGTGTCCAGTCCGTGCCTTATCGTAGGGCCTTCTAGCTTAACATGGTTCTGTTCTCGGCTTCTGTTCTCGTTTCTCCCCTCAGAGCTGCGTCTGTCTCATGGTGGGAAGGTACGACATGCATTTAGGCATTCTTGTGTTAGTCTGTGGTATTCCATTTGCTCTCTCGTTACTCGTATTACTTTGGTTAATTTAATGTCACGATTTATTTGGAGCTATGTGACATACTACTGGATTTGCTTATCATGTCAGGGTTTTCATGGAAGGTGTTGGATGTGCCTGACACCTGAAATATCACCACCCTCGAACTTAATTTTTGCACTGAATTTAGGCAATGATTGAATCGTAGTCTAAGTCAGTCAAAAATTTTCTAATTTATTTAAATTTTGTTTCATACTGTTCAGCCACGTTATTCTCTTCTATGCTAGTTTGTATTACTAATTTATATTTTTATATTCTTTCACGTTATAATAAAAAATGATAAGGGAAGAATATTTTATGCTATTATTAATTTTAATTATTTTCTTTCTTTATTTATGTGTGAATGTTTTTGAAGAAGTTTGTTGTCGAAAGTGAGGAGTCTTTCACATCGATTTTCTTAGAAATATAGTTTTTATAAATGTAGTAATTAAGTGAAATCTATTTCTAACACATTTTCTAAATATCATGCGCAAGTAAAACGTTTTTGTTTCTACTCATTTCAACATTGTTACACTAACAAATAAGAATTATTTCCAAGAATTGCCTTGACAAAAAAATATACATACACAAGTATTGAGATATTATCCTAACAAATGGTACAAATGTTAAAAAAAGGGAAAACATCCAACAAGATAAATTTTTATTCTTTGTTTTTATAAGGAGAAAATAAGTAAAACATAGTTATCCTTTTATTTTCATGAGGAGAAAATAAGTGGCATATTGTTTTATTGTTTATTATGCTTTACTTTTGTGCAAGTAAAATGTTTTTGTTTCTAGACACTCATTTCAAAATTGTACACTAACAAATAAGAATTATTTCCAAGAATTGCCTTACTTTTGTTCTTTATATACTGTCCATTTCAGAACTAATGACTTATTTTTATCGATAGTCTATTTTTTACTTAAGTCCATAGTCAATGACTGTTATTTTGTAGTTTATTAGCTGTCTGGTGTGCTTAACGTATTTAGTTTTTCACACGTTTCTTTTGCACAATTCCTACATCACGTAATTTGATTTCACACATTCACACAGTCCTATGAATGTTTAAGCATGAGGTTGGCGACTGTTTTTGCACGAAGATGATGGACTTCAGCGAGATGGATGTGGACAAGTATTTGACGTATAGCTTCGTTCATCGTTCCTTGTTGGCTTTGCAAGTGTGTGTTGCTGTTGTGGAGGTCCCATAATGGAATGGAGCTGTGAGTGCAGAATCTCGTGGTTTACTGGCTTTGTATGCGTGAAAGTCATCGTTATGTGTCACTGAATGTGGTCGTTTTTCGTTGTAATACTTCGCAGACGACTAGTTTACAATAGGATAGGGATTTGGGAAGGTATGTCTTCACCCATCTTTTTTCTTGGTCTCAATCTTGCGGATCTTCAACTTCTGTTCTTCCTGCTTTTTCTCTGCTTCTTACTTGCTTCTTGGTTCTTCTCTGGGTAGGATATGGAAATATTTATTGATAACTAGTAGCTTTGAAGTTCTCCTCTTAGTAACAGTTTGATAAATTGTATGGGTGTGTCATTTTTACTTTGTGGAAGTTTTCTTCAGTTTCGTGCATCAGTGTGCTGTTTAATAGCAGTAGTGTGACTTTTATGCATATTTTTTGCCAGTGGTGGCTTGCCCAAGCGGTCTTCTCTTCGGGCCGTATTTTGCTCGCACCGCTGAGTCTGGGCCCTCGGGGGTTTACGAGCGGTGAAAGTCCGGTGTCCCTGCACCAGTCCCTTCTGGCGTTCATAGTCCCATCGCGTATCTGCAGGGCCCTGTCACTGTGAGGCTCCGTGTTCCATCCCAGCAGGGTTCCACCTAGCAGGCAAATTTATTGTCCACTTCCGCTACAAGAAGGTCACTCTGTTGGTCTCGCTGCCCTCGTGTCTTTCTTGATACTTCTCGCGTTGCAACTTGTGGGTCGTTGCATCTGGTCTTTGTTGGAGTTTTTACAATGGTTCTTACAAAAAGTTTTACTTATAATCATCTGACATATGTCTAGTACCTACATTATTTTGCGCCTTCTTTTAAAAAGCCTTACAAATTTCGGTGCCCTTTCCATGTTACAATTCTAAGATATTTGGAGTCTTAACGTCTACTCAAGAATCCTCAAATTCGTTTTTTATTTTTGTGTAGTGTCGTGGTGTATAGCATTTTAGTATTTCATGCTGTTAGACTATCTACGCTTTATCCCTTCGCCTTAATCTATGGTCCTATTGGTGTTATTATTGAAACTACTTTCTGTTTCCCACCTTCCTCTCTCTTCATTCTTCCTTCTCCTGACGATCTTATCTGCAACATAATCTTGAAATATTCTGCTGATTATTTACCAGTAATAAAATTAATCATCAAACTTGTACTGAAAGTGTTTAATACTGCCAGTCTTAGGTAAAAATACCTCTGCTTTATCTCTCAAAATATCCTCTAATTCTCTTTTACTGTGTTCCGAAATACCTTGAACTTCTTGCAATTTTTCGTCGATTTCTTTATGGACTTCTAACATGAGTTGAGGCGATTTCTTCTTTTATGCATACCATTCTAATTCTTCGTCCTCTTTATCTCACGTCATTCTTAATTGTTTGTTTGTAACTGGTATTTCTTCTGATTTTAGCTTTTGCTCAAAGAGAAGTGTGACATTCCCGAATGTTATGCTACCTTTCCCCACCTCTAATACCACTCGTCTCTCATAAAAAAAATCTGCACCTATAATCCAATCTACAGTTAGTTTATGTATAATCACTAAGTTGGCTTCGATCTTTTGACCTTGGCACGAAAGAGTTAACCTTGTTTGTCTCGTAACTTCCGCAGAATTGTTTCTAATAGGACCTCTTACTTTAATCTTACGTGTTTTCAGAACTGGCAATTCATCATTGGCATTACACTGCATGACTAAATTTTCTGAGATCGCAGTCAGTTCACTTCCGCTATCAATTACAATATTGACTGGGATATGCTTTATATGGCCTTCACAGCTAGTTAAATTTGAAAGGGTTGGTTCTGTTCTTCTTCTTCTTGCATCAACGAATCCTCCACTGAATCATACATGAGTCTTTTTAGGAATTTCCCTTGTGAATTCGAACTTTCTGTAGGATAAGCTTTGACTGCTACTTCTCTCTCTTTTATTTCCTCTTCTCTATTTCTTCCTTCATTTACACTTTCTTCAACATCCTCTACTTTTTCCTCATCCTCGTCTATCTTCTCCTTTTTCGTCGCTACTTCCACATAATCGCATCTAAATGCTCTAATTATCGCTTCATAACTTCCCTTCATTATATACATTGGGTTGTGTGGTCACTTGTAACTTATTTTCAACTTCTGTCGACTGCGCATTATCCTCATTGAATTCGCTTTCCCTGGGTTCCATCTCAAATAGCTCTGCAATACTCATTACTTCGTCCTTTCCTCCTATATTCGTTGTGCATGCCTCTGGTAATTCATCTTCCTCGTCAGTATTCTCCCAATTAATTTCGTTCCAACACAATATTGTTATTTTCTTGTCTTCGTTTTCATCTGGTCCCTGTGGATTTGTTTCTTCCTTCTTCTCTTCTCGTGATAAGATTTTTACTTCTCTGGTCAAGGTGCTACAATTGTCCTGGGTTGGTGCGTCATTCTCTTTGGCATGGGCACTTAGCTGTCAATTCGAAAGTTTATCGGGGTTTGGTGGTATTACCTCCAGCTCTTCTATCTGTATTCGCTTTTCTTGTTCAGCTTGTTGATAGTGGTTTCTTTGTTGATAGTTTGTCGGTCTGTTGGTAATCCAGTAACCGTTCCAGTTGTCGTTATTCCCTCTGTAATAGTTTTTGCCGTTCCTGGGTGAATTATAGTTATTGCCATATTCTCTAAATCCATAACCGGTTCTTTGTTGAAATCTATTGTCGTTTCTTGGTGCGAAGTCATCACGTGTTTCGTAATTATTGTTTCTTCGTACTGTGTCTTGTGGATTCCACTGCTTTTTGCTTTCGTTGTCACGTGCGCTTCGTCTTTTTCTTGCGTCATCTTCCGAAAATATGAACTCTAGTTCCCTTAGAATACCTTTAAATGCTTCGACGTCATTGCCTCCGCGGCCTACTAATGATTGCTGGTATTTCAATGGCAGCTTCATCGCGCATAATTTAATCAACTCTCCGTCACTCTATGGTACATCTAAGCATTGATTTTTCTTTGCCGTTACTTCCAAAAATTTCGCGGGACTCTTCTCTCCTGAATTTTCAAAATATGGGTTCTGTAATAATTCGTACTTCACTCTGTTCTGTGCTTCGCTGGACCAATATCGTAAGAGAAACTTCTCTCTGAAATCTTCGTACGATCGGCATGTCGCTGCAACATTCTGCATGGTTTCTGCGACTGTTCCTAGCACGTGTGCACTTATAAAGTCTAATTTGTCTGCTAGCGTCCAGTGTTCTAGTAATCCTACTCGGAATTGATCAATAAAAGTTCGTGGATGTAATGAGTTTCCTTCTCGAAAGTGTTGAAATTTTCAAACTGTGAGGAAATGATCGTCGTACTTCGTCATAGTTCCATATGAAATTTGTGATTCTTCGCCACTTTTGCTTCTGATCATTTCTCCCGTCGTTCTTTCCGGTTGTGGTAGATCCATTGGATATTGTCCACTGTAACGTTCGCCTACCCTTGCGTAGTATCGTTGGAGTGGTACGCAATAGTTTTCTTCTATCGGTTGTGAACGTGTAGGTGCATGCATTGTACTGTACTCTTCGCGTCCTGGCTTTCCATTGTCACGTATTGATTGGGTATCTTATCTGGCTAACCTTGCTGCTTCATTGCACGATCCAAACTGTCTTGAAACATACATTTGTGGTTCCGCATGTGTTTGTGATGACGTTTGTTCATCAAGAATTTCGAAACGTGTTTGTTGCTGTGCAGGCTGTCTGATTTCACGTATGTTACTTTCCGCCTGTGATTGGAATCTCAAATGCGTAATGTCTTCGTTAATTGCTTGTTTTTCCGGTGCTGTTAGAGATACGGATGTGGTTGCAGACTCTGTGCTTGTTTGATCCTGTTCACTACGCTCTTCAATGGTTTGCAACAACTCTGTTCGCAATTTCTGAAATTGCCGCTTCGTCTGCGCTTCTATTTTGACTATGCGGTTATCATATCTTTTCAGCGATGCTTTTGTGATACGTTTGTGTAACACACTGTTTTCAACAGTTTCATGCGCTGTACCTGCTGCTTGTCTAGTAATTACGTTTATCTGTTTCGTTAGTTTCTTGACTTCTCCCTGGGTGTTGTTACGTGATGTTTTGATCTCGTCCTGAGTGTCATTACGCAATGATTGTACGTCCGCTTGTACCTTGTCAACGTCTGTTCTCAATTGATTGTGACCTGTTATTAAGTTTCCTATCACTTCTCGAGATTCTTTTGCTTCGTCTTCAATATGACTTAGGTGTAACTGAATTTTTTTGTTTTGTTCTTTAATTACACGCATTTGTCTCGTGGTTTCTGCATTATGTAGCGCCATTTCTGCATTCTGAATTTTAATTCGGTTCACAATTTCTTTGTTTTGTCTTGTCATGGTTTCCGTCATTAATTGTAATAATTCTGCCAGATTGGTGGGTCCTATTGCGTTTTCTTAAGACGTCCAACGCTCTGTGTTTTCGCCCAAGTGTTGGTTTGCAACCGATTGCATTGAACTGTGCTGTGACACGTTTCTGCTCGCATTCCTTGTACTCTGTGGTTAGGGAGCTCTGATTACTTGTACTATGGGTTCTACGTATTCAAGACGCAAGTTAGAATCCTCATCGACTGTCTCACTACTTTCCTGCTCCTATGTCGTATGCTGACCTAGGTTTTCTGTGCCTTGGCGTACATTATCATCGTTATGGTGCGTTATCTGTCCTATTTCTCGCGATACTGCATCGTCTGTTGTACTGTCCTCTATTCTCTGTCCATTTTTATTCTGGGTCTCTACCTCAATTCGGTCAAGTTCTCGATCTGCCATTGCTAATCTTTCCGAATCCCTTATTTTCTTTTTTAAAAGCAATTCACGCGCCCTACTTCACGTTTACATGCGCTCATACGATCACACGCGTTTGATAAACTTTTTGCACACACGACTTGACAATCAATTCTCTAACTTGTTGGGTCAGAACCATCTTGTCAACGATGTATCCGCCACCTGCGTGCTTGCATTGGAGAGAAAACTTAATTCTAACAATTTTCAAAATTCATAACTTAATTATGCTATTGTCTCTGCTAGATTGTCTCTATTGAATACCTTCTTGCTATCTATCGCTGCAGCTACTGTTTTCGACTATTTATAATGCTCAAAAAAATTTTTTTTATTTTGAACAGGATATTTTTCTGACCTAATTAGGCATGTGGTCGACCTTCAAATTATGGTACTTTACCATCCTGGCAGCGTCGCCATTTTCTAACATTCATTGTGTTGTCTGTTTGTTCTATATCGTGTCTCCCTACCACTTTCACGCAACGACGCTCTGAGTGTGTGTTTTAGGGAATTGACTAGTTTGAACCTGAGACCTGTTGCTGGTAAGGAGACGCCAGACCACACATGACATGAAGAATTCAGAACAGTTCAGTGAGACTGGCGATGATATAACCACATACTTAATGATTTCAGCGTCAGCTCCACTGCACTCCTGTAAAAAAATCTTAATACTAACTAAATTTAGTGGAAGGGGTTCAAGGCTTCCCTACTTTTCGTTAGCTCGTAAAATAACGTCGAAAAAGCAGTTAAGTTTACAATTGGAAATTTTATTCTACTCACAAAACATTACTTATAAATTGCACTATTGATAAAAGGAAATGTTTCAATACAGGATGGTAAAAACCAACTGCGTTCAACAAAAATGTGAACGAATATTCCCTGAGTGGGTTTCCAAGTTCTACAATGGATCGAAGGACGACCTATGCCATATCACATCTATAATCTAGGTTTAAATTAAGTTACACAAGAGAGAAAACTATCAAAATAGTCTACAGTGACCCTCAATTATCTTTAATTACTTATCTAACTTGTCGTAAATTACAGTGGCTGATGTGGCTTCTCAATAATTATATGACAGAGAAATCGCGTTTCAGATTTTTACTTCAAGTGGCAAATGTGAACACCATGAGTTTTAATTAACGATAGACACTAGTATTACGCAAAAATGGGTGTAACAGATGAGACTTCTGCAGTTCTGAGTGAAGCCTTATGCGTTCAAAAATGCGGCATCACGTGCGTTCATTACCTTGTCGGTGTTTAGGCAGCGTCAGGGCGGCGGCGGGAAGCACAGCTCCGCTCACCTCGTCATCTCGGAAGCAACTAACTTCTTCTTACTACCATTTACCGAATTGGTTTAAAAAAAAACTATCTGGCTGTGTTTTCATCTGACCAGTCAGAGACTATCCAATGAGAAACGTTATATTTTTCGTGGTGGGGCAATGTTTTTAAAGTTTGCAACGTAACAGAGACGCGAAAAAGTCTCACGCTAAAACTTGCAGCTGGTGTGGTCCTTTTAGCGTTATCGTAAGATCTATACTGCTTTTCTGGAGGGGTCTATCTTTTAACATTGGCTGCGGAGTGGTCCTAACGTAACAAAGACGCGAAAAAGTCTCACGCTAAAACTTGCGGGTGGCGTGGCCCTTTTTGTGTTATTGTAAGGTCTATACTGTTGTTCTGGAGGGCTCTAGCTTTTAACATGGGCTCGGGGGTGGTCCTTGACGTAATAAAGACGCGAAAAAGTCTCACGCTAAAACTTGCAGCTGGCGTTGTCCTAGTGGTTAACTGGCAACGTGGGTGTCGAGTCCGTGCCTTATCGTAGGGCCTTCTAGCTTAACATGGTTCTGTTCTAGGCTTCTGTTCTCGTTTCTCCCCTCAGAGCTGCGTCTGTCTCACGGTAGGAAGGTACGACATGCATTTAGGCATTCTTGTGTTAGTCTGTGGTATTCCATTTGCTCTCTCGTTACTCGTATTACTTTGGTTAATTTAATATCACGATTTATTCGGAGCTATGTGACATACTACTGGATTTGCTTATCATGTCAGAGTTTTCATGGAAGGTGTTGGATGTGCCTGACACCTGAAATATCACTACCCTAGTCGCTAATTATAATAATATGTTTACTTTTGTGCTGTAACATACATCTATAATCAGCGGTGGAGATATATTTGCGAACGCCGACCGTGTGAGGCTGTTTCTTGCTGTATCGTCTGATCAGTCGGCAGTTGCATTGCAGAGGAGAGTAAATGCCTATTCGAAACATAATTATTTTTTGGATAGCTCAACATGTATTTCCTAAGGGACGTTGTTTATCATGCATTTACCAGTAGAATACTGCGCGGAGAGAATATTTCGCCGCATACAACTTCCGTCCGATATCGACGAAACAATTCATGACTGTGAACTCTCTATTTGGCAGAAACATAAAGAAAAATAACTTCATGAAGAAGTGAGACATAGATTCTATACTAAATAAATAGTCCATACACCATTTCCATTTAACTCTGAATTTATGGCTATTAATAGATGAACGTACACTGCAATGAAGGATTTAACATGGATGCCGTTTTGATTGGCACTTCTCTACTAGTAATGAAAATAATTACTTTGACGTTTTCACATACACGTCGCACAGTTAATCTACTGCTATGCACTATTGCAGTTTTTGTATTACATTTTTACTTTACACTAAAATAATATTATTTTTAGCAACAATAATACGGCGTCAAGACATGCGCGTCCGACACAGATTACAAGAGACAAGAGAAAAAAAATGAGTAAATGAGTAAGTGTTAATCGAGAATATCCCGTACATCAAAAGAATGTGTAAAAGTGTTCTGTCGGTTTTTAGCGCAGCGGTTTTCAAAGTCAGTAACTCAGTGCATCTCTGACGGCGCTTCGACAACAAACACTTTACGTCACAGGTCGTTCACCTTTTATATTCTCACAACATTATTGGCTAACTGTAGCTGTTGCAGAGCGACTGCTCGAATAGTGAACGATTTAAAATGATAATGCAATCACATAATGTTACATACTAAACGCAGTGTTTCGATATCACTATCTGCACGTCTATCTGCAAGTCGGCATGGAGCCTGTAGTATTCAATCGCGGCGCAATTTCTGTGTGACATCGGATATGTGAGGGTGCGAGGGTTACAATAAACGGGTTATGGTGCATCGGATACAAGCTAATGGTCTCCCAAGGGAGGTTCAATACGGAGACCGTAACACGTTAGTCTCTGGGAGAGAAGTCGCCATGGAGCCTACTCAATCGCGACACAGTGTTGGATCGGCCAAGTGAGGATGCGAGGGTTATAGTAAACGAATTGTGGCGCATCGGAAATGAGGTAATGGACTCCCAGGAGAGATTCCATGCAGTGACTGTAGCCCCATTGGTCTCTTGGACAGAAGGGGCCGTGGAGCCTGTAGTCTTCAAAGGCAAAGTAATTTCTGTGTGGCACTGTCAAAGTGGGATTGTGAGGGTTATAGTAGATGGTTTTTGGAGCATCGGAATCAAGCTACTGGTCTCCCAAGAGAGGTTCTTGCGGTGACCGTTGCCACATTAGTCTCTCGGGTAGAAGTCGGCATGAACCCTGTATTTTTCTATCGCGACGCAACGTCCGTGTCACGTCGTCAATGTGAGGAGTGTATGTTGCAGTAAACGGTATTCAATCGCGACGCAATTTCTGTGCCGCAATGCCAATTTGAGGTTGCGAGGGTTACAGTAGATGAATCGTGGTGCATCAGAAATAAGCTACTGGACTCCCAGGAGAGGTTCCATTCGGAGACCATAGCACGTTACTCTCACGGAGGGAAGTTGGCATGGAGCCTGTAAGTTCAATCGAAATACAATTTCTGTGTTGCATCATAAATGTTAGCATGCGAGGTTACAGTAAACGGCTTTTGGTACGTTGTAAACAATCCAATGGGCTCCCAAGAGAGGTTCCATTCGGAGACTGTAGCACGTTAGTCTCTCGGAGAGAAGTCAGCATGGAGCCTGTAGTATTCAATTGCGTTGTCAGTATGAGGGTCCTAGGGTTACAGAAAACAGGTTGTGGTATATTGAAAACAAGCTACTGAACTCCCAGGAGACGTTCCATGGCGTGACGGTAGGCACGTTATTCTCTCGAGGAGAAGTCGGCATGGAGCCTGTAGTGTTTTATCACGATGCAGTTACTTATGCACCATCAATGTGAGGGGTCAGAAACAAGCTACTACACTCAAGGGAACGTGCCAAACCCTGACTGTAGCCACGTTAGTCTCATGCAAAGAAGTCGGCATGGAGCATGTAGTACTCAAGCGCGACGCAAGTTCTATGATGAGTCATCAATGTGAGGGTTCTAAATTAACAGAAAATAGATTGTGGTACAAAGGAAACATAGAACTGGACGTTCCAATTCGTGACCGAAACAACATTATTCTCTCGGAGACAGTCAGCAGGGACCCTCTAGTATTCAATAGCGACGCAATTTCTGTGTTGTGTCGTCTGTGTAAGTGTTCTAGGGTTACAGAAAACGGGTTGTGGTGCAAAGGAAACAAGAAAGTGGACTTCCATGAGACGTTCCATGCAGTCACCGATGCAACATTATTCTCTCGGAGGGAGTCAGCATGGACCCTGTAGTATTCAATGCCGATGAATTTTCTGTGTTGTGTCGTCTGCGTAAGGGTTCTAGGGTTACACAAAACGGGATATGGAGCATCGCAAACAAGCTACTACACTCCAAGAATACGATCCAAGCCTCGACTGTAGTCACGTTGGTCTCTTGATGAGAAGTCGGCATAGAGCCTGTAGTATTCAATGGCGAATCAATTTTTGTGTAGCATGGTCATTGTGAGGGACCTATGGTTACAGCAAACGGGTTGTGGTGCATTGGAAACTAGCTACTGGACTGTTAGGACACGTTCCATGCTGTGACAGAAGCAACATTATTCTCTCGGAGGCAGTCAGCATGGACCCATTACTATACAATCACGACGCAGTTTCTGTGTTACGTCGACTATTTAAGGGTTTTAGGGATACAGAAGATGGATTGTTGTGCAAGGTATGACATAGATGGTGACCTGGAAAAGATAGTCACTCAGACTGGCAACACGAACGTGCATTTCGTGGAACTGTTTCAGCGTCACGATCGGCATCTTAATACAGCCGTCAAGCGTAATACCATGAGACTTGGGAGTGCGCTGATGAGAGAAGGCATGAGTTACATTTCTGTGGTGTCGGTGGAGTCTATCAGCAGGACGGGTTTCACTAGACATGGCCTGCACCTCAACAGGTATGGAAAGGGGAGGTTGGCAAAGCTTATAGGTGACAGCATAGGTGGGTGTAGTGGATCACTCATGGGAAAATTCCTGCAGTAGTATGTGTTAGAGCTGCACCTTTTTTAGATTGAAGTCAGCTGATAGGTATTCCTGCTTAAGGGAAGTCTCTCTAACAAAGAAACCACTTTCGACAAAGCTTAGGTAGCCGAGTAATGAGGGAGTTAGTATATTTCATCAAATTATACAAGGTATTAAAGTTAGTGAACTGCTTATAGATATTGACTCTGAAATTATTGGTGTATCTAAACACTCCTTAAATAAGGAGATAATTCAGAGGCTTCCTTTACCAGGATACAGCTTGGCTGGCAGCTTTCCTGGGAGCTCTTTGCGGTGTGGGGGAGTAGCCATGTATGTGAAAAACGCTATCCCATTTGAGTCAACTGATGTTTCAAAGTATTTCACTGAAAAGGTGTTTGAATGTCGTGCAGGTGTGGTTAAATTTAGTGGAGTTAAACTTCTAACTGTTGTTATTTATAGATCCCCAGACTCCGATTTCACAACATTTTTGCTAAAGCTAGAGCAGGTTTTTGGTTCACTTTGTAGGAAATACAAAAAGTTAGTTATATGTGGTGACTTCAATATTAATTGTATAAGTGATTGTGCAAGGAAAAGGATGCTGGTAGACCTCCTTAATTCATATAATATTATGCAAACCGTATTCTTTCCAACGAGAGTGCAAGGGAACAGTAGAACAACCATAGACAACATTTTTGTCCATTCCTCATTACCAGAAGGGCATTCTGTTAGCAAAAAAAGTGAATGGCCTTTCAGATCATGATGCACAAGTTTTAACTCTAAAAGATTTTTGTGCTGCAATGCATGTCAAATATAGTTATTAACCTTTTAGAGAAGCTGATCCAGTTGCTGTAGAGACCTTTGTAAACCTTATCAAGGAACAAGAGTGGCAAGATGTTTATAGTGCTGATACAGTAGACGATAAATATAATGATTTCCTCAAGACTTTTCTCGTGCTCTTTGAAAGTTGTTTTCCGTTAGAACGTCAAAACAGGGTACTAGCACAAACAGGCAGCCTGGGTGGCTGACTAGAGGGTAAGAATATCCTGTAGAACAAAGTGGCAATTCAGAACGTTGGAAACAGTCAAAATCTAAATGCAGCAGCCCATTACAAACAGTATTCTACGGTGCTTAAAAAAGTTATTAGGAAGGCAAAAAGTATGTGGTATGCAGATAGAATAGCTAAGTCTCAGGATAAAATTAAAACCATATGGTCAGTCGTAAAGGAAGTTGCTGGTCTGCAGAGAGAGGTCGAGGATATAGAATCAGTGCGTAGTGGGAATGTGCGTGTTACTGATAAGTCGCATATATGTACAGTATTTAATAATCACTTTCTGATTACAGCAGGTGAACTAAATAGAAACCTAGGATCAACAGGGAACAGGGAATCATATAGCGCTCGTAGAAAAAAGTATTCCGAGACTGACAAGACAGAGATTGAGTTAATAATTAAATCACTGAAGACCAAGATCTCTCATGGATATGACGGGATAACTAGCAGAATACAGAAGTATTGTTCTATGTATGTTAGCCCAGTACTCAGTCATATCTGTAACTTTTCCTTTAAGAGTGGACTGTTTCCTGACTGATTAAAGTACTCGGTAGTGAAGCCACTTTATAAAAAGGGAGCGGGGACAATGTTGACAATTATAGACCTATTTCTATGCCATCGGTGTTTGCTAAAGTTATCGAGAAGGTTGTATATACAAGGTTACTGGAGCATTTAAATTCACATAATTTGCTGTCAAATGTACAGTTTGGTTTTAGAAATGGTTTAACAACTGAAAATGCTGTATTGTCTTTTCTCTGTGAGGTTTTGGACGGATTAAAGAAAAGTTTGCGAGCGCTAGGTGTTTTCATTGATTTAACGAAGGATTTTGACTGTGTTGACCACAAAATATTATTGCAGAAGTTGGACCATTATGGAGTAAGGGGAGTAGCTTACAATAGGTTCGCCTCTTACTTTAAGAACAGAAAGCAGAAGCTAATTCTCCGAAATATTGAGAGTGGTAGTGATGTTCAGTCCCAATGGGGCACTGTTAAGTGGGGCGTTCCCCAAGAATCGGTGCTGGGGCCACTGCTGTTTCTTATTTATATAAATGATATGCCTTCTAGTATTACAGGTGATTCAAAAATATTTCTGTTTGCTGACGACACCAGCTTGATAGTGAAGGATCTTGTGTGTAACATTGAAACATTATTAAATAATGTAGTTCAGGAAATAAGTTTGTGGCTTGTGGAAAATAATTCGATGCTAATCACAGTAAGACTCAGTTTTTACAGTTTCTAACTCACAATTCAACAAGAACTGATATTTTGATCAGACAGAATGGGCATATTATAAGCGAGACGGAACAGTTCAAGTTCCTAGGCGTTCTGATAGATAGTAAGCTGTTATGGAAAGCCATGTTCAGGATTTTGTTCAGAAACTAAATGCTGCTTTATTTACCATTAGAACAGTATCTGAAATAAGTGACATTTCAACACGAAAAGTAGTCTACTTCGCATATTTTCATACGTTTATGTCATATGGTATAATTTTTTGGGGTAATTCTTCTGATTCAAAAAGGGTATTTTTGGCTCAAAAACGGGCTGTTCGGGCTATATGTGGTGTAAGTCCGAAAACCTCTAGTCGACCCCTATTCAATAGTCTGGGAATTCTGACATTGCCCTCACAGTATATATTTTCTTTAATGTCGTTTGTTGTTAACAATATTAACTTATTCCCAAGAGTTAGCAGCTTTCACTCCGTTAATACTAGGCAGAAATCAAATCTGCATGAGGAATGCACTTCCTTGACTCTTGTGCAGAAAGGAGTACCCTATTCTGCTTCATCCATTTTCAATAAGCTACCACAAGAACTCAAAAGTCTCAGCAGTAGCCCAAACACTTTTGTGTCTAAACTGAAGAGTTTCCTCATGGCTCACTCCTTCTCTTCTGTCGAGGAGCTCCTGGAAGAGCTGAAAAATTAAGCAAATTCCAGTGTTACATTCTTGATTTTCTTTATTTAAACTTACGAATTGTCGCCTGAATACGTTTCTTGTATTTCATTTTATCTGTTTCTACTATCGTGTTATAATTTCATGTGTTGACTCGTTCCATGACCATGGAGACTTCTCCTTAATTTGGTCCCACGGAACAATGAATAAATAAGTAAAATAAATAAATAAACAAGCAACTGGACTCCCATGAGACGTTCCTTACCATGACCGAAGGAAGACAGCATGGACCCTGTAGTGTTCAATAACGACGACATTTCTGCATTGCGTCTACTATGTAAGGATTCAGGGAACAGAAAACGGGCTGTTGTGCATTGGAAGCTAGCTACAGGACTCTTAGGGGACGTTCCATGATGTGACAGAAGCAACATTATTCTTTCGGAGGAAATCACCAAGGATCCTACAGTATTTAATCGTGACGCGCATTCTGTGTTGCGTCGTCTTCGTAAGGGCTCTAGGGTTACAGATAGAGGGTGGTGGAGCATTGGAAACTTGATATTGAACTCCCAAGTGACGTTCCATGCGGTGACAGAGGCAACAGTATCCTCTCGGAGCCAGTCATCCTGCACCCTGTAGTATTCAATTGCGACAAAAGTTCTATGTCGAGTCTACAATGGGACGGTTGCAATGTTACCAAAAATTGGTTGTGTTGCAAAGGAAACAAGTGACTGGACTCGCATGATACGTTACATTCCGTGACTGAAGCAACATTATTCTCTAAGAGGCACTGAGCAAGGACCCTGCAGTATTGAATCGTGATGCAAATTTCTGTGCGGCGTTGTCTATGGAAGGTTTCAAGGGTTACAGAAAACGGGATGTGGTGCATTGGATACTAGCTACTGTACTCCCAGGAGAAGTTCCATGCTGTGAGAGAAGCGACCTCATTCTCTCTGAGTGCGTTTCCATGGACTCTGTAGTATTGAATCGCGACACAATTTATCTGCGTCATCGTCTATGGAAGGGTTCTAAGGTTACAGAAACCAAGTTGTGGTGCATTGGAAACTGCGTACTGGACTCCGAGGAGACGCTGGATGCTGTGAAAGAAGCAACATTATCCTCTCGGAGGCAGTCAGCACGGACCCTACAGAATTCAATCGTATCACAATTACTGTGTTGCATCGTCTATGCTATGGTTCAAGGGTTACAGAAAACGGGTTGTGGTGCATTAAAAACTAGGTACTGGACTCTTGGTGACGTTCCATGTTCTGACAGAAGCATCATTAGTGTCTCAGAGGCAGTCAGCATGGAGCCTGTAGTATTCAATCGCGACGCAACTTCTATGTTGCGTCGTCTATCTAAGGGTTGTAGGGTAACAGAAAACGGTTTGTGGTGCATTATAAGCTAGCTATTGGACTCCCAGGAGGCGTTCCAGTCTGTGACAGAATATACATTATTCTCTAGGAGGCACTCATCATGGACCCTGAAGTATTCAACCGCGTCGCAGTTCTTTGTTGCGTCGTCTATTTAAGGGTTATAGGATTACAGAAAATGGGTTGTGGTGCACTGTAAACTAGCTACTGGTCTCCCATGGGACATTCCATTCTGTGACAGAATCAGCAGTATTGTCTCGCAAGTAGTCATCTTGGACCCTGTAGTATTCATCCGCGATGCATGTCCTATGTAGAGTCGTCAATGTGAAGGTTCTAATTTTACAGAAAACAGGTTTTGGTGCAAAGGAAACAAGTGATAGGACTACAATGAGATGTGATATGCCGTTACCCAAGCAACGTTTTCCTCTGGGAGGCAGAAAGAGTGAACCCTTTAGTATTTATTCGTGACGCAAATTCTGTGTTGCGTGCTCTATGTAAGGGTTCTAGGATTACAGAAAACGGGTTGTGGTGCATTGGAAATCACTGGACTCCCAGGAGAGGTTCCATACCGTTATCCAATCAACATTATTCTCTCGGAGGCAGTCAGCATGAACCTTGTAGTATTCATTCGCGTCGCGTCGTCTATTTAAAGGTTCTAGGGGAACAGAAAATGGGTTGTATTGGATTAAAATCTAGCTACTGGACTCCCAGGAGAGGTTCCATGCTGTGACAGCAGCGACATTATTCTCTCGGAGGATGTTAGCATTGAAATTGTGGCACTCAATCGCGATGCAATTTTTGTGTTGCATCGTCGATATGAGTGATCCAGGGTTACAGAAAACCGGTTGTGGTCCATCTGGAACAAGCAAGTGGACCCCCATGAGACGGAGGCAGTGATCTTGGACCCTATAGTATTCAATTGTGAAGCAATTTCTGTGTTGCGTTGTCTGTGTATGGGTTCTAGGGTTAGAGAAAACTGGCTGTGGTGCATTGGACACTAGCTACTGGTCACCCAGGGGACGTTCCATGCTGTCACAGAAGCAAAATATTACTCTCAGAGTGAAGACGGCAAGGACCGTTTGGAATTCAGTCGCGACGCAGTTACTGTGTTGCGTAGTCTCTCTAGGGTTTCTAGGGTTAGAGATGGATCAAATGGCTCTGAGCACTATGGGACTTAACATCTATGCTCATCAGTCCCCTAGAATGTAGAACTACTTAAACCTAACTAACCTAAGGACTGCATACAACACCCAGCCATCACGAGGCAGAGAAAATCCCTAACCCCGCTGGGAATCGAACCCGGGAACCCGGGCGTGGGAAGCAAGAAAGCTACCGCACGACCACGAGATGCGGGCTAGGGTTAGAGAAAACTGGTTGTGGTGCATTGGAAACTAGCTACTGGTCTCCAAGGAGACGTTCCATGCTGTCTGAGGAGGAAAATATTTCTCTCAGGGTGAAGTCGGCATGGATCCTGTTTATTCAATCGCGACGCATTTTCTGTGTTGTGTTCTCTTTCTAAGTGTTCTAGGGTTAGAGAAAAGAGGTTGTGGTGCATTGGAAACTAGCTACTGGACTCCCAGGAAACGTTCCATGCTGTGACAGAAGGGAAGTTTTCTCTCAGAGTGGACTCGCCATATCTGTCAAATTATCAATTGCGACACAACTTCTGAGTTGCGTCGTGTCTCTAAGGGTTCTAGTGTCTCAGTGTGAAGTCGGCAAGGACCCTCTAGTATTCAATCGCTACGCAATTTATATGTTGCGCCGTCTTTCTAAGGGTTCTAGGTTTAGAAAAAAAACTGGTTGTTGTGCATTGGAAACTAGCTACTAGTCTCGCTGGAGTTGTTCCTTGCTGTCACAGAAGCAAATTTCTTCTCTCAGAGTGTAGTCTTCGTGGACCTAATAGTATTCAATCACGACGCAATTTCTGTGTTGCGTCGTCTCTCTAAGGGTTCAAGGGTGACAGAATCCTGGTTGTGATGCATTGGAAACTAGCTACTGGTCTCCCAGGAGATGTTCCATGAAGTGACATAAGCAATATTTATGTGTCAGAGCAAAGTTGGCATGGAGCCTGTAGTATTAAATCGCGACGCAATATCTGTATCGGATCCCATCTCTAAGGGTTCTAGGGTAAGATTAAACTGAGTGTGGTGCATCGGAAACTAGTTACTGATCTCCAACGAGACGTTCCATGTTGTGACAGAAGCAAAATTTTTCTGTCAGAATGAACTCGCCGTAAATCCTGTAGCATTCCATCACGACGCTATTTCTGTGTTGCGACGTCTCTCTAATGGTCCTGGGGTTACAAAAAACTGGTTCTGGTACATTCGAAACTAGCTACTGGTCTGCTAGTTGACGTTCAATGCTGTCACCATGGCAGAATTTTTCTCTCAGAGTGAAGTCGGCATTTACAATGTAGTATTCATTAACGACGCAGTTTCTGTGTAGCGTCTTCTCTCTAAGGGTTCTGCGGTTAGAGAAAATTGGTTGTGGTGAATTGGAAACAACCCACTAGTCTCCCAGGCGTCGTTTCTTTCTGTGACGGAAGGACATTTTTCTCTCAGAAGGGAGTCGGCGTGGAGAAGTAGTATTGAGTCATGACGCAATTTCTGAGTTTCATCGTCTCTCTAAGGGTTCTGGGTTAGACATAACAGGTTCTGGTTTCCCAGAAGACATTTTTGTCTACCACACAAGCAAAATTTTTCTCTCAGAGTGAAGTCGGCTAGGATCCTGTAGTGCTCAATCGCGACGCAATTTCAGTGTTGTGTCGTCTCTCAAATGGTTCTAGGAAAAGAGAAAACTGGTTGTGGTGCATTGGAAACTAGCTCCTGTTCTCCCAGGAGACGTTCTATGCTGTGACAGAAGCAAAATTTTTCTCTCTAAGTGAAGTCTGCATGGTCTCTGAAAAATTCAATCTCGACTCTATTTCTGCGTTGCGTTGTCTCTCTAAGCGCTCTAGGGTTAGATCAAGCTGGTTGTGATGATTTGGAAACTAGCTACTGGTCATCCAGGAGATGTTCCATAAAGTGACAGAAGCAATATTTTTGTCTCAGAGTGAAGTCGGAATAGAGCCTGTAGTATTAAAACGCGACGCAATTTTTGTGTTGCACCCCCTCTCTAAGGCTTCTAGGGTAAGATAAAACTTTGTGTGGTGCATCGGAAACCAGCTACTAGTCTCCAACGAGACGTTCCATTAGGTGAAGCAAGCGAAATTATTCTCTCAGGGTGCAGTACTCAACCACGACAAAAAAATCCAGTGATGCGTCGTCTCTCTAAGGGTAGTAGGGTTGGACAAAACTGGTTCTGGTGCATTGGGAACGAGCTCCTGGTCTCCTAGGAGAAGTTCCATGCCGTGACGACAAATTTTTCTCTCAGTGTGAAGTCGGCATGGACCTACGGTATTGAATCGCGACGCAATTTCACTGTTGCGTAGTCTCTCTAAGGGTTATAGAGTAGGGGAAAATTGGTTGTGGTGAATTGTAAACTACCTACTGGTCACCCCGGAAACGTTCCAGTGCTGTGACAGAAACAAAATTTTTCTCTCACAGTGAAGTCTGCATGGTCTCTGAAATATTCAATCGCGACACCATTTCTGCATTTCGTCGTGTCTCTAAGGGTTCTAGGCACAGAGTAAACTAGTTGTGGTAATTGGAAACTAGCTAATGGTCTCCCAGGAAACATTCCATGCCGTTACAGAAGGAAAATTTTTCTCTCAGGGTAAAGTCAGCGTGGACCCTGTAGCATTCAATCGCGACGCAATTTCTGTGTTCCTTCGTCCCTTAAATGGCCCTAGGTTTAAATAAAACTGGTTGCGGTACTTTCGAAACTAGCTACTGGTCTCCCAGGAGACGTCCCATGCTGTGACAGAAACAAAATTTTTCTCCCAGAGTTAAGTTGTCATGGACATTGTAGTATTAAATCACGACACAATTTCTGTGCTTCGTCGTCTCTTTAAGGGTTCTAGGATTAGAGAAAACTGGTTGTGGTGCATTGGAAACTAGCTACCGGACTCGCAGGAGACGTTCAATGCGGTCACAGAGGAAAAATTTGTGTGTCAGAGTGACGTCGGCACGCACCCTGTATTATTAAATCGCGACGACATTTCTGTGTTGTGTCGTCCCTCTAAGGGTTCTAGGTTTAGAGAAAACTGTGGTGCATTTGAAACTAGCTAATGGTCTCCCAGGAGACTTTCCATGTTGTGGCAGTAGCAAAATTTTTCTCTCAGAGTGAAGTCGTCATGGACCTTGTAGTATTCAATCACGAAGCCATTTTTGTGTTGCGTAGTCTCTCTAAGGGTCTTATGGTTAGAGAAAACTGATTGTGTTGTTTTGAAAACTAGCTACTAGTCTCGCAGGAGACGTTCCTTGCTGTGGCAGAAGGAAAGTTTTTCTCCCATAGTGAAGTCATCATGTACTCTGAAATATTCAATCGCGACGAAATTTCTGTTTTGCGTAGTCTCTATAAAGGTTCTATTGTTACAGAAACCTGGTTGTGATGCGTTGGAAACTAGCTACTGGTCAACCAGTATAAGTTGCATGAAGTGATAGAAGCAATATTTTTGTCTCAGAGTGAAGTCGGCATGAAACCTGTAGTATTAAATCGCGACGGAATTTATATGTCGCATCCCCTCTCTAAGGGTTCTAGGGTAAGAAAAATCTTTGTGTGGTGCATCGGAAACTAGTTACTGGTCTCCACCTAGACGTTCCATGCTGTGACAGAAGCCAATTTTTGTCTCATAGTCAAATCGGCAATTTCTGTGTTGCTTCGTCTCTCTAAGGGTTCTAGGGTTAGAGAAAGCTCGTTGTCGTGCATTGTAAACTAGCTACTGGTAACCAAGGAGACGTTCCATGAAGTAAAAGGAGCCAAATTTCTCTCTGAGAGTGAGGTCTGCATGGATACCTAAGTATTCAATAGCGACGCAATTTCTGTGTTGGGTCGTGTCTTTAATGGTTCAAGGGTTAGAGTAAACTGGTTATGGTGAATTAGAAGCTACCTACTGGTCTCCCTGGAATCGTTCGTCAATGAGACAGATGCAAATATTTTCTCACACAATGAAGTCAGCATGGTCCCTGAACTATTCAATTGCGACGCAATTTGTGTGTTGCGTCGTCTCTCTAAGGGTACTGGGGTTAGAAAAAAAAGGTTCTGGTGCATTGAAAACTAGCTACTGGTCTCTCAGGAGATGTTCCGTTCTGTGACATAGGCATGGTGTCTGAAACAGACAGTCGCGACTCAATTTCTGTATGACGTGGTCACTATAAGTTTTCTAGTACTAGAGAAAATGGTTGTGGACCATTGGAAACTATCTACCGGTTTCCCAGGAGACGTTCCATGCTGTGTCAGAAGCAAAATTTTTCTCTCAGAATGATGTCGTCATGGACACAGTAGTATTAAATCGAGACACAATTTCTGTGCTGCGCCGTCTCTTTAAGGTGTCTAGGGTCAGAGAAAACTCGTTGTAGTGCATTGGAAACTAGCTACTGATCTCCTCAGAGAAGTTCAATGCTGTGAAAGAAGCGAAATTAATCTTCTAGAGTGACGTCAGCATGGACCCTGAATCATTCAATCGCGACGAAATTTCTGTGTTGTGTCGTCTCTCTAAGGTTTCTAGGGTTAGCGAAAGCTGGTTGTAGTGCTTTGGAAACTAGCTAGTGGCCATCCAGGAGACGTTCCATACTGTGAGATAAGAAAAATTCCTCTCTCATAGTGAAGTCGTCATGGACCCCGTAGTATTCAATCATGACAAGATTTGTCCATTTCATCATCTCTATAAGGGTTCTAGGGTTAAAGTAAACTGTTTGTCGTGCACGTTCAATGCTGAGACAGAAGCAGTTATTTTGTCTCAGGTTGAAGTCGGCGTGGACGCTGTAGTATTCAACCGAGACGCAATATCTGTGTTGCGTCGTCTCTTAATGGGCTCTAAGGTTAGAGAAAACTGGTTGTGGTGCATTGGAAACTAGCTACAGGTCTATAAGGAGACATTCACTGCTGTGACAGAAGCAAAATTATTCTCTCAGAGTGAATGGGTTTGGTCTCTGAAACATTCAATAGCGACACAATTTCTGTAATGCATCGACCTCTAAGGTTACTAGGGTTAGAGAAAACTGGTCGTGGTGAATTGGAAACTAGATACTGGTCTCCCAGGAGACGTTGCATGCTGTGACAGAGCAAAATTTTTCTTTCAGAGAGATGGCGGCGCGGACGCTGTAGTATTCAATCGCGACACAATTTCTATGTTGTGTCGTCCCTCTAAAGGTCCGAGGATTACTGAAAACTTGTTATGGTGAATTGGAAACTAGCTGCTGGTCTCCCATGAGACGTTCATTGATATGACAAAAGGAAAATTTTTCTCTCATAGTGAAGTCTGCATGGTTCCTGAAATATTCAATCGTGACGCCATTTTTGTGTTGTGTTGGGTCTCTAAGGGTTCTAGGGTTACAGTAAACTAGTTTTGGTGCATTGAGAGTAGCTACTGGTCTCCCAGGAGACGTTCCTTGCTGTGACAGAAGCAAAATTTTTCACTCAGATAGAAGTCGGCATGGAACCTGTGGTGTTCAATCGCGACACTATTTCTGTGTTGCGTCGTCTCTTTAAAGGTTCTAGGGTGAGACAAAATTGGTTGTGGTACATTCGAAACTAGCTACTGGTCTTCTAGGAGACGTTTTATGCTGTAACAGAATCAAAATTTTGCTCTCAGCGTTAAGTAGTCATGGACGTATTGAATCGCGTGGCAATTTCTGTGTTTCGTCGTCTCTTTAAGTGTGCTAGGGTTAGAGAAAACTGGATGTGGTATATTGAAGCTAGCTACTGGTCTCCCAGAAGTCGTTCCATGCTGTGTCAGAAGCAAAATTTTTCTCTCAGAGTGGTGCCGGCATGGACACAGTGTTATTCAAGCGCGACGCAATTTCTGTGTTGCCTCCTCTGTCTTAAGGTTCTAGCGTTAGAGATAACTTGTTGTGGTGCATTGGAAGCAGACTTCAGGTCTCCCAGGAGTCGTTCCATGCTGGGACACAAGCACAATTTATCTCTCAGAGTGAAGTCAGCATTATCACAGTAGTATTCAATCGCGATGCAACCCCTGTGTTGCATCGTCTGTTAAAGGGCTCTACGGCTAGAGAAAACTGGTTGTGGTGCATTGGAAACTAGCTACTGGTCTCTCAGGAGACAGTTCACACCGTGACGGAAGCAAAATTTTTCTGCTACAGAGAAGTCTGCATGGTTTGTATAGTATTAAATCGCGACGCAATTTCTGTTTTGCGTAATCTCTCTAAGGGTTCTAGCGTTACAGAAACCTGGTTGTGATGCATTGGAAACTAGCTACTGGTCTCCAAGGAGACTTTCCGTGCTGTAAGTATAGAAAATTTTTGACTCAGAGTGAATCTGGTATGGACCCTGTGGTATTAAACCGTGTAGAATTTCTGAGTTGCGTCGTGTCTGTAAGGATTCTAGGGTTAGACAAAATAGGTTGTGATGCATTCGAAACTAGCTACTAAACTCTCAGGAGACGTTCCTTGCTGTCACAGAAACAAAATTTTTCTCTCTGTGTGAAGGCAGCAAAGACAATCGCGACGCAATTTCTGTGTTGCGACGTCTCCCTAATGGTTCTACGATTAGAGAAAACTGGATGTGGTGCATTGAAATCCAGCTAATGGTCTCCCAGAAGACGTTCCATGCTGTGACAGAAGCAAAAATTTCTCTGAGATTGAAGCAGGTTACGCCCTGTAGTATTCAATCGCGACGCAAGTTCTGTGTTGCGACGTCTCCCTAAGGGTTCTAGGGGTAGAGAAAACTGGTTATGGTGCAATTGAATCTAGTTACTGGTCTCCCAGGAGACGTTCATGCTGTGACAGAAGCAAAAATTTCTCTGAGATTGTAGCAGGTTAGGCCCTGTAGTATTCAACAGCGACGCAAGTTCTCTGTTGCGACGTCTCCCTAAGGGATCTGGGGGTAGAGAAAACCTGGTTATGGTGCATTGGAATCTAGCTACTGGTCTCCCAGTAGACATCCCATCCTGTGACAGAAGTGAAATTTATCTCTCACGGAGAAGTCGGTATGGTCTCTGAAACATTCGATCGCGACGGAATTTCTGCAATGAATCGTCATTCTTAGGGTTCTAGGATTAGAGAAAGCTGGTTGTCGTGTATTGGACACTAGCTACTGGTCTCCCAGAAGACGTTACATGCTGTGACAGAAGCAAAAATATCTCTGAGAGTGAAGCAGCTTGTGCCCTGTAGAATTAAATCTCGACCTAATTTCTGTGTTGCGTCTTCTCTTTAACGGTTCTAGGGGTAGAGAAACCTGGTTGTGGGCATTGGAATCTAGCTACTGGTCTCCCAGGAGACGTTCCATCCTGTGACAGAAGTGAAATTTATCTCTCAGGGAGAAGTCGGTATGGCCTCTGAAACATTCAATCCCAACGCAATTTCTGCATTGAATCGTCCCTATTAGGGTTCTAGGATTAGAGAAAGCTGGTTGTCGTGTATTGGAAACTAGCTACTGGTCTCCCAGAAGACGTTCCATGCTGTGACAGAAGCAAAAATTTCTCTGAGGTTAAAGCAGGTTAGGCCCTGTAGTATTAAATCGCGACGCAATTTCTGTGTTGCGACGTCTCCCTAAGTGTTCTAGGGGTAGAGGAAACTGGTTATGGTGCATTGAAATCTAGCTACTGGTCTCCCAGGAGACGTTCCATCCTGTGACAGAAGGGAAATTTTTCTCTCAGGGAGAATTCGGTATGGCCTCTGAAACATTCAATGGCGACGCAATTTCCGCAATGAATAGTCCCTTTTAGGGTTCTAGGATTAGAGAAAGCCGGTTGTCGTGTATTGGAAACTAGCTACTGGCCTCCCAGAAGACGTTCCATGCTGTGACAGAAGCAAAAATTTCTCTGAGATTGAAGCAGGTTAGGCCCCTGTATTATTCAGTCGCGAATCAATGTCTGTGTTGCGAAGTCTACCTAAGGGTTCTAGGGGTAGAGAAGACTGGTTTTGGTGCATTGTAATCTAGCTACTGGTCTCCCAGGAGACGTTCCATGCTGTGACAGAAGAAAAAATTACTCTTAGATTGAAGCAGGTTAGGCTCTGTAGTATTCAATCGCGACGCTATTTCAGTGTTGAGACGGCTCCCTAATGGTTCTAGGAGTAGAGAAAACTGGTTATGGTGCATTGGAATCTAGCTACTGGTCTCCCAGGAGACGTTCCATCCTGTGAGAGAAGTGAAATTTTTCTTTCAGGGAGAAGTCGGTATGGTCTCTGAAACATTCAATCACGACGCAATTTCTTCAATGAATCGACCCTTTTAGGGTTCGAGGATTAAAGAAAGCTGGTTGTCGCGTACTGAAAACTAGCTACTGGTCTCCCAGTAGACGTTCCATGCTGTAACAGAGGCAAAAATTTCTCTGAGAGTGAAGCAGCTTTTGCCCTGTAGAATTAAATCGCGACCTAATTTCTGTGTTGCGTCGTCTCTCTAACGGTTCTAGGGGTAGAGAAAACTTGTTGTGAGCATTGGAATCTAGCTACTGTTCTCGTAGGAGACGTTCAGTGCTGTGACAGAAACAATAATTTCTCTGAGATTAAAGCAGGTTAGGCCCTGTAGTATTCAATCACTACGCAATTTCTGTGTTGCGACGTCTCCCTAAGGGTTCTAGGGGTAGAGGAAACTGGTTATGGTGCATTGAAATCTAGCTACTGGTCCCCCAGGAGACGTTCCATCCTGTGACAGAAGGGAAGTTTTTCTCTCAGGGTGAATTCGGTATGGCCTGTGAAACATTCAATGGCGACGCAATTTCCGCAATGAATAGTCCATTTTAGGGTTCTAGGATTAGAGAAAGCCGGTTGTCGTCTATTGGAAACTAGCTACTGGCCTCCCAGAAGACGTTCCATGCTGTGACAGAGGCAAAAATTTCTCTGAGAGTGAAGCAGCTTTTGCCCTGTAGAATTAAATCGCGACCTAATTTCTGTGTTGCGTCGTCTCTCTAACGGTTCTAGGGGTATAGCAAACTGGTTGTGAGCATTGGAATCTAGCTACTGGTCTCCCAGGAGACGTTCCATCCTGTGAGAGAAGTGAATTTTATCTCTCAGGGAGAAGTCGATATGGCCTCTGAAACATTCAATCCCAACGCAATTTCTGCATTGAATCGTCCCTATTAGGGTTCTAGGATTAGAGAAAGCTGGTTGTCGTGTATTGGAAACTAGCTACTGGTCTCCCAGAAGACGTTCCATGCTGTGACAGAAGCAAAAATTTCTCTGAGATTGAAGCAGGTTAGGCCCTGTAGTATTCAATCGCGACGCAATGTCTGTGTTGCGACGTCCCCCTAAGGGTTCTAGGGGTAGAGAAAACTGGTTATGGTGCATTGGACTCTAGCTACTGGTCTCCCAGGAGACGTTCAATCCTGTGACAGAAGTGAAATTTTTCTTTCAGGGAGAAGTCGGTATGGTCTCTGAAACATTCAATCACGACGCAATTTCTTCAATGAATCGACCCTCTTAGGGTTCCAGGATTAGAGAAAGCTGGTTGTCGCGTATTGAAAACTAGCTACTGGTCTCCCAGAAGACGTTCCATGGTGTGACAGAAGCAAAAATTTCTCTGAGAGTGAAGCAGCTTGGGCCCTGTAGAATTAAATCGCGACCTAATTTCTGTGTTGCGTCGTCTCTCTAACGGTTCTAGGGGTAGAGAAAACTTGTTGTGAGCATTGGAATCTAGCTACTGTTCTCGTAGGAGACGTTCAGTGCTGTGACAGAAACAATAATTTCTCTGAGATTAAAGCAGGTTAGGCCCTGTAGTATTCAATCGCGACGCAATTTCTGTGTTGCGACGTCTCCCTAAGGGTTCTAGGGGTAGAGAAAACTGGTGCATTGAAATCTAGCTACTGGTCTCCCAGGAGACGTTCCATCCTGTGACAGAAGGGAAGTTTTTCTCTCAGTGAGAATTCGGTATGGCCTCTGAAACATTCAATGGCGACGCAATTTCCGCAATGAATAGTCCATTTTAGGGTTCTAGGATTAGAGAAAGCTGGTTGTCGTGTATTGGAAACTAGCTACTGGTCTCCCAGGAGACGTCCCATGCTGTGACAGAAGAAAAAAGTTCTCTGAGATTGAAGCAGGTTAGGACCTGTACTATTCAATCGCTACGCAATTTCTGTGTTGCGACGTCTCCCTAAGTGTTCTAGCGGTACAGAAAACTGGTTATGGTGCATAGGAATCTAGCTACTGGTCTCCGAGGAGAAGTTCTATCCTGTGACAGAAGTGAAATTTTTCTCTCAGGCAAAAGTCGGTATGTTCTCTGAAACATTCAATCGCGACGCAATTTCTGCAATTAATCGTCTCTCTTGGGGTTCTAGGATTAGAGAAAGCTGGTTGTCGTGTATTGTAAAATAGTTACTGGTCTCCCAGAAGACGTTCCATGCTGTGACAGGAGCAAAAACTTCGCTGAGATTGAAGCAGGTTTGGCCCTGTAGAAACAAGTCGCGACATAATTTCTCTGGTGCGTCGTCTCTCTAACGGTTCTAGGGGTAGAGAAAACAGGTTCTGGGCATTGGAATCTAGCTACTGGTCCCCCACGAGACGATCCATGCTGTGACAGAAGCAAAAATTTCTCTGAGATTGAAGCAGGTTAGGCCCTGTAGTATTCAATCGCGACGCAATTTCTGTGTCGCGATGTCACCTTAAGGGTTCTAGGGGTAGAGAAACCTGGTTATGGTACATTGGAATCTAGATACTGGTCTCACAGGAGACGTCCCATGCTGTGACAGAAGAAAAAATTTCTCTGAGATTGAAGCAGGTTAGGACCTGTAGTATTCAATCGCGACGCAATTACTGTGTTGCGACGTCTGCATAAGGGTTCTAAGGGTAGAAAAAACTGGTTATGGTGCATTGGAATCGAGCTACTGGTCTCCCAGGACACGTTCCATCCAGTGACAGATGTGAAATTTTTTTCTCATTGAGAAGTCGATATGGTATCTGAAACATTCAATCGCGACGCAGATTCTGCATTGAATTGTCCCTCTTAGGGTTCTAGGATAAGAGAAATCTGGTCGCGTGTATTGGAAACTAGCTACTGGTCTCCCAGAAGACGTTGCATGCTGTGACAAAAGCAAAAATTTCACTGAGATTGAAGCAGGTTGGCCCGTGTAGAAATAATTCGCGACATAATTTCTCTGGTGCGTCGTCCCTCTAACGGTTCTAGGGGTAGACAAAACAGGTTCTAGGCATTGGAATCTAGATACTGGTCTCCCAGGAGTCGTTCCATCCAGTGACAGATGTGAAATTTTTTTCTCATTGAGAAGTCGGTATGGTCTCTGAAACATTGAATCGCGACGCAATTTCTGCAATGAATCGTCCCTCTTACGGTTCTAGGATTAAAGAAAGCTGGTTCTCGTGTATTGGGAACTAGATACTGGTCTCCCAGAAGACGTTATATGCTGTGACAGAAGCAAAATTTTCTCTGAGAGTGAAACAGCTTGGGCCCTGTAGAATTAAATCGCGACCTAATTTCTGTAATGCGTCGTCTCTCTAACGGTTCTAGGGTTAGAGAAAACAGGCTGTGGGCATTGGAATTTAGCTACTGGTCTCCCAGGAGACGTCCCAAGCTGTGACAGAAGAAAAAAATTCTCTGAGATTGAAGCAGATTAGGACCTGTAGTATTCAATCGCGACGCAATTTCTGCAGTGAAACGTCCGTCTTAGGGTTCTTAGATTAGAGAAAGCTGGTTGTCGTATAATGGAAACTAGCTAATGGTCTCCCAGAAGATGTTCCATGCTGTGACAGCAAAAATATCTCTGAGAGAGAAGCAGCTTGGGCCCTCTAGGATTAAATCGCTACCTAATTTCTGTGTTGGTCTCACTAACGGTTCTAGGGGTAGAGAAAACTGGTTGTGGGCTTTGGAATCTAGCTACTGGCCTCCCAGGAGACGTTCCATGCTGTGACTGAAGCAAAAATTTCTCTGAGATTGAAGCAGGTTAGGCCCTGTAGTCTTCAATCGCGACACAATTTCTGTGTTGCCACGCTCCCTAAGGGTTCTAGAGGCAGAGAAAATTGGTTATGGTGCATTGGAGTCTAGCTACTGGTCTCCCAGGAGACGTTCCATCCTGTGACAGAAGTGAAATTTTTCTCTCAGGGAGTAGTTGGTTGGTCTCTGAAACATTAAATCGCGACGCAATTTCTGCAATGAATCGTCCCTCTTAGGGTTCTAGGACTAGAGAAAGCTGGTTGTCATTTATTGAAAACTTTCTACTGGCCTCCCAGAATACGTTCCATGCTGTGACAGAAGCAAAAATTTCGCTGAGATATAAGCAGGTTAGGCCCTGTAAAAATAATTCGCGTCATAATTTCTCTGTAGCGTCGCCTCTCTGACGGTTCTAGGGGTAGAGAGAACTGGTTGTGGGCATTGGACTCTAGCTACTGGTCTCCCAGGAGACGTTCAATCCTGTGACAGAAGTGAAATTTTTCTTTCAGGGAGAAGTCGGTATGGTCTCTGAAACATTCAATCACGACGCAATTTCTTCAATGAATCGACCCTCTTAGGGTTCCAGGATTAGAGAAAGCTGGTTGTCGCGTATTGAAAACTAGCTACTGGTCTCCCAGAAGACGTTCCATGGTGTGACAGAAGCAAAAATTTCTCTGAGAGTGAAGCAGCTTGGGCCCTGTAGAATTAAATCGCGACCTAATTTCTGTGTTGCGTCGTCTCTCTAACGGTTCTAGGGGTAGAGAAAACTTGTTGTGAGCATTGGAATCTAGCTACTGTTCTCGTAGGAGACGTTCAGTGCTGTGACAGAAACAATAATTTCTCTGAGATTAAAGCAGGTTAGGCCCTGTAGTATTCAATCGCGACGCAATTTCTGTGTTGCGACGTCTCCCTAAGGGTTCTAGGGGTAGAGAAAACTGGTGCATTGAAATCTAGCTACTGGTCTCCCAGGAGACGTTCCATCCTGTGACAGAAGGGAAGTTTTTCTCTCAGTGAGAATTCGGTATGGCCTCTGAAACATTCAATGGCGACGCAATTTCCGCAATGAATAGTCCATTTTAGGGTTCTAGGATTAGAGAAAGCTGGTTGTCGTGTATTGGAAACTAGCTACTGGTCTCCCAGGAGACGTCCCATGCTGTGACAGAAGAAAAAAGTTCTCTGAGATTGAAGCAGGTTAGGACCTGTACTATTCAATCGCGACGCAATTTCTGTGTTGCGACGTCTCCCTAAGTGTTCTAGGGGTACAGAAAACTGGTTATGGTGCATAGGAATCTAGCTACTGGTCTCCGAGGAGAAGTTCCATCCTGTGACAGAAGTGAAATTTTTCTCTCAGGGAAAAGTCGGTATGTTCTCTGAAACATTCAATCGCGACGCAATTTCTGCAATTAATCGTCCCTCTTGGGGTTCTAGGATTAGAGAAAGCTGGTTGTCGTGTATTGTAAAATAGTTACTGGTCTCCCAGAAGACGTTCCATGCTGTGACAGGAGCAAAAACTTCGCTGAGATTGAAGCAGGTTTGGCCCTGTAGAAACAATTCGCGACATAATTTCTCTGGTGCGTCGTCTCTCTAACGGTTCTAGGGGTAGAGAAAACAGGTTCTGGGCATTGGAATCTAGCTACTGGTCCCCCACGAGACGATCCATGCTGTGACAGAAGCAAAAATTTCTCTGAGATTGAAGCAGGTTAGGCCCTGTAGTATTCAATCGCGACGCAATTTCTGTGTCGCGATGTCACCTTAAGGGTTCTAGGGTTAGATAAAACCTGGTTATGGTACATTGGAATCTAGATACTGGTCTCACAGGAGACGTCCCATGCTGTGACAGAAGAAAAAATTTCTCTGAGATTGAAGCAGGTTAGGACCTGTAGTATTCAATCGCGACGCAATTTCTGTGTTGCGACGTCTCCATAAGGGTTCTAAGGGTAGAAAAAACTGGTTATGGTGCATTGGAATCGAGCTACTGGTCTCCCAGGACACGTTCCATCCAGTGACAGATGTGAAATTTTTTTCTCATTGAGAAGTCGATATGGTATCTGAAACATTCAATCGCGACGCAGATTCTGCATTGAATTGTCCCTCTTAGGGTTCTAGGATAAGAGAAATCTGGTCGCGTGTATTGGAAAGTAGCTACTGGTCTCCCAGAAGACGTTGCATGCTGTGACAAAAGCAAAAATTTCACTGAGATTGAAGCAGGTTGGCCCATGTAGAAATAATTCGCGACATAATTTCTCTGGTGCGTCGTCCCTCTAACGGTTCTAGGGGTAGACAAAACAGGTTCTGGGCATTGGAATCTAGATACTGGTCTCCCAGGAGACGTCCCAAGCTGTGACAGAAGAAAAAAATTCTCTGAGATTGAAGCAGGTTAGGACCTGTAGTATTCAATCGCGACGCAATTTCTGTGTTGCTGCGTCTCCATAAGGGTTCTAGGGGTAGAAAAAACTGGTTATGGTGCTTTGGAATCTAGCTACTGGTCTCCCAAGAGACGTTCCATCCTGTGACAGAACAGAAATGTTTCTCTCAGGGAGAAGTCGGTATGGTCACTGAAACATTGAATCGCGACGCAATTTCTCCAATGAATCGTCCCTCTTACGGTTCTAGGATTAAAGAAAGCTGGTTCTCGTGTATTGGGAACTAGCTACTGGTCTCCCAGAAGACGTTATATGCTGTGACAGAAGCAAAATTTTCTCTCAGAGTAAAGCAGCTTGGGCTCTGTAGTATTAAATTGCGACCTAATTTCTGTGTTGCGTCGTCTCTCTAACGGTTCTAGGGGTAGAGAGAATGGTTGTGGGGATTGGAATCTAGCTACTAGTCTCCCAGGAGACGTTCCATGCTGTGACAGAAGCAAAAATTTCTCTGAGATTGAAGCAGGTTAGGCCCTGTGGTATTCAATCGCGACGCAATTTCTGTGTTGCGATGTCACCCTAAGGTTTCTAGCGGTAGAGAAACCTGGTTATGTTGCATTGGAATCTAGCTACTGGTCTCCCAGGAGACGTTCCATCCTGTGACAGAAAAGAAATTTTTCTCTCAGGGAGAAGTAGCTATGGTCTCTGAAACATTCAATCGCGACGCAATTTCTGCAATGAATCGTCCCTCTTAGGGTTCGAGGATTAGAGAGAGGTGGTTGTCGTGTATGGAAAACTAGCTACAGGTCTCCCAGAAGACGTTCCATGCTGTGACAGAAGCAAAAAATTCTCTGAGATTGAAGCAGGTTAGTCCCTGTGGTATTCAATCGTGACGCAATTTCCGTGTTGCGACGTCTAACTATGTGTTCTAGCGGTAGAGAAACCTGGTTATGTTGCATTGGAATCTAGCTACTCATCTCGCAGGAGACGTTCAGTGCTGTGACAGAAGAAAAAAGTTCTCTGAGATTGAAGCAGGTTAGGACCTGTACTATTCAATCGCTACGCAATTTCTGTGTTGCGACGTCTCCATAAGGGTTATAGGGGTAGAAAAAACTGGTTATGGTGCATAGGAATCGAGCTACTGGTCTCCCAGGAGACGTTCCATCCTGTGACAGAACAGAAATTTTTCTCTCAGGGAGAAGTCGGTATGGTCTCTGAAACATTGAATCGCGACGCAATTTCTGCAATGAATCGTCCCTCTTAGGGTTCTAGGATTAGAGAACGCTGGTTGTCGTGTATGGAAAACTAGCTACTGGTCTCTCAGAAGACGTTCCATGCTGTGACAGAAGAAAAAAATTCTCTGAGATTGAAGCAGGTTAGTCCCTGTAGTATTCAATCGCGACGCAATTTCTGTGTTGCGACGTCTCCCTAAGTGTTCTAGGGGTACAGAAAACTGATTATGGTGCGTAGGAATCTAGCTACTGGTCTCCGAGGAGAAGTTCTATCCTGTGACAGAAGTGAAATTTTTCTCTCAGGGAAAAGTCGGTATGTTCTCTGAAACATTCAATCGCGACGCAATTTCTGCAATTAATCGTCCCTCTTGGGGTTCTAGGATTAGAGAAAGCTGGTTGTCGTGTATTGTAAAATAGTTACTGGTCTCCCAGAAGACGTTCCATGCTGTGACAGGAGCAAAAACTTCGCTGAGATTGAAGCAGGTTTGGCCCTGTAGAAACAATTCGCGACATAATTTCTCTGGTGCGTCGTCTCTCTAACGGTTCTAGGGGTAGAGAAAACAGGTTCTGGGCATTGGAATCTAGCTACTGGTCCCCCACGAGACGATCCATGCTGTGACAGAAGCAAAAATTTCTCTGAGATTGAAGCAGGTTAGGCCCTGTAGTATTCAATCGCGACGCAATTTCTGTGTCGCGATGTCACCTTAAGGGTTCTAGGGTTAGATAAAACCTGGTTATGGTACATTGGAATCTAGATACTGGTCTCACAGGAGACGTCCCATGCTGTGACAGAAGAAAAAATTTCTCTGAGATTGAAGCAGGTTAGGACCTGTAGTATTCAATCGCGACGCAATTTCTGTGTTGCGACGTCTCCATAAGGGATCTAAGGGTAGAAAAAACTGGTTATGGTGCATTGGAATCGAGCTACTGGTCTCCCAGGACACGTTCCATCCAGTGACAGATGTGAAATTTTTTTCTCATTGAGAAGTCGATATGGTATCTGAAACATTCAATCGCGACGCAGATTCTGCATTGAATTGTCCCTCTTAGGGTTCTAGGATAAGAGAAATCTGGTCGCGTGTATTGGAAAGTAGCTACTGGTCTCCCAGAAGACGTTGCATGCTGTGACAAAAGCAAAAATTTCACTGAGATTGAAGCAGGTTGGCCCATGTAGAAATAATTCGCGACATAATTTCTCTGGTGCGTCGTCCCTCTAACGGTTCTAGGGGTAGACAAAACAGGTTCTGGGCATTGGAATCTAGATACTGGTCTCCCAGGAGACGTCCCAAGCTGTGACAGAAGAAAAAAATTCTCTGAGATTGAAGCAGGTTAGGACCTGTAGTATTCAATCGCGACGCAATTTCTGTGTTGCTGCGTCTCCATAAGGGTTCTAGGGGTAGAAAAAACTGGTTATGGTGCTTTGGAATCTAGCTACTGGTCTCCCAAGAGACGTTCCATCCTGTGACAGAACAGAAATGTTTCTCTCAGGGAGAAGTCGGTATGGTCACTGAAACATTGAATCGCGACGCAATTTCTCCAATGAATCGTCCCTCTTACGGTTCTAGGATTAAAGAAAGCTGGTTCTCGTGTATTGGGAACTAGCTACTGGTCTCCCAGAAGACGTTATATGCTGTGACAGAAGCAAAATTTTCTCTCAGAGTAAAGCAGCTTGGGCTCTGTAGAATTAAATTGCGACCTAATTTCTGTGTTGCGTCGTCTCTCTAACGGTTCTAGGGGTAGAGAGAATGGTTGTGGGGATTGGAATCTAGCTACTAGTCTCCCAGGAGACGTTCCATGCTGTGACAGAAGCAAAAATTTCTCTGAGATTGAAGCAGGTTAGGCCCTGTCGTATTCAATCGCGACGCAATTTCTGTGTTGCGATGTCACCCTAAGGTTTCTAGCGGTAGAGAAACCTGGTTATGTTGCATTGGAATCTAGCTACTGGTCTCCCAGGAGACGTTCCATCCTGTGACAGAAAAGAAATTTTTCTCTCAGGGAGAAGTAGCTATGGTCTCTGAAACATTCAATCGCGACGCAATTTCTGCAATGAATCGTCCCTCTTAGGGTTCGAGGATTAGAGAGAGGTGGTTGTCGTGTATGGAAAACTAGCTACAGGTCTCCCAGAAGACGTTCCATGCTGTGACAGAAGCAAAAAATTCTCTGAGATTGAAGCAGGTTAGTCCCTGTGGTATTCAATCGTGACGCAATTTCCGTGTTGCGACGTCTAACTAAGTGTTCTAGGGGTACAGAAAACTGGTTATGATGCATTGGAATCTAGCTACTGGTCTCCGAGGAGAAGTTCTATCCTGTGACAGAAGTGAAATTTTTCTCTCAGGGAGAAGTCGGTATGTTCTCTGAAACATTCAATCGCGACGCAATTCCTGCAATGAATTGTCTTTCTTAGGGTTCTAGGATAAGAGAAAGCTGGTCGTCGTGTATTGGTAACTAGCTAGTGGTCTCCCAGAAGACATTCCATGCTGTGACAAAAGCAAAAATTTCACTGAGAGTGAAGCAGCTTGGGCCCTGTAGAATTAAATCGCGACATAATTTCTGTGTTGCCTCGTCTCTCTAACGGTTCTAGGGGTATAGCAAACTGGTTGTGAGCATTGGAATCTAGCTACTCGTCTCCCAGGAGAAGATCCATCCTGTGATACAAGTGAAATTTTCCTCTAAGTGTTAAGTCGGTATGGTCTCTGAAACATTCAATTGGGACGCAATTTTTTGCAATGAATCGTCCCTCTTAGGATTCTAGGATTAGAGAAAGCTGGTTGTCGTGTATTGGAAACTAGCTACTGGTCTCCCAGGAGACGTTCCATCCTGTGACAGAAAAGAAATTTTTCTCTCAGGGAGAAGTAGCTATGGTCTCTGAAACGTTCAATCGCGACGCAATTTCTGCAATGAATCGTCGCTCTTAGGGTTCTAGGATTAGAGAAATCTGGTTGTCGTGTATGGAAAACTAGCTACTGGTCTCCCAGAAGACGTTCCATGCTGTGACAGAAGCAAAAATTTCGCTGAGATATAAGCAGTTTGGGCCCTGTAGAAATAATTCGCGTCATAATTTCTCTGGTTCGTCGTCGCTCTGACGGTTCTAGGGGTAGACAAAACAGGTTGTGGGCATTGGAATCTAGCTACTGGTCACCCAGGACACGTTCAATCCGGTGACAGATGTGAAATTTTTCTCTCATTGCGAAGTCAATATGGTCTCTGAAACATTTAATCGCGACGCAATTTCTACAAAGAATTGTCCCTCTTAGGGTTCTAGGATTAAAGAAAGCTGGTTGCCGTGTATTGCAAACTAGCTACTGGTCTCCCAGGAGACGTTCCATGCTGTGACAGAAGAATAATTTCTCTGAGACTGAAGCAGGTTAGGACCTGTAGTATTCAATCGCGACGCAATATCTGTGTTGCGATGACACCCTAAGCGTTCTAGGCGTAGAGAAACCTGGTTATGGTGCATTGGAATCTAGATACTGGTCTCCCAGGAGTCGTTTCATCCTGTGACCGCAGTGAATTTTTTCTCTCAGGGAAAAGTAGCTATGGTCTCTGAAACATTCAATCGCGACGCAATTTCTGCAATGATTCGTCCCTCTTACGGTTCTAGGATTAAAGAAAGGTGGTTGTCGTGTATTGGAAACTAGCGACTGGTCTCCCAGTAGACGTTCAATGCTGTGACAGAAGCAAAAAATTCTCTCAGAGTGAAGCAGCTTGGGCCCTGTAGAATTAAATCGCGACCTAATTTCTGTGTTGCGTCGTCTCTGTAACGGTTCTAGGGGTAGAGAAAACTGGTTGTGGGCATTGGAATCTAGCTACTCGTCTTCCAGGAGACGTCCCATGCTGTGACAGAAGAAAAAAGTTCTCTGAGATTGAAGCAGGTTAGGACCTGTACTATTCAATCGCTACGCAAAATTCTGTGTTGCGACGTCTCCATAAGGGTTATAGGGGTAGAAAAAACTGGTTATGGTGCATAGGAATCGAGCTACAGGTCTCCCAGGAGACGTTCCATCCTGTGACAGAACAGAAATTTTTCTCTCAGGGAGAAGTCGGTATGGTCTCTGAAACATTGAATCGCGACGCAATTTCTGCAATGAATCGTCCCTCTTAGGGTTCTAGGATTAGAGAAAGCTGATTGTCGTGTATGGAGAACTAGCTACTGGTCTCTCAGAAGACGTTCCATGCTGTGACAGAAGAAAAAATTCTCTGAGATTGAAGCAGGTTAGTCCCTGTAGTATTCAATCGCGACAAATTTCTGTGTTGCGACGTCTCCCTAAGTGTTCTAGGGGTACAGAAAACTGGTTATGGTGCATAGGAATCTAGCTACTGGTCTCCGAGGAGAAGTTCCATCCTGTGACAGAAGTGAAATTTTTCTCTCAGGGAAAAGTCGGTATGTTCTCTGAAACATTCAATCGCGACGCAATTTCTGCAATCAATCGTCCCTCTTGGGGTTCTAGGATTAGAGAAAGCTGGTTGTCGTGTATTGTAAAATAGTTACTGGTCTCCCAGAAGACGTTCCATGCTGTGACAGGAGCAAAAACTTCGCTGAGATTGAAGCAGGTTTGGCCCTGTAGAAACAATTCGCGACATAATTTCTCTGGTGCGTCGTCTCTCTAACGGTTCTAGGGGTAGAGAAAACAGGTTCTGGGCATTGGAATCTAGCTACTGGTCCCCCACGAGACGATCCATGCTGTGACAGAAGCAAAAATTTCTCTGAGATTGAAGCAGGTTAGGCCCTGTAGTATTCAATGGCGACGAAATTTCTGTGTCGCGATGTCACCTTAAGGGTTCTAGGGGTAGAGAAACCTGGTTATGGTACATTGGAATCTAGATACTGGTCTCACAGGAGACGTCCCATGCTGTGACAGAAGAAAAAATTTCTCTGAGATTGAAGCAGGTTAGGACCTGTAGTATTCAATCGCGACGCAATTTCTGTGTTGCGACGTCTCCATAAGGGTTCTAAGGGTAGAAAAAACTGGTTATGTTGCATTGGAATCTAGCTACTGGTCTCCCAGGACACGTTCCATCCAGTGACAGATGTGAAATTTTTTTCTCATTGAGAAGTCGATATGGTATCTGAAACATTCAATCGCGACGCAGATTCTGCATTGAATTGTCCCTCTTAGGGTTCTAGGATAAGAGAAATCTGGTCGCGTGTATTGGAAACGACCTACTGGTCTCCCAGAAGACGTTGCATGCTGTGACAAAAGCAAAAATTTCACTGAGATTGAAGCAGGTTGGGCCGTGTAGAAATAATTCGCGACATAATTTCTCTGGTGCGTCGTCCCTCTAACGGTTCTAGGGGTAGACAAAACAGGTTCTGGGCATTGGAATGTAGATACTGGTCTCCCAGGAGTCGTTCCATCCAGTGACAGATGTGAAATGTTTTTCTCATTGAGAAGTCGGTATGGTCTCTGAAACATTGAATCGCGACGCAATTTCTGCAATGAATCGTCCCTCTTACGGTTCTAGGATTAAAGAAAGCTGGTCTCGTGTATTGGGAACTAGCTACTGGTCTCCCAGAAGACGTTATATGCTGTGACAGAAGCAAAATTTTCTCTGAGAGTAAAGCAGCTTGGGCCCTGTAGAATTAAATCGCGACCTAATTTCTGTAATGCGTCGCCTCTCTAACGGTTCTAGGGTTAGAGAAAACATCCTGTGGGCATTGGAATTTAGCTACTGGTCTCCCAGGAGACTTCCCAAGCTGTGACAGAAGGAAAAAATTCTCTGAGATTGAAGCAGGTTAGGACCTGTAGTATTCAATCGCGACGCAATTTCTGTGTTGCTGCGTCTCCATAAGGGTTCTAGGGGTAGAAAAAACTGGTTATGGTGCCTTGGAATCTAGCTACTGGTCTCCCAAGAGACGTTCCATCCTGTGACAGAACAGAAATTTTTCTCTCAGGGAGAAGTCGGTATGGTCACTGAAACATTGAATCGCGACGCAATTTCTGCAATGAATCGTCCCTCTTACGGTTCTAGGATTAAAGAAAGCTGGTTCTCGTGTATTGGGAACTAGCTACTGGTCTCCCAGAAGACGTTATATGCTGTGACAGAAGCAAAATTTTCTCTGAGAGTAAAGCAGCTTGGGCTCTGTAGAATTAAATTGCGACCTAATTTCTGTGTTGCGTCGTCTCTCTAACGGTTCTAGGGGTAGAGAGAATGGTTGTGGGGATTGGAATCTAGCTACTGGTCTCCCAGGAGACGTTCCATGCTGTGACAGAAGCAAAAATTTCTCTGAGATTGAAGCAGGTTAGGCCCTGTCGTATTCAATCGCGACGCAATTTCTGTGTTGCGACGTCTCCATAAGGGTTCTAAGGGTAGAAAAAACTGGTTATGTTGCATTGGAATCTAGCTACTGGTCTCCCAGGACACGTTCCATCCAGTGACAGATGTGAAATTTTTTTCTCATTGAGAAGTCGATATGGTATCTGAAACATTCAATCGCGACGCAGTTTCTGCATTGAATTGTCCCTCTTAGGGTTCTAGGATAAGAGAAATCTGGTCGCGTGTATTGGAAACTAGCTACTGGTCTCCCAGAAGACGTTGCATGCTGTGACAGAAGCAAAAAATTCTCTGAGATTGAAGCAGGTTGGGCCGTGTAGAAATAATTCGCGACATAATTTCTCTGGTGCGTCGTCCCTCTAACGGTTCTAGGGGTAGACAAAACAGGTTCTGGGCATTGGAATCTAGATACTGGTCTCCCAGGAGTCGTTCCATCCAGTGACAGATGTGAAATTTTTTTTCACATTGAGAAGTCGGTATGGTCTCTGAAACATTGAATCGCGACGCAATTTCTGCAATGAATCGTCCCTCTTACGGTTCTAGGATTAAAGAAAGCTGGTTCTCGTGTATTGGGAACTAGCTACTGGTCTCCCAGAAGACGTTATATGCTGTGACAGAAGCAAAATTTTCTCTGAGAGTGAAGCAGCTTGGGCCCTGTAGAATTAAATCGCGACCTAATTTCTGTGTTGCGTCTTCTCTTTAACGGTTCTAGGGGTAGAGAAAACATCCTGTGGGCATTGGAATTTAGCTACTGGTCTCCCAGGAGACGTCCCAAGCTGTGACAGAAGGAAAAAATTCTCTGAGATTGAAGCAGGTTAGGCCCTGTAGTATTCAATCGCGACGCAATTTCTGTGTCGCAATGTCACCTTAAGGGTTCTAGGGGTAGATAAACCTGGTTATGGTACATTGGAATCTAGATACTGGTCTCACAGGAGACGTCCCATGCTGTGACAGAAGAAAAAATTTCTCTGAGATTGAAGCAGGTTAGGACCTGTAGTATTCAATCGCGACGCAATTTCTGTGTTGCGACGTCTCCATAAGGGTTCTAAGGGTAGAAAAAACTGGTTATGGTGCATTGGAATCGAGCTACTGGTCTCCCAGGACACGTTCCATCCAGTGACAGATGTGAAATTTTTTTCTCATTGAGAAGTCGATATGGTATCTGAAACATTCAATCGCGACGCAGATTCTGCATTGAATTGTCCCTCTTAGGGTTCTAGGATAAGAGAAATCTGGTCGCGTGTATTGGAAACTAGCTACTGGTCTCCCAGAAGACGTTGCATGCTGTGACAAAAGCAAAAATTTCACTGAGATTGAAGCAGGTTGGGCCGTGTAGAAATAATTCGCGACATAATTTCTCTGGTGCGTCGTCCCTCTAACGGTTCTAGGGGTAGACAAAACAGGTTCTGGGCATTGGAATGTAGATACTGGTCTCCCAGGAGTCGTTCCATCCAGTGACAGATGTGAAATGTTTTTCTCATTGAGAAGTCGGTATGGTCTCTGAAACATTGAATCGCGACGCAATTTCTGCAATGAATCGTCCCTCTTACGGTTCTAGGATTAAAGAAAGCTGGTCTCGTGTATTGGGAACTAGCTACTGGTCTCCCAGAAGACGTTATATGCTGTGACAGAAGCAAAATTTTCTCTGAGAGTAAAGCAGCTTGGGCCCTGTAGAATTAAATCGGGACCTAATTTCTGTAATGCGTCGCCTCTCTAACGGTTCTAGGGGTAGAGAAAACATCCTGTGGGCATTGGAATTTAGCTACTGGTCTCCCAGGAGACGTCCCAAGCTGTGACAGAAGGAAAAAATTCTCTGAGATTGAAGCAGGTTAGGACCTGTAGTATTCAATCGCGACGCAATTTCTGTGTTGCTGCGTCTCCATAAGGGTTCTAGGGGTAGAAAAAACTGGTTATGGTGCTTTGGAATCTAGCTACTGGTCTCCCAAGAGACGTTCCATCCTGTGACAGAACAGAAATGTTTCTCTCAGCGAGAAGTCGGTATGGTCACTGAAACATTGAATCGCGACGCAATTTCTGCAATGAATCGTCCCTCTTACGGTTCTAGGATTAAAGAAAGCTGGTTCTCGTGTATTGGGAACTAGCTACTGGTCTCCCAGAAGACGTTATATGCTGTGACAGAAGCAAAATTTTCTCTGAGAGTAAAGCAGCTTGGGCTCTGTAGAATTAAATTGCGACCTAATTTCTGTGTTGCGTCGTCTCTCTAACGGTTCTAGGGGTAGAGAGAATGGTTGTGGGGATTGGAATCTAGCTACTGGTCTCCCAGGAGACGTTCCATGCTGTGACAGAAACAAAAATTTCTCTGAGATTGAAGCAGGTTAGGCCCTGTCGTATTCAATCGCGACGCAATTTCTGTGTTGCGACGTCTCCATAAGGGTTCTAAGGGTAGAAAAAACTGGTTATGGTGCATTGGAATCTAGCTACTGGTCTCCCAGGACACGTTCCATCCAGTGACAGATGTGAAATTTTTTTCTCATTGAGAAGTCGATATGGTATCTGAAACATTCAATCGCGACGCAGATTCTGCATTGAATTGTCCCTCTTAGGGTTCTAGGATAAGAGAAATCTGGTCGCGTGTATTGGAAACTAGCTACTGGTCTCCCAGAAGACGTTGCATGCTGTGACAAAAGCAAAAATTTCACTGAGATTGAAGCAGGTTGGGCCGTGTAGAAATAATTCGCGACATAATTTCTCTGGTGCGTCGTCCCTCTAACGGTTCTAGGGGTAGACAAAACAGGTTCTGGGCATTGGAATGTAGATACTGGTCTCCCAGGAGTCGTTCCATCCAGTGACAGATGTGAAATGTTTTTCTCATTGAGAAGTCGGTATGGTCTCTGAAACATTGAATCGCGACGCAATTTCTGCAATGAATCGTCCCTCTTACGGTTCTAGGATTAAAGAAAGCTGGTCTCGTGTATTGGGAACTAGCTACTGGTCTCCCAGAAGACGTTATATGCTGTGACAGAAGCAAAATTTTCTCTGAGAGTAAAGCAGCTTGGGCCCTGTAGAATTAAATCGCGACCTAATTTCTGTAATGCGTCGCCTCTCTAACGGTTCTAGGGGTAGAGAAAACATCCTGTGGGCATTGGAATTTAGCTACTGGTCTCCCAGGAGACGTCCCAAGCTGTGACAGAAGGAAAAAATTCTCTGAGATTGAAGCAGGTTAGGACCTGTAGTATTCAATCGCGACGCAATTTCTGTGTTGCTGCGTCTCCATAAGGGTTCTAGGGGTAGAAAAAACTGGTTATGGTGCTTTGGAATCTAGCTACTGGTCTCCCAAGAGACGTTCCATCCTGTGACAGAACAGAAATGTTTCTCTCAGGGAGAAGTCGGTATGGTCACTGAAACATTGAATCGCGACGCAATTTCTGCAATGAATCGTCCCTCTTACGGTTCTAGGATTAAAGAAAGCTGGTTCTCGTGTATTGGGAACTAGCTACTGGTCTCCCAGAAGACGTTATATGCTGTGACAGAAGCAAAATTTTCTCTGAGAGTAAAGCAGCTTGGGCTCTGTAGAATTAAATTGCGACCTAATTTCTGTGTTGCGTCGTCTCTCTAACGGTTCTAGGGGTAGAGAGAATGGTTGTGGGGATTGGAATCTAGCTACTGGTCTCCCAGGAGACGTTCCATGCTGTGACAGAAGCAAAAATTTCTCTGAGATTGAAGCAGGTTAGGCCCTGTCGTATTCAATCGCGACGCAATTTCTGTGTTGCGACGTCTCCATAAGGGTTCTAAGGGTAGAAAAAACTGGTTATGGTGCATTGGAATCTAGCTACTGGTCTCCCAGGACACGTTCCATCCAGTGACAGATGTGAAATTTTTTTCTCATTGAGAAGTCGATATGGTATCTGAAACATTCAATCGCGACGCAGTTTCTGCATTGAATTGTCCCTCTTAGGGTTCTAGGATAAGAGAAATCTGGTCGCGTGTATTGGAAACTAGCTACTGGTCTCCCAGAAGACGTTGCATGCTGTGACAGAAGCAAAAAATTCTCTGAGATTGAAGCAGGTTGGGCCGTGTAGAAATAATTCGCGACATAATTTCTCTGGTGCGTCGTCTCTCTAACGGTTCTAGGGGTAGACAAAACAGGTTCTGGGCATTGGAATCTAGCTACTGGTCCCCCACGAGACGATCCATGCTGTGACAGAAGCAAAAATTTCTCTGAGATTGAAGCAGGTTAGGCCCTGTAGTATTCAATCGCGACGCAATTTCTGTGTTGCGATGACACCCTAAGGGTTCTAGGCGTAGAGAAACCTGGTTATGGTGCATTGGAATCTAGATACTGGTCTCCCAGGAGTCGTTTCATCCTGTGACAGAAGTGAAATTTTTCTCTCAGGGAGTAGTTGGTTGGTCTCTGAAACATTAAATCGCGACGCAATTTGTGCAATGAATCGTCCCTCTTAGGGTTCTAGGACTAGAGAAAGCTGGTTGTCATTTATTGAAAACTTTCTACTGTCCTCCCAGAATACGTTCCATGCTGTGACAGAAGCAAAAATTTCGCTGAGATATAAGCAGGTTAGGCCCTGTAAAAATAATTCGCGTCATAATTTCTCTGGTGCGTCGCCTCTCTGACGGTTCTAGGGGTAGAGAAAACAGGTTCTGGGCATTGGAATCTAGCTACTGGTCACCCAGGAGACGTTCCATGCTGTGACAGAAGAAAAATTTCTCTGAGACTGAAGCAGGTTTGGCCCTGTAGTATTCTATCGCGACAAATTTCTGTGTTGCGACGTCTCCCTAAGTGTTCTAGGGGTATAGAAAACTGGTTATGGTGCATTGGAATCTAGCTACTGGTGTCCTAGGAGAAGTTCTATCCTGTGACAGAAGTGAAATTTTTCTCTCATGGAAAAGTCGGTATGTTCTCTGAAACATTGAATCGCGACGCAATTTCTGCAATGAATCGTCCCTCTTAGGGTTCTAGGATTAAAGATAGCTGGATGTCGTGTATTGTAAACTAGCTACTGGTCTCCCAGAAGACGTTCCATGCTGTGACAGAAGCAAAAACTTCGCTGAGATTGAAGCAGGTTGGGCCCTGTAGAAATAATTCGCGACATAATTTCTCTGGTGCGTCGTCTCTCTAACGGTTCTAGGGGTAGAGAAAACAGGTTCTGGGCATTGGAATCTAGCTACTGGTCCCCCACGAGACGATCCATGCTGTGACAGAAGCAAAAATTTCTCTGAGATTGAAGCAGGTTAGGCCCTGTAGTATTCAATGGCGACGCAATTTCTGTGTCGCGATGTCACCTTAAGGGTTCTAGGTGTAGAGAAACCTGGTTATGGTACATTGGAATCTAGATACTGGTCTCACAGGAGACGTCCCATGCTGTGACAGAAGAAAAAATTTCTCTGAGATTGAAGCAGGTTAGGACCTGTAGTATTCAATCGCGACGCAATTTCTGTGTTGCGACGTCTCCCTAAGTGTTCTAGGGGTACAGAAAACTGGTTATGGTGCATAGGAATCTAGCTACTGGTCTCCGAGGAGAAGTTCCATCCTGTGACAGAAGTGAAATTTTTCTCTCAGGGAAAAGTCGGTATGTTCTCTGAAACATTCAATCGCGACGCAATTTCTGCAATTAATCGTCCCTCTTGGGGTTCTAGGATTAGAGAAAGCTGGTTGTCGTGTATTGTAAAATAGTTACTGGTCTCCCAGAAGACGTTCCATGCTGTGACAGGAGCAAAAACTTCGCTGAGATTGAAGCAGGTTTGGCCCTGTAGAAACAATTCGCGACATAATTTCTCTGGTGCGTCGTCTCTCTAACGGTTCTAGGGGTAGAGAAAACAGGTTCTGGGCATTGGAATCTAGCTACTGGTCCCCCACGAGACGATCCATGCTGTGACAGAAGCAAAAATTTCTCTGAGATTGAAGCAGGTTAGGCCCTGTAGTATTCAATCGCGACGCAATTTCTGTGTCGCGATGTCACCTTAAGGGTTCTAGGTGTAGAGAAACCTGGTTATGGTACATTGGAATCTAGATACTGGTCTCACAGGAGACGTCCCATGCTGTGACAGAAGAAAAAATTTCTCTGAGATTGAAGCAGGTTAGGACCTGTAGTATTCAATCGCGACGCAATTTCTGTGTTGCGACGTCTCCATAAGGGTTCTAAGGGTAGAAAAAACTGGTTATGGTGCATTGGAATCGAGCTACTGGTCTCCCAGGACACGTTCCATCCAGTGACAGATGTGAAATTTTTTTCTCATTGAGAAGTCGATATGGTATCTGAAACATTCAATCGCGACGCAGATTCTGCATTGAATTGTCCCTCTTAGGGTTCTAGGATAAGAGAAATCTGGTCGCGTGTATTGGAAACTAGCTACTGGTCTCCCAGAAGACGTTGCATGCTGTGACAAAAGCAAAAATTTCACTGAGATTGAAGCAGGTTGGGCCGTGTAGAAATAATTCGCGACATAATTTCTCTGGTGCGTCGTCCCTCTAACGGTTCTAGGGGTAGACAAAACAGGTTCTGGGCATTGGAATCTAGATACTGGTCTCCCAGGAGACGTCCCAAGCTGTGACAGAAGAAAAAAATCTCTGAGATTGAAGCAGGTTAGGACCTGTAGTATTCAATCGCGACGCAATTTCTGTGTTGCTGCGTCTCCATAAGGGTTCTAGGGGTAGAAAAAACTGGTTATGGTGCTTTGGAATCTAGCTACTGGTCTCCCAAGAGACGTTCCATCCTGTGACAGAACAGAAATTTTTCTCTCGGGGAGAAGTCGGTATGGTCACTGAAACTTTGAATCGCGACGCAATTTCTCCAATGAATCGTCCCTCTTACGGTTCTAGGATTAAAGAAAGCTGGTTCTCGTGTATTGGGAACTAGCTACTGGTCTCCCAGAAGACGTTATATGCTGTGACAGAAGCAAAATTTTCTCTGAGAGTAAAGCAGCTTGGGCTCTGTAGAATTAAATTGCGACCTAATTTCTGTGTTGCGTCGTCTCTCTAACGGTTCTAGGGGTAGAGAGAATGGTTGTGGGGATTGGATTCTAGCTACTAGTCTCCCAGGAGACGTTCCATGCTGTGACAGAAGCAAAAATTTCTCTGAGATTGAAGCAGGTTAGGCCCTGTCGTATTCAATCGCGACGCAATTTCTGTGTTGCGATGTCACCCTAAGGTTTCTAGGGGTAGAGAAACCTGGTTATGGTGCATTGGAATCTAGCTACTGGTCTCCCAGGAGACGTTCTATCCTGTGACAGAAAAGAAATTTTTCTCTCAGGGAGAAGTAGCTATGGTCTCTGAAACATTCAATCGCGACGCAATTTCTACAATGAATCGTGCCTCTTAGGGTTCGAGGATTAGAGAGAGGTGGTTGTCGTGTATGGAAAACTAGCTACAGGTCTCCCAGAAGACGTTCCATGCTGTGACAGAAGCAAAAAATTCTCTGAGATTGAAGCAGGTTAGTCCCTGTGGTATTCAATCGTGACGCAATTTCCGTGTTGCGACGTCTAACTAAGTGTTCTAGGGGTACAGAAAACTGGTTATGATGCATTGGAATCTAGCTACTGGTCTCCGAGGAGAAGTTCTATCCTGTGACAGAAGTGAAATTTTTCTCTCAGGGAGAAGTCGGTATGTTCTCTGAAACATTCAATCGCGACGCAATTCCTGCAATGAATTGTCTTTCTTAGGGTTCTAGGATAAGAGAAAGCTGGTCGTCGTGTATTGGTAACTAGCTAGTGGTCTCCCAGAAGACATTCCATGCTGTGACAAAAGCAAAAATTTCACTGAGAGTGAAGCAGCTTGGGCCCTGTAGAATTAAATCGCGACATAATTTCTGTGTTGCGTCGTCTCTCTAACGGTTCTAGGGGTAGAGAGAATGGTTGTGGGGATTGGAATCTAGCTACTAGTCTCCCAGGAGAAGATCCATCCTGTGATACAAGTGAAATTTTCCTCTAAGTGTTAAGTCGGTATGGTCTCTGAAACATTCAATTGGGACGCAATTTTTTGCAATGAATCGTCCCTCTTACGATTCTAGGATTAGAGAAAGCTGGTTGTCGTGTATTGGAAACTAGCTACTGGTCTTCCAGAAGACGTTCCATGCTGTGACAGAAGCAAAAATTTCTCTGAGATTAAAGCAGGTTAGTCCCTGTAGTACTCAATCGCGCCGCAATTTCTGTGTTGCGACGTCTCCCTAAGTGTTCTGGGGGTACAGAAAACTGGTTATGGTGCATTGGAATCTAACTACTGGCCTCCCAAGAGACCTTCCATACTTTGACAGAACAGAAATTTTTCTCTCAGGGAGAAGTCGGTATGGTCTCTGAAACATTCAGTCGCGACGCAATTTGCGCAATGAATCGTTCCTCTTAGGGTTCTAGGATTAGAGAAAGATTGTTGTCGTGTATGGGAAGCTAGCTACTGGTCTCCCAGAAGACGTTTCATGCTGTGACAGAAGCAAAAACTTCTCTGAGATGAAGCTTGTTTGTCCCTGTAGTATTCAATCACTATACAATTTCTATGTTGCGACGTCTCCCTAAGGGGTCTATGGGTAGAGAAAACTGGTTATGGTGCATTGGAATGTAGCTACTGGTCTCCGGGGAGAAATTCTATCCTGTGACAGAACTGAAATATTTCTTCCAGGAAGAAGTCGGTATGTTCTCTGAAACATTCAATCGCGACGCAATTTCTGCAATGAATCGTCCCTCTTAGAGTTCTATGATAAGAGAAAGCTGGTTGTCGTGTATTGGAATCTAGCTACTGATCTCCCAGAAGACGTTCAATGGTGTGACAGAAGCAAAAATTTCTCTGTGAGTGAAGCAGCTTGGGCCCTGTAGAATTAAATCGCGACCTAATTTCTGTGTTGCGTCGTCTCTGTAACGGTTCTAGGGCTAGAGAAAACAGTTTGTGGGCATTGGAATCTAGCTACTGGTCTCCCATGAGACGTCCCATGCTGTGACAGAAGTAAAAAATTCTCTGAGATTGAAGAAGGTTAGGACCTGTAGTATTCAATCGCGACGCAATTTCTGTGTTGCGACCTTTCCATAAGGGTCTAGGGGTAGAAAAAACTGGTTATGGTGCATTGGAATCTAGGTACTGGTCGCCCAGGAGACGTTCCATCCTGTGACAGAACAGAAATTTTTCTCTCAGGGAGAAGTCGGTATGGTCTCTGAAACATTCAATCGCGACGCAATTTCTGCAATGAATCGTCCCTCTTAGAGTTCTATGATAAGAGAAAGCTGGTTGTCGTGTATTGGAATCTAGCTACTGGTCTCCCAGGAGACGTTCCATGCTGTGACAGAAGAAAAATTTCTCTGAGATTGAAACAGGTTAGGCCCTGTAGTATTCAATCGCGACGCAATTTCTGTGTTACGATGTCACCCTAAGGGTTCTAGGGGTAGAGAAACCTGGTTATGGTGCATTGGAATCTAGATACTGGTCTCCCAGGAGTCGTTTCATCCTGTGACAGGAGTGAAATTTTTCTCTCAGGGAGAAGTCGGTATGGTCTCTGAAACATTGAATCGCGACGCAATTTCTGCAATGAATCGTCCCTCTAACGGTTCTAGGATTAAAGAAAGCTGGTTGTCGTGTATTGGAAACTAGCTACTGGTCTCCCAGAAGACGTTCAATGCTGTGACAGAAGCAATAATTTCTCTGAGAGTGAAGCAGCTTGGGCCCTGTAGAATTAAATTGCGACCTAATTTCTGTGTTGCGTCTTCTCTCTAACGGTTCTAGGGGTAGAGAGAATGGTTCTGGGCATTGGAATCTAGCTACTGGTCTCCCAGGAGACGTTCCATGCTGTGACAGAAGCAAAAATTTCTCTGAGATTGAAGCAGGTTAGGCCCTGTAGTATTCAATCGCGACGCAATTTCTGTGTTGCGATGTCACCCTAAGGTTTCTAGGGGTAGAGAAGCCTGGTTGTGGTGCATTGGAATCTAGATACTGGTCTCCCAGGAGACGTTCCATCCTGTGACAGAAAAGAAATTTTTCTCTCAGGGAAAAGTAGCTGTGGTCTCTGAAACATTCAATCGCGGCGCAATTTCTGCAATGAATCGTCCCTCTTAGGGTTCTAGGATTAGAGAAAGCTGGTTGTCGTGTATGGAAAACTAGCTACTGGTCTCCCAGGAGACGTTTCATGCTGTGACAAAAGCAAAAAATTCTCTGAGATTGAAGCAGGTTAGTCCCTGTAGTATTTAATCGCGACGAAATTTCTGTGTTGCGATGTCTCCCTAAGTGTTCTGGGGGTACAGAAAACTGGTTATGGTGCATTGAAATCTAACTACTGGCCTCCCAAGAGACGTTCCATACTTTGACAGAACAGAAATTTTTCTCTCAGGGAGAAGTCGGTATGGTCTCTGAAACATTCAATCGCGACGCAATTTCTGCAATGAATCGTCCCTCTTAGGGTTCTAGGATTAGAGAAAACTGGTTGTCGTGTATGGAAAACTAGCTACTGGTCTCCCAGAAGACGTTTCGTGCTGTGACACAAGCAAAAAATTCTCTGAGATTGAAGCAGGTTAGTCCCTGTAGTATTCAATCGTGATGCAATTTCTGTGTTGCGACGTCTCCCTAAGTTTTCTAGGGGTACAGAAAACTGGTTATGGTGCATTGGAATCTAGCTACTGGTCTCCGAGGAGAAGTTCTATCCTGTGACAGAAGTGAAATTTTTCTCTCAGGGAGAAGTCGGTATGTTCTCTGAAACATTAAATCGCGACGCAATTTCTGCTTTGATTTGTCCCTCTTAGGGTTCTAGGATAAGAGAAAGCTGGTTGTCTTGTATTGGAAACTAGCTACTGGTCTCCCAGGAGACGTTTCATGCTGTGACAAAAGCAAAAAATTCTCTGAGATTGAAGCAGGTTAGGCCCTGTAGTATTCATTCGCGACGCAATTTCTGTGTTGCGATGTCACCCTAAGGTTTCCTTTGTAGGTGAACCACACTTTCCTAAAATTCTCCCAATAAACCGAAGTCGACCATTCGTCTTCCCCGCCACATTTCTCACACGCTCGTTGCACTTCATATCGCTTTGCAACTTCACGTCCTTATATCTAAACGACTTGACTGTGTCAAGCAGGACACTAGTAATGATCTATCCGAAAATAACAAATTTGATCTTCCCACTCATCCGCACTAACTTACATCTTTCCACATTTTGCGATGTCTACTATTCATCTCACCAACTGTAAATTTTGTCCAAATTGTTTTGTATATTCCTATTGTCACTGAACACCGACACCTTACCGTAAACCACGGCATCATCAGCAACCTACCTCACACTTTTTCCCACCCTGTCCGCCAAATCACTTATGTATGTAGAGAACAATATCGGTCGTATTACACTTTCTTGGAGCACTCCTGACGATAATCTTATCTTTGATGAACGCTCGCCGTCGTGAACAACATACTGGGTTCTATTGTTTAAGTAGTCTTCGAGCCATTCACATATTTGTGAACTTATTCCTTCTGCTCGTACCTTCTTCGTTAACAGCTTGCAGTGGGGTACCGTGTCAAATTCTTTCCGAAAATGTAGAAATATGGTGTCTGCCTGTTCCCTTTCATCCATACTTCCTAGTGTAAAATGTGAGAAAAGAGCAAGCTGAGTTTCGTGCGAGCGATGTTTTCTAAAACCATGTTGATTCAGGTACATAAGCTTCTCAGTCTCAAGAAATTTTATTATATTCGAACTGAGATTACTTCAACGATTCTGGAGCAAACCGAAGTTAGGAATATTGGTCTGTAATTTTGCTGGTCCGTTATTTACCCTTCTTTTATAGTGGAGTCACCTGCGCTCTTTTCCCGTCGTTTGGGACTTTGTGCTGGGCGAAACAAATGAAAGCTAGGTAAGACGCCAATTGTGGAGTAGTCTTTGTAAAATCGAACTGGGATTCCATCAGGACCTGATGATTTATTTGCTTTCAAATCTTTCAGTAGTCTCTCTACGCCGGGTATCCTCATTACTATATCGTCCATACGGGACTCTGTCCGATGATGAAATTACGGTATCACTGTACTATTCTACCATTATTCTGTGTGAACGATTTATTGATCGTGACATTTAAAACTTCAGCTTTCGTTTTTCATCTTCAACAGCCACACCAGAGTGGTAAACAAGGGACTAAATGAAACTTCCTGGCAGATTAAAACTGTGTGCCCGACCGAGACTCGAACTCGGGACCTTTGCGTTTCACGGGTAAGTGCTCTATCAACTGAGCTGCCGAAGCACGACTGACGCCCGGTACTCACAGCTTTACTTCTGCCAGTATCTCGTCTCCTACCTTCCAAACTTTACAGAAGCTCTCCTGTGAACCTTGCAGAACTACCAGTCCTGAAAGAAAGGATATAGCGGAGGTTGCTATAATGACATCATGTATACTAATCCCCGTTTCCATAGTTATATTGTCGATAAGAGCACTTGCCCGCGAAAGGCGAGTTCGAGTCTCGGTCGGGCACACAGTTCAATGTGCCAGGAAGTTTCATATCAGCGCACACTCCGCTGCAGAGTGAAAATCTCATTCTGGAAACATCCCCCAGGCTGTGGCTAAGCCATGTCTCCGTAGTATCCTTTCTTTCAGGAGTGCTAGTTCTGCAAGGTTCGCAGGAGAGGTTCTGTAAAGTTTGGAAGGTAGGAGACGAGATACTGGCAGAAGTAAAGCTGTGAGTACCGGGCGTGGGTCGTGCTTCGGTAGCTCAGATGGTAGAGCACTTGTCCGCGAAAGGCAAAGGTCCCGAGTTCGAGTCTTGGTCAGGCACACAGTTTTAATCTGCCAGGAAGTTACATATCAGAGCACACTCCGCTGCAGAGTGAAAATCTCATTCAAGGGACTAAATGGTAGCCTATTACACCCGCTTAGCGATTTTTCATACGAACAATATTTTCTCGGTTTCTTTGCTGTTTTTTTTCCTAAGGTGCGACGGTGGTAGCCTCTAATTCTTCACCATCCTACGAATTTCGTTATTAAACTATGGTGAGTCTGTTCCGTCTATCATCGACTTTTTAGGCACATAACGCTCCAGAACTACGATTTACAATCTGCTAAACCTTTTCCCATAATTCCTCTACATCCATGTTACTGGAACGAAGTGAGATTCTAATAACTGCTTATCTGCTCTGTCTAGCAGAAACACTCTGCTAGCCTCTTGACTGATTTATTAAATGGTTCAAATGGCTCTGAGCACTATGGGACTTAACATCTATGGTCATCAGTCCCATAGAACTTAGAACTACTTAAACCTAACTAACCTAAGGACAGCACACAACACCCAGCCATTACGAGGCAGAGAAAATCCCTGACCCCGCCGGGAATCGAACCCGGGAACCGGGGCGTGGGAAGCGAGAACGCTACTGCACGACCACGAGATGCGGGCCGACTGATTAATTAACTTTCGTAATCATGGTTGCTATAATGACATCATGAGTACTAATCCCCGTTTCCATAGTTATATTGTAGATAAGGTCCAATCTATTTGCAGCTGAGCTAATACTTGTCGTGCTTTCAGTATTTATAGACTTAACGAGGGTTTTGCTTAAGGATGACGTATTCCAGACATTACTGTGTGCGTTTTTCGTTCCTCATTCCCTGTCCTGACAACAATTACTTCTCCTTTCGCGTTAGCAGCAGCTCGAATCGAACTCACACTGCACACATTCTCTGATGTCAATTTTTATACAGTTTTTCAGCTCGTTCTTGGTTTGGAATGCGACATTATTCGTAGCTTACGATGCTTCTTCTTGGATTTTCACGTTTTGAAATGAAAGAATTCTTAAGAAAAACGTTTTACGTAATTTATGCAGCATAACCACTTGAGATGCTCCATATATGTAGATCACGTTTAGTGAATTAGATTTTCAGTTTTCGATGTGCTTACGACAGAAAAACAGAAATAATTGTGAGAGTTACTGATTTATGATGTTTAATCTGCAATCAGAATATGTGAATATTAGTAACTATGCTGTAGTTCAGAAATCCATTGACATATACCTTTGGTACTCAGAGCCTCAATCGTCGTTTCTTTCAAACACAAGAGGTGACCTATTCCGCGCGAGGCTTCCCGTCGTCTGATGAAATGAATATTTCCTGCTCGTAGTATGACTGAAAGTTGGCAACATGTAGAATATGTTTGGAAAAGGTGTGGCTGCCGAGTTACTTCCTGGATCACGTATAAATACGCTGACAATTTCACTTGATATTTCCTTGTCAGTTTGATTGAATATTCCGAGTTAAAGGTGTAACATCGGTGTATCACTTTATGCTTTTGAATCCAGGGAGGCTACTCCACGAGGAAATTGCAATTAATCTCCTATTTTGCGTTGCAGTTTATCAATTGTAGCCACCACTGGGACAATAAAGAAGTGACCTCAGCGCTTCGGTGCACTGAGGTAACGCCACTGAGGTAACGCGTTTCCTGTGAAACACGGTTCCAGCCTCACAGAAGGCCAGATTTTTCCGCCGTTTCCTAATAGAGCTACAGGCAGTCAGATCATAAATTAGGAAATAAATTATAACGATGAAATGCTAAATGTGCATAACATTTCAGTTTGACTTAGGACAGCAAATAAACATAAACGGTTTCGAAGACCAAAATGAGTAATATCTTATTCATGGACATGGCCCTGTGGAGGGCTTCGTAGTGTACAACATCTTTATTGAGCCACCAGCTGCTTAATATTATGTTCACACTGCACTTTACTCGAGGAAATGTCTTTTCTTACTGTTCAGACAATAATTTCCTGTTAAGAAGTTAACATAAAGACGTCATAACTAGACTCCAGAAACAATACTGCATAGGATTGCTCAATGAGCGAAATGATGACGTTCAAGGTAAAATGCAGTAATAGTAACCCCTTTGAGTTTCTTTCAGTCAGAACACGTTGTACTCATACAGACGGCTTCTGAACATTGTCTATTGAATGAAAATGGCTTGCTGCGGTTAAATTCTTGTAGTTCATCACATATGCCAGTTATTGAGATTTATTGACTATAGGCAATGAATCGTGTGAGAACGAGTGACGTTTCCTGCAACATTAAAATCCTTTGCTGGCGTGTTTTGTCCAAAAGCACTCGCTCAACCGACAGTATTCCGAGGTACCTTACTGACTTCACACCTTGCTGCCTTCATCTTCATCTACATCTACATCTACATGGATACACTGTCAATCACATTTAAGTGCCTAACAGAGGGTACATCGAGCCAGCTTCACTCCAATCTCGTACAGCGCGCGGAAAGGACGAATACCTTTATCTTTCTCTACGAACTCTGATTTCCATTATTTTATCATTGTGATCGTTTCTCCCTATGTAGGTCGATGCCAACAAAATATTTTGGCATTCGGAGGAGAAACTCGGTGAAACTTCCTGGCAGATTAAACTGTATGCCCGACCGAGACTCGAACTCGGGTCCTTTGCCTTTCGCGGGCAAGTGCTCTACCATCTTTTTTAATTTTTTTTTTATATCGTAGTGTTTGGTCGGTTTGGTCGTTGCGGACATCGCAAGACATCCTGTTCAAGTTCGGTGGTTGATCCTTCCATCAGTTTTTTTATTGCAGAGGCCAACCGGCTCTCCGAACCGAACACGCTAAGCTACCGTGCCGGCTGTCCATCTGAGCTACCGAAGCACGACTCACGCCCGGTACTCACAGCTTTACTTCTGCCAGTATCTCGTCTCCTACATTCCAAACTTTACAGAAGCTCTCCTGCGAACATCGCAGAACTAGCACTCCTGAAAGAAAGGATATTGCGGAGACATGGCTTAGCCACAGCCTTGGGGATGTTTTCAGAATGAGATTTTCACTCTGCAGCGGAGTGTGCGCTGATATGAAACTTCCTGGCAGATTAAAACTGTGTGCCCGACCGAGACTCGAACTCGGGACCTTTGCCTTTGGCGGGCAAGTGCTCTACCATCCTTTCTTTCAGGAGTGCTAGTTCAGCGAGGTTCGCAGGAGAGCTTCTGTAAAGTTTTGAATGTAGGAGACGAGATACTAGCAGAAGTAAAGCTGTGAGTACCGGGCGTGAGTCGTGCTTCGGTAGCTCAGATGGTAGAGCACTTGCCCGCGAATGGCAAAGGTCCTGAGTTCGAGTCTCGGTCAGGCACACAGTTTTAATCTGTCAGGAAGTTTCATATCAGCGCACACTCCGCTGCAGAGTGAAAATCTCATTCTGGAGAAACTCGGTGATTGCTATTTCGTGAGAAGATTCCGTCGAAACGAAAAACACCTTTGTTTCAATAATGGACATCCCTTACGCTGTATCATTTCAGTGAAACTCTCCCGAATTTCGTGATAATATAAAATGTGCTGCCCTACTTTGAAATTTTTCGATGCATTCCGTCAATCCTATCTTGTAAGGACTCCACACCGCGCAGCAGTATTAAAAAAAAAGGTTAGACAAGCTTAGTGAAGGCAGTCTCCTTACTCCTTAGTAGATCTAGTGTCCTGCTAATAAAAGGCTGTCTTTCGTTGGCATTCCCCACAACATTTTCTGTGTCAGGTTACCCTACATTCAGAGGCTGTTGCACGCAGCGGCCGTTGTAATTTCTAGGTATTTCGTGTTTGTCTGATTTATCGTGTAACCAGAGTTTAAGGATTCCTTTTAGTACTCATGTGGACGACCTCACACTTTTATTTGGGGTCAATTGCCAATTTTCGCGCCGAATAGATATCTCTTCTAAATCGTTTTGCAATTTGTTTTGATCTTCTGATGACGTTACTAGTCGACAAACGACAGCGTTATCTACAAACAACCTAAGACGGCTGCTCAGATTGTCTCCCAAATCGTTTATATAGGTGAGGAACAGCAAAGGGCCTATAACACTATCTTGGGGAACGCAAGAAATCACTTCTGTTTTACATTATGACTTTCCGACAATTACTATGAACTGCGACCTCACTGACAGGAAATCACAAATCCAGTCACATAACTGAGACGATATTCATGGAATTTCAGGCCACTTGTGTGGTACAGTGTCAAAAGCCTTCCGGAAATCCAGAAATATGGAGTCAATCTGAAATCTCTTGTCAATAGCACTCAACACTTCATGCGAGTGAAGAGCTAGTTGCGTTTCACAAGAACGAAGTTTTTTAAATCCATGCTGACTGTGCGCCAATAGACCGTTTTCTTCACACCTGTGTTAAATTCAGAGCAAACAAAATGCGGCAAATATTAGACTTTTTCCACTTCGGATTCTATTTTACAACTGTTGAACAATGTTCATAAGTTTCGAGCATGCACAATCGGATATGTAACTGCAACGTAAAGAACCTCAGATTAGCAGATGACCGTTGATAAACACAATTACAGCGCCGCGCTCACGTGGCTGGATGACTCCTGCGTACGTTGGCGAGTGGCGTGCGGCCGGTAGCTGGCTGCCAGGGACTGCTGCAGAGCGAGGAAATTGCCGAGCGTAAACTTGATCTTCACACAGCCGTGACATATGTGGCGGAATTGTTGTGGAGATTTCTGGTCTTATACGTGGATTACAAAGTGAAGGGCATTATTCTTTAGGTTCGTCAGACGGACTACTTTCGAAGATAACCGAAATGCTGTTTAAAAAAATGAAAAGAAAAATGGCATGGTGTGGATTCGATATCGCCACTCTGTGGCTACATTATGCCACGTTTACCACTAGATCACGAGCTGTTCCAGCCTAGCTGCCTCTCGAGGTAATGTATGTATGTATTAAACCAGGGACCTACAAACGACGTAGAGGCTTTGTCCCGCCATAGGCCTCAGGGGTTCACAACCCTACAACAGGGATACTGTGCAGTTCGGTCCCCAGTGGACCCCCCTGGGAACGTCCCACACCAGACGAGTGTAACCCCAAATATTTGCGTGGTAGAGTAGTTATGGTGTATGTACATGTGGACACAGTGTAACTGAGGCAGAATTAGGGAAACCAGCACGCATTCGCCGAGGTAGATGGAAAGCCGCCTTAAAAACCATCCACAGGCTGGCCGGCACACCGGACATCGACAGTAATCTGCTGGTCGGATTCGTGCCAGGGACTGGTACCCCTTCCCGCTCAGGAAGCAGCGAGTTAGACCGCGCGGCTAGCCGGGCGCGCCTCTCGAGGGTGTTTCAGAACTTCCTCCAGACGCTTCCGCATTCTACAGTGCATATCACCGGAGTTGGAATTCTGAGGGAGGATCGACTTTATTGGCCACCTTAAGCGAACTATTCGGATTTAGTCCCTTGCACGGCCGGCCTGCGATCAGTGTTTTTTGTCTGAGACTGTACCTGTACAACATGCCGCAGTGATTAATAGATCTCATGGTCTTATTGCAAGCACCGAGGAATAGCAGAATCAGCCATGTCTCTATCAACATGTATACTCTGAAAGACCACTGCAATGGCTGTGGCAGAGGGTACAGCTTCGTCCTATAACATTCGACTATGCAGAGTTGGAAGAATGATTGCTTACATACCTCAGTAATTAGTCTGATCTTGTCTCTGTAATCCGTAAGGGAGCGAAATGTAATGCTTTGTGGTATATTCCTACATTCGCTACTTACTGATAGTTTTTCTATCCTTTTAATTAGTCTTTTACGGAAAAGCAGGCGTCCATCTTGATACATCTGTCAACCGTTCCTCAGAACATCCTTTGCACTCTCCGATGCGCCAAACAAAACCACGACCATTCATTCGGTCTTCTCTATATAGATTCAGTGTCCACATCTCGTGGTCGTGCGGTAGCGTTCTCGCTTCCCGCGCCCCGGTTCCCGGTTTCGATTCCCGGCGGGGTCAGGTATTTTCTCTGCCTCGTGATGGCTGGGTGTTGTGTGTTGTCCTTCGGTTAGTTAGGTTTAAGTAGTTCTAAGTTGTAGGGGACTGATGACCATACCTGTTGAGTCCCATAATGCTCAGAGCCATTTTTTTTTTAGATTCAGTGTCCCTGTTAGTCCTACTTGATAAAGGTCGCACACATTTGAGCAGTATTCTGGAATGAATGTCCAGTGCATTTTGTAAGCAATCTGCTTTCTAGACTAACTGCATTTCCCTTGTATCGTACCAATGAACCAAGTATGTCACATGCTTTACATGCGACTGAGCCTGTGTCATTGTATCTTTTCATATCCCTACAAACTATTACACGCAGGTATCTCCATGAGTTGACCAATTCCAGCTGAGACTCATTGATATTGTAATCGAATGACAATACATTATTTGGTTTCGTAAAGCACATAATTTTATACTTCTGAATATTTAAACCGAGTTACCAGTCATTACATACGTGTTATATCTTATCAACATCTGATAATATTTGTGCAGCTTTTTCAGACAGTACTTCTATATAGCAAACTACGTCACCTGCAGAAAAACTAAAGTAGACACTTTGGTCATTAACACATAACACCAACGGCAAAGGTCTGAACAAACTTCCCTGGAGCACGCCAGAATTTACACAAATCAATAAAACCAGTAGCAAAGGTTTACGAATGTTAATAAGAAAAGGAGAATCCCCATTTATCAACGTAAGATTTACATAGCAATTTTATTCAAATGAAGGCGATATGGTGCAGGTTATTCAACTTACACGTCAGACAGATTTCAAACAATCATAGGAGCGCCGTAAGACAGAATGTATTGAATAGGTCCCTTAGTTAATTGACTTTTTCTTACGTTTTTATGACTGAAATGAGATGCTGTGAGTGTCAGACGCACATACAAATAGAATTAATGCCACGTTACTGGCAGTTGCATATAAACAGCGCCGAGCCAAATTGACTGGCCAAACAATAGGCTACTATCACAAAGAGGCACACTAGATTCATTTTTAATCTCGTGTGAGTAGTCTTTTATAGTCCCAGAAGCATTTTTTTAAAAAATGATTGCATGTAGTATCTGACTGTGAGTCAATTCACAATGTCTCTTGCCCCTTGTGCACCGAATGTATAAAGGAAACTCACCGAAATACATACAAAAAACTCCAGAAAAGCTGTAGCACTCAGTGAATTTGGCATATGAATTAATAACAAGAATCTAGGGGGAAAATTACGGAGAATCGCGTGTCACTACAAACCACTATTCATTAACTGAATGAGGTGCTCAGTTGTTAACACGCTGGACTCACATTCGGAAGGACGACGGTTCAAATCCTCATCTGGCCATTCAGGTTTGGGTTTTCTGTGATTTCCGTAAATCGCTACGGCACTTCCAATTTCCTGTCCATCCTTCACTCTATCTGAGCCTGTGCTCTATCTCTAATGGCGTTCATGTCGACGGGAACTTTAATCTTCCTTCGTGCTCAGTAGAATGTGCACCATACGTCACACAGAAAGCTACTAATAATATATAAAAAGCAGGAAAAGAGTCATACAGAGAAAGCACACACTCTATAAATAAGTTTTAAACAACAAAACCGAGAAGAGGTAGCTGCACGAACGTGCGGTCAAGTTATAGCAGTTATCGTACTTTTTGTCCTTGGTTTTCTGCAATTTCTTACGATTGTCCAACTATGATATTTTCGTCTGGTGGATAGCACTCCAGACGTTAAGTAGGTCAGACAGTCGCGGCTGTGGACTGTTTATACACTATAAATATCGTTAGTAAGGAATAGTATGGAAATAGCTCCAACAACAGTTTCATCGCATTCCTTCCGGCACAGCAGACTGCTTTCCAATTTTAAAATTGGAGCATGATTAAGTGTAAAAGCGTAAGTCGGCAATCGTTATGTTCTGAAGAGCCAAATGTTATGTTCTCGTTGCTAATCATAAATGGGTGGAATGTGGCCAAAGTTGTCTGTCAACTTAGGAATCTGGTCAGGCAAACAAAAGATTAGTTGACACGAGTATAATTTAAATAAATACATTACTCAACTTGTGCGAAAGAACAACTACGCTGTTGACAGCTTGTGTCAGCCATTGATAGGTATAGGGAGAGGCCCGACACGGACGTTTGAGTGTGTACACGGAATGTTTTCCACTAGAGCTATAGCCCGATCCACGACGACGGTTCACGTATGTCAAGGCACGGACGCGGATTGCATGTTGACGATTCCAAGTGACAGTTACAATGTCCGCATGCGGGTGCTTTACTTTCGAAGAAAGCGTGTATCCTGCAAAACATGTCTCTCTCTTGCTTATGCAGACTTTATCACTTACTACCGCAATCAGCGATGACAACTCGCAACAAATGGAATCGAAATTCACAAAACAACTCGCTACAATCACGTTTAATTCTCGCAATAGCTGTGACATTCACAGCAGAGCACTCAAAACATGTTGAACGCTCGTTAGCTGTCGGAGAATGGGTGACTTAGGTGCGCAGAACAAGCGTAAACTCGACCGCCATCGTTCATGACTCCAACTATAGCTATCGACAACTCTGTGTAATGTTCGGCATGGAATTAATCTCGAACAACAAGATGGTGCCCAGGTAACACCGTCCTGGTGGTCTTCATTGATCGGGGACCTGGGGATTCATCATTGGTCAAGTCATCCTGTTGGTGTTGTTATAATTGCGACCGGAACAGTCGCGGCGTTGAAGTGATGGAAACGTGGTGGAACCCGCGGAGCGGCCTGCGAACAACAATACAATGGGAGAGGACGGACACAACCAATGAAGGACCTCACATCAAAAACAAGAATGGACAACAGAGTCAAGAAAACCAAACAAGACAACCACGCCCACTCGTAAAGAAAACACGAATGTAAATATGCTGTCTAATGCGAGACGATATGTCCTGAGACGTACGCAAGGTTAGACTGGCAGGGTGAGCTTACTTGTTTCTTTCTCGTTTATTAAATTTCGATTCCTCTGTAAGGGGGCAGGCTGGCAGCAGCTTAGTACGCTGCTCTGCAGCCTACAGACTTGTTAAAACGTAAGGAGAAGATAAGAAACAATAAAACAGGCGATAAAACAGTGACTTAAATTGTAAAACGGCGGAAAATTGTGCAAAGTTAAAACATAAAACAAAGGGTTGGCAATGCTAATAAAATACACAGGAAGCAGACAGTTAACATAGTAGACAGGCAATTAAAAAACATGGCGACAATCTGGTTTCTGTTTGCAAGAGATATAAAAATCACACCCAGCGACAGTATGATGTCCGATTGCAACACTTTGGAAAAGACACACAACACTGAACACTCACTGTAAACACTGCACTAAAATGTCGGCACAAAGATGACACACCATAACCAAGGGTAGATGGGGGGGGGGGGGGGACTGAACAGATGAGAGGCAAAACAAGGAGGCAGGAGAGGGAAAACGAAAGGGGGGGGGGGGAACTGAAAGAAGTAGAGGACGCATAACCGGGGGGGGGGGGGGGAGGCAGGGATGACGCTAGAGGGAATGGGAAAAGGCAGAGGAGGGAAATGCAAAAGGACTTGGGAGAGAGAAGGGGGGCAGAGAGAGGGTAGGTGGGGAAAAAAGAGGATAGAAGGGGGCAGAGAGAGTCCAGGAAAAGGACAGAGGGAGAGAGGGTATCATCTGGGAGGGGGAGTTGATGGAACCCACCTTGGGAAAGGAGAGAAGGGTGTAGAGATGGGGGGTAGGGGGGACACACCAATGAAGACATGGCAGGGGGTGGGGATGGGAGAGGAGAGGAGCAACCAGCGGGTGAGGGGGAGGAAAGCGGCGGGAGGTGTAGAGTATGCAGGTATGTTCGAGGAATAGAAGCAGATGGGGGACAGGAATGATATCATAGAGGATCCGCGTGGGGGAGCAGGCTGAGCGACAGGTAGGCACTTAAGTACTCTGTCGGGGACGCCGCTATTGGCCACTGCAACCACGTGTTCCACTGTGGCGCCTTCACTCTAAATGCTGGCCAGGAAGCGCGCGCCGCCACAGCTTACGGCGCGATGGTGCAGAGATTTCTATGGGCCTTCGACGTCCTTGACGTCTGGCGGGGTTCAAATTCCGCGGCGCGCGGTACCAGAGGTGGCGATATTCAAGCCGCCGCTCGTGCCACGAGCAGAAGTCTTCATCATGGCGTATGATGACGATTGCTGCAAAGACGCAGGGTGAGGGTGGGAGTGGGGGGGGGGGGGGTGGAGGAAGAGGTGTGGATGCAGGAAGTGATGAGGAGACAGGGCCGAGCTCCAGTCTTTGCCCAGCATCTGCGTTGAGACCGTTCCGGAACAGCAACCGAGAAACGAGATGAATGGCGCGCCACTGCATCCAGCGACGGTATGAGGTCTTCTGGTGGTCGAACCGCAGCAGCGCCGTGAAGATGTGTGGCGGCTCTCTGGCTGGTGGCGGAGTAGAGGGGACCAATACCTATGGACGTCTGGTGTCCACTTGGAGATGGATGAGTTGGAGGGTCCAGGACGGTAGGTTCGGGGCCAAGTGCTGGTTATGCAAGACCCCCTGCAGCTGGAGGGGATGCAGGCTGTATAATCTGGGAGGCAATGAATACATAAACAAGGCGTGATCAACAGGATCACTAAATGTACATGATAAAATGAAATACTGGAAAGAGTCTGCTGCCGCGAGCGTACAATTTCACGTAAGGACCACAAGACAAGAGAGGCATATAGACAGTGTTTTTCTCTCGCTGTGTTCGTGAATGGAACAGGAAATGAAGTGCGTAGTAGTGGCACACGATGCCCTGCGCCACAGACCATACGGTGGCTGGCGGAAAATGTATGCAGATGTAGATATTCATCTATTGGTCTCGTTCAACAATTCTTACACGCGCGCACTTCCGGCTATTACCAAACGGACCAATGATTTATGCCACAGGACGTATCCTATCAACCGACTGCTCCTCTAGGCCAATTTGTGCCGGAAATTACAGTCAGTACGTGTGCATTAGTCACACGATCTGCCATGTAACCTTCTGTAGCACCACATTACAAAATCTCCTTTTCTCTTCTTGCAAGTACTGTTTATCTTCCACGTTTTACTTGCGTACAATGCAACAGTCACGACAGATATATTCAGTGCTGTCTCCCTAATACTGAAATTTACACTCCGTGTCAACACATCTCTCTTTCTTGCTAGTTTTACTCTGTTTTATATATTTTTACTTCGATCATAGAAGCTACTTTTTGTCCAAGTAACGATTCTCATTGAGTAGTTTTAGTGTCCCGTTTCCTTAATGCCCTCAGCGTCATGTGATCCAGGCTACACTTAGTTAGCATTGTTTTTTAACAATGCTCGTCTTGTAACCTCTTTTCAAGACGCTATCTATTCAGCTAAACTGACGTTCCAGGTCCGTTGCAGTCACTGATAGAATTTCAGCGTCATCGAGAAGGCCATTATTAGGCATTGGCTCGTATAACTTCATAGATCAGCCTTCTTATTACAGTTCAGGGTTTTCAGAGAACAGCCATCGCTCAGTTGACCCCATCCTTATAGCGAAGACTCCGACACATCAGCAGGTATGGTCCTTTGTCTCCATAGAAAGCGACCGCGGGTTTTCGGGAGGCGGAGAACCGCCGGCACCCGTAAAGCAGTTGAGCGGCGACAGAGACTGCCGCTGCCTGAGTCGTTCTAAGAAGGAGCCGCTGGGCGTGGGGCGTTGCTGATTCCTGAAAACGGCGGGCTGTGCTCCTGGAAACCTGTTAAGCCTCGAATTCCGCGTGCCACTGCAGCAGGCGCTGGGCATTCGCGGAAGCAATTTAGGCGCCACCAGGAGCCAGCTGTCGCTAACTGAAGGCTTGTCATCGCGCAGTTCTGCTTACCGAGGATGTACTCGTTATTCACCAGCAAAGGTCGCTTAGCGTGTTCAGTGAAAACCGTTAAACTCTAGACTTAGTGGGAGGGCAAATAACTACATTTTCCTCTGAAAAGTAACAAAGCAACAAAATAATCACCAGAATTGATTCCAGATTTGTGCGAAATCTTTGATAGAAGTTATTGCTCATAGCAATATGTTCTCTTTGTCGGTTGGGTTGTTTTTGGGGAAGAAGACCAGACAGCGAGGTCATCGGTCTCATCGGATTAGGGAAGGACGGGGAAGGAAGTCGGCCGTGCCCTTTGAAAGGAACCATCCCGGTATTTGCCGGGAGCGATTTAGGGAAATCACGGAAAACCTAAATCAGGATGGCCGGAGGTGGGATTGAACCGTCGTCCTCCCGAATGCGAGTCCAGTGTCTATCCACTGCGCCACCTCGCTCGGTACCTCATTGTTGGTATATCGCCTTATTTCCTTATAAAAATTAAGAAAAAAGACGCTCCACGAAGAGATCATCCGAATGGGACGAAAAAACGATAGATGTGATTTACTGAGGAGAAAACGTGCATGATTTGTACAAGAGAGAGCTTCGGAGACTGAGCAAGTAAATAACGCGTCGGCCGACCTCTGGCCCTTACGCAAGCAGTTATTCGGCTTGGCACTGATTGAGATAATCATTGGGTGTCCTCTTGAGGGATATCGTGCCAAATTATGTCCAAATGGAGAGTCAGATGGTCAAAATCCAGAGCTGGTTTTGCAGAGCTCCATAATATTCCAAACGTTCGCAATTGAGGAGAGATTTGGAGATCTTTCTGGCCCAGATGTGGTTTGGCAAGCGCGAATACCATCAGTAGTACCTCCCAGAGTATGACGCAGGTTTCATCTTTCTGAAAAGTAAGCCCATGATGGCGTCCCATGAGAGGCAACTAAACGGGAAGTAGAATATCGTCAACGTACAGCTGTGCTGTAAAGGTGCCGCGGATGACAACCAACGATGTCCTGCAATGAAATCAAATGTCACCACAGACCGTGAGCTCTGGTTGTCAGGCCTTATGGTGGCGACTGACAGGCTGGTATCCCACCGCTGTGCCGTCTCCAAACACGTCTTCGCTGCTGATCAGGGACCAAACGGGACTCATCACTGAAAACAGTTCTACTCCATTCACTGAGACTCCAGTCCGAAAACGTGTCTGGAATTGCGTAGGAGAGCGGTGTGATACCAACGTAACAGTTGCCCCATTGAGGGCGTTTGGAGCATCGTGGGCAGAGCTCTCCAACCTGTTCGGTATTTTGACGATCTAAATCGCCAGTTGGACAGAATTTGACACGACATCCCTCAGGAGGGAAACCAGCAACGCTGTCAATCAACTGCAAGCCAAATAACTACTTGCATAATAGCCAGAGGTAGATCAACGCGTTATTGGCTTGTTGAAATAGTGAAGCTGTATCTCTTTAATAAAGCACTCGGTCTTCAGGCCACGAGTGGCCTACCGGGACCATCCGACCGCCGTGTCATCCTTAGTGGAGGATGCGCATAGGAGGGGTGTGGGGTCAGCACACCGCTCTCCCAGTCATGATGATGGTATTCTTGACCGAAGCTGCTACTATTCTGTCGAGTAGCTCCTCAATTGGCATCACGAGGCTGAGTGCACCCCGAAAAATGGCCATAGAACACGACGAGATGGTCACCCATCCAAGTGCCTACCACGCCCGCCAGCGCTTAACTTCGGTGATCTCACGGGAACCGGTGTATCCACTGCAGCAAGGCCGTTGCCCATCTCTTTAATAAATCATCCAATTTTTCTGAAACTGTAATCACAGTTTGTATGTACATCACACCTACCGATATCCGTGTCATTCGAATAATTCCTCCGTGGAGCATCGTGCTTCATTATGTTCATTGTAAATATTTCTAAACGTCCTGATAAACTAAAACTGCGTGCCGGATATTTTCTCCCCGATTCGATATCGTGACGTCGTCAGTCATACGACCACACAGCCCCCTGAGAGATCGATCCGCCGGATGTGATTCTCTCTATAAACGGAACAGAAGAACGGCTGTGTTAGCTAAAGAGAACACAGCCAGTCGCAGTAAACGCTCGTCGCAGGGCCACTTCATGTGCAGCAGGAGAGTAGTGCAGTTGTGCCAGTCTGCAGTTCGTAGCCACGCTCAGTGGTCAGGCAGCGCCGATGTTAGTCAGTCATCGTCTGTAGCTCAGTTATTGCTGCCATCAAATCTTTGTAGCCCAGTGCCAAGTTAGTCTCCAAATTCACCGGATTCGACATTCAAGATTACGAGAGATTAATTCGTCCCTGCAAGATTTGTGACTTTTAAATTATGTCATTCTACAGACGTTTAGTCTAGTCGCGTCTTCTATATTTGTCAACCAACTGATCATGGACAATAGCAAAGTTAAGAAATAAATTCCTTCTTATTTTGTACTCCTGCTAATTAATTAGCCGGCTGCTGTGGTCGAGCGGTTGTAGGCCCTTCAGTCTGGAACCGCGCTGCTGCTACGGTCGCAGGTTCGAATCCTGCCTCGGTCATGGATGTGTGTGATGTCCTTAGGTTAGTTTGGTTTAAGTAGTTCTAAGTCTAAGGTATTGATGACCTCAGATGTTAAGTCCCATAGTGTTTAGAGCCATTTGAACCACCGTAATTAATTGTGTTTTCCTGTTGTAGCTACCAAGCAGTCATGGCATAGTAGAAACCTTTCCACCTCCTTGGCTACCTCATATTTGCCACCACAAGTTGAAGGACTCAATTATGGTGGAAGATCGAGAGCCATCACATATAGTACCTCTTCATTAGTTACTAATCCACCCATCTAATCTTCTGTATTTTGATGTACTACTACAAAAAATTTTGTCTCTTCATGTATGGTCTGTTCATGGTCCACGTTTCACTTCTGTGCAAGTGTAAACTCCTGAAAAATATTTTCAGAAAAATATTTCTTAATACTTAAATTTTGTATTAGACGTTATGATATTCTTTGCATTGCCAGTCTACAGTTTGTATCCCCGTTATTTCAGCCACCATCAGTTATTTAGCTGTCCAAGTAGCTGGTTCCGTTAGAATCACTTGATTTAATTCCACTGTAATCTAGAGCTATATATACGCTTCAGAAACAACCTTACGGTGAATGCCAAAGGGTACTTTGTACAGCTAGCAATCACATACTTTCCTCATCATACAGACGCAGCGATACATCTCACAGTGCCGTACGGAACACATCGAAAACATTCAATTGGGTCAGAGAGACACGACCGCGGTGGCAGAGCGTAGCATCTGTGAAGAATAAAAATTCGATTCTCAACAAACGGAGAAGTTATGCAGCGCCAACGGCTTCTGGGACTCGATTGTCAAAGAGGCGGAAGAAATACTTCTAATTGTAAACTTTCACGGTCGTAAATCTCACAGTTAATGAAATAATTTGGGGGTATAATACGATGGTCGGAGGGATTTTCCATTAAAACCCAACGTTTCGTCCCCACCTGCAAAGAACATTTTCAAGGGGGAACAAAAGATCTCTTACCTTTCGGTAATGACGTTACTGAACGTATTGGAAAAATCTTGTAAAATGGAACGTTGCGATAATTTGCAAATGCATCCGGAAGATACAGGATCGCCTGAAAGTGTCCAAGAATGCTTGAAAATAGCTGTAAAAAGCAGGAATTTATAGGATTCCGTGTATTTGTTGGGAGGTGTACGTGGGTACTAATGTTCAGAAAAAAAGACTACCTTGAACGACTAGTGATAAGACGTTCATATTCACAGGACATGTACATTAGTATGTTCTGCAAAAATGATTAGCGTTTGAACCGTGACGTCCGGCGGGTCGTAGTTCAACTTCGATATCGCGGCGCAATACCACCTACCGGTAAAATGTTCCTGCTGCCCCCGTTGTCGCTGTAAACCGAAGGTAATGGATCAAAAAATGGTTCAAATGGCTCTGAGCACTATGGGACTTAACTTCTGGGGTCATCAGTCCCCTAGACCTTAGAACTACATTCCTGGAAATGGAAAAAAAGAACACATTGACACCGTTGTGTCAGACCCACCATACTTGCTCCGGACACTGCGAGAGGCCTGTACAAGCAATGATCACACGCACGGCACAGCGGACACATCAGGAACCGCGGTGTTGGCCGTCGAATGGCGCTAGCTGCGCAGCATTTGTGCACCGCCGCCGTCAGTGTCAGCCAGTTTCCCGTGGCATACGGAGCTCCATCGCAGTCTTTAACACTGGTAGCATGTCGCGATAGCGTGGACGTGAACCGTATGTGCAGTTGAAGGACTTTGAGCGAGGGCGTATAGTGGGCATGCGGGAGGCCGGGTGGACGTACCGCCGAATTGCTCAACACGTGGGGCTTGAGGTCTCCACAGTACATCGATGTTGTCGCCAGTGGTCGGCGGAAGGTGCACGTGCCCGTCGACCTGGGACCGGACCGCAGCGACGCACGGATGCACGCCAAGACCGTAGGATCCAACGCAGTGCCGTAGGGGACCGCACCGCCACTTCCCAGCAAATTAGAGACACTGTTGCTCCTGGGGTATCGGCGAGGACCATTAGCTACCGCCTCCATGAAGCTGGGCTACGGTCCCGCACACTGTTAGGCCGTCTTCCGCTCACGCCCCAACATCGTGCAGCCCGCCTCCAGTTGTGTCGCGACAGGCGTGAATGGAGGGACGAATGGAGACGTGTCGTCTTCATCGATGAGAGTCGCTTCTGCCTTGGTGCCAATGATGGTCGTATGCGTGTCTGGCGCCGTGCAGGTGAGCGCCACAATCAGGACTGCATACGACCGAGGCACACAGGCCCAACACCCGGCATCATGGTGTGGGGAGCGATCTCCTACACTGGCCGTACACCTCTGGTGATCGTCGAGGGGACACTGAATAGTGCACGGTACATCCAAACCGTCATCGAACCCATCGTTCTACCATTCCTAGACCGGCAAGGGAACTTGCTGTTCCAACAGGACAATGCACCTCCGCATGTATCCCGTGCCACCCAACGTGCTCTAGAAGGTGTAAGTCAACTACCCTGGCCAGCAAGATCTCCGGATCTGTCCCCCATTGAGCATGTTTGGGACTGGATGAAGCATCGTCTCACGCGGTCTGCACGTCCAGCACGAACGCTGGTCCAACTGAGGCGCCAGGTGGAAATGGCATGGCAAGCCGTTCCACAGGACTACATCCAGCATCTCTACGATCGTCTCCATGGGAGAATAGCAGCCTGCATTGCTGCGAAAGGAGGATATACACTGTACTAGTGCCGACATTGTGCATGCTCTGTTGCCTGTGTATGTGCCTGTGGTTCTGTCAGTGTGATCATGTGATGTATCTGACCCCAGGAATGTGTCAATAAAGTTTCCCCTTCCTGGGACAATGAATTCACGATGTTCTTATTTCAGTTTCCAGGAGTGTACTTAAAACTAACTATACTAAGGACATCACACACATCCATGCCCAAGGCAGGATTTGAAGAATCTGCGACGGTAGTGGTAGCGCGGTCCCAGACTGAAGCGCTTAGAACCTCTCGGCCACCCCGGCCGGCGGTAATGGATCAGTGTGACTTGAGCAGACGTGCAGGATTCCTCGCAGACGGATACGCGATCCGTACCGCCAGATCAGTCAGTTTGAATGAGGCCGAATTATTGGCACGAGAGAATGTGATGCATCCATCCGGGAAACTGCGGCTCATGTGGGACGAAGTGTTTCGGCAATGCAATGGGTGTGTGCAGAATGGCTCACGAAAGGCCATAGAAGACGACGAGTTGGTTTCAGTCGCGCCACCCAGACCTCCCCCCGAGAAGATCGACACCTCATGAGAATGGCATTGCAGGACAGATCTGCGTTCTCCTCGGCTCTGGCGTAACAGTGGAACGATGTAGTACTTCACACACTGTCAGAGGTGATAGTCAATCGCCGTTTATTACGGCATGGATTACGTGCGCCTCGTCCACTTCTGCGACTACCTTTGACGAATGTGAGGAACATGCTAGATGGCAATGGTGTATGGAACGACGTCACTGGCGACAGGAATGACATCAGAGAGTGTTTACGGACGAATGCATGTTCTATTTGTTTGAAAATGATGGCCGCATTTTCATACGTCACAGACAGGGGGAGTGGCAGCAGTGACTACATTCGCACTGTTTAATACTTGAAAGATCTTAGTACGTCGTATTAAGGAACAGGTGTCGCGATTAGGTAGCTGAACTCTCAGTTCACTCGCCACGTCATTGTACAATGGGCAATCACAAATGATGTGTTCGCTTATGGCGTCTTGAGCACCACAGTCTCACGCTGGTGTAGCCCGTTTACCAAACCGACATAGATATGTTGGATATGGCCCATGATCTGTGAGGAAGTTCAGCAGACCCCTGCTTGGCTCAAAGTATCCCACTTCTAATCTTTCCCTTATATTGGACAGCAGTCGAAATACCCTTCTCCCCATTTTCCCATGATTCTTGCCATAGTTCCTCCCCCTTCTTCTAATTGCAAATTTATCACCTACCTGTACTACCATAATTTCCCTATTCTTTTCAACTTTCCCTTTTGTTGTGCAGTAGCAAGCTGCCTGTTCCCAGATATTAATATCTAGTAGACACAGCCCCATTAAAACCAATAAAGCCCCCACCCCCTTCAGGAGTGGTTCGATATGCCCCAATAGAGTGCAATAAGATGTCCCACTGCACCCTTCTCACAGTCATGGTAGGCATTATCTTCGTAAGCCTGTGTGCCCAGACCCCACACCCATATCCTACTATTTATCTTAAGATTATGTTATAATAGAGTTTGATGAGATTGGGTGGCAGATGGAATCTTTTATGACCTATGTTAATGAGGTTGTTTAGGACTTCTAGGGCTCGTTGCGATGTGATATCTACACTCCTGGAAATTGAAATAAGAACACCGTGAATTCATTGTCCCAGGAAGGGGAAACTTTATTGACACATTCCTGGGGTCAGATACATCACATGATCACACTGACAGAGCCACAGGCACATAGACACAGGCAACAGAGCATGCACAATGTCGGCACTAGTACAGTGTATATCCACCTTTCGCAGCAATGCAGGCTGCTATTCTCCCATGGAGACGATCGTTGAGATGCTGGATGTAGTCCTGTGGAACGGCTTGCCATGCCATTTCCACCTGGCGCCTCAGTTGGACCAGCGTTCGTGCTGGACGTGCAGACCGCGTGAGACGATGCTTCATCCAGTCCCAAACATGCTCAATGGGGGACAGATCCGGAGATCTTGCTGGCCAGGGTAGTTGACTTACACCTTATAGAGCAAGTTGGGTGGCACGGGATACATGCGGAGGTGCATTGTCCTGTTGGAACAGCAAGTTCCCTTGCCGGTCTAGGAATGGTAGAACGATGGGTTCGATGACGGTTTGGATGTACCGTGCACTATTCAGTGTCCCCTCGACGATCACCAGAGGTGTACGGCCAGTGTAGGAGATCGCTCCCCACACCATGATGCCGGGTGTTGGGCCTGTGTGCCTCGGTCGTATGCAGTCCTGATTGTGGCGCTCACCTGCACGGCGCCAAACACGCATACGACCATCATTGGCACCGAGGCAGAAGCGACTCTCATCGCTGAAGACGACACGTCTCCATTCGTCCCTCCATTCACGCCTGTCGCGACACCACTGGAGGCGGGCTGCACGATGTTGGGGCGTGAGCGGAAGACGGCCTAACGGTGTGCGGGACCGTAGCCCAGCTTCATGGAGACGGTTGCGAATGGTCCTCGCCGATACCCCAGGAGCAACAGTGTCCCTAATTAGCTGGGAAGTGGCGGTGCGGTCCCCTATGGCCTTGGTCTTGGCGTGCATCCGTGCGTCGCTGCGGTCCGGTCCCAGGTCGACGGGCACGTGCACCTTCCGCCGACCACTGGCGACAACATCGATGTACTGTGGAGACCTCAAGCCCCACGTGTTGAGCAATTCGGCGGTACGTCCACCCGGCCTCCCGCATGCCCACTATACGCCCTCGCTCAAAGTCCGTCAACTGCACATACGGTTCACGTCCACGCTGTCGCGGCATGCTACCAGTGTTAAAGACTGCGATGGAGCTCCGTATGCCACGGCAAACTGGCTGACACTGACGGCGGCGGTGCACAAATGCTGCGCAGCTAGCGCCATTCGACGGCCAACACCGCGGTTCCTGATGTGTCCGCTGTGCCGTGCGTGTGATCATTGCTTGTACAGCCCTCTCACAGTGTCCGGAGCAAGTATGGTGGGTCTGACACACCAGTGTCAATGGGTTCTTTTTTCCATTTCCAGGAGTGCATGTGTGATGTGTAGCTCCACTTTTCATCAATTACAACTCCTAGGTATCTTGCCTCGCGGCGCATATGAACTGGTGTTCCCTCAATTCTTACTGTTGGATTTCTGACCAAGCTACCTTTCAACAATAGGTACGTGGCTTTTTGCGGTGCAAATTTCATTTTTGCTTCATATCACAATTCGGCGAGATCTATTATTGCTTGCTCCACTTACAGTACTATATCCTCACGGCTACAGCCGCCAACCAGCAGGAGGAGGTCGTCTGCGTAGGCTGTAACGTCTAGCACGTCCTTGCTGAGTGGTAATTTCTCTAGTAGTGGATCTATATTTACGTCCCAAAAGAGTGGCCCCATGACAGATCCCTGAGGGCACCCCTTCGTGATGGTTTTACTTATTTTTCAGCTAGGCGATCATAGCTAGACCTCTCTGTCCTCACAACATATCCTCAGACAGCCATAGAGGGGCCTTGGACACTCACACAAGCGGGAGAAGATCGAGGGCCACCACAGGTTGCCGAAGGCGCCACTGGTGTCCACCATGATGCCTACCACATACTTGTGCAGGGCTGAGCTGCAGCCCTCGACCACCATGGCAATTGCGTCTGACGCCAATCGCCCCAGCCGAAAGCCAAACTGCCTGTCGCTCATCCCTCGTAGTGTCCTGTGTGCTGTCAGTCTGTCAGCTAGTAGCTTCTTTAGTAATTTACCCAAGATGTCCAGGAAACATACAGATCTGTAAGACGTAGCTTCCGTAGGGTCCTTGTCTTTCTCTTCCTTTATTATCACCATATTTGCCCTTTTACAGACTTTTGGGAATTTTACGAAGCCTTAAACATTCACTGAAGAACACTGTCAGAAACGCTATTAGCTAAGGGGCGAGAAATTGTACAACCTCCGCTATTATGCCGTCTGGCCCTGGACCCTTACCCCTTTTGGGAGATGTGCCACCACTTCATCCACCGAATAGGAGTACACCACGGTGTCGTTGGTGTAGTCTTTATGATTTTCCTTGCGGATCTGGCATTGGATTTCATCGTCCCCGGTTTCCTCATCATCCGGAAACAGAGTTCGCAGTAGGACCTCAGCAGACTCCTGCCAGGACTCTGTCATTCGATTTCCATCTCTGATTGTCGATAGAACCGCGGGAGACCTTATTTTTTTCTCTGGCCAACTTATAGGGGACTCGCGAAGGGTCAGTGGCTAGTTGGTGCTGCACATATCTCTCCCAGCTTTTAATCCTAACCTCCTTCAGTTATTTTTGGAACATATCTTTGGCTTACCGGTATGCTGCAGCCTAAACTATTTTTCCTGCCAGACGATACTTCGCTGATAGTACTTCCTCGTCCATCTCACAGGCTGACGAGTCCATTGTGATGGGAAGGCCGCAACGGCTCTCCTCCTAGTCGGCAGAGCACCTTTCACTGCTCTATCTACCGACCCTGCCAGTTCTTCGGCATGTAGGATTGTCACACAGCCGAGCTAGGCGTTCCCAGTCAGTCTTATTAAAACTGTATTCGATCTCCCACCTCAGGTCCCAGCGGCACTCTTCGGCCCTTAGGCTGAAAACAATCAGGTTATGGTCCCTAGTTGTGACTTGATCTACAATTTCCCAGGTTTTGATGTTGCTGATGGCACTTGGTGTTGATTAACATCTATGTTTGTTCCAGGTCCGCTTCTACCTCTGTAGGTGGGGGGATTCCCTGGTCTATTTACCACAACTAACTAGAAGGCCATGATGAATTCTTCAGCCTTTTCCCCATTTGCGTCTCTAGTGCCGATGTACCACAGGGGGGACTCGGCATTCATGTCAGCCATGATTATGATCTTTCGCCCACTCAAAGCCGTGGTAACTCGATGAGGTGGCCCAAAAATTCTTCGAAATTACCTCCATATTAGAAGTACATGTTAACAATGTTCACAAGTCCAACAGGTGATTGTAACTCCACGATGTTGGAATGGCTATTTGATAGCAGCGTTATGGTAGTGACCCATAGAGCCTTATTTGTTACAGTTACAACCGCCTTTGGCTCTTCTCCGTAGTGAATTACCTGCCAAGTGGCAGCCATAAAAGGGATTTGCCCAGTTTGAGAGTATGGCAGATTACGTGCAGTCTCCACTCCTGCACCACCCTTCGCAGCTCCTGCATGACTAAACGACTGTTGTGTGAGTTAATCCGTCCCATCATTATCTCATTTGACATTATGGAAAGTAAGTGCGAATATAACAATCGGGCCATGTCTTTCTCCTATCTAAAGCCATGCGACCGTTTGCTAGGTCAGACTGTGTGTAAATTTCCTCCAGATCAAAGTTTTCCCCTCGTCTTTCAAAAACCTTCGTTAGGAGGTCACGCAGGGCCCCAAAGTCCGTGGGGAGATTCATCGACTTGACTTGTATCCTGTCCACAGCCTCCATTGCTGAGAGGTGACCTTTCTGCCATATTTGTGGCCTACCTGTACGACGTATCTGAGCGCCATTGTTAAAATAGCCAGATGCTCCAAGCGTGGCAGCTGCATGGCATACTCAAAGTTTGGGTACACCCTTCTCGGGTTTGCTGCCATTGGTCTTTGTGCTACCTTCAGTTGCATTGTGCTCGTAACTGTGCTGTCGTAGTATTAGCTGTGAAAGTCTTCCTTGTACGGGTATAACGCTCATACTACCACGCAAGCTGTTGTCTGGTGCTAGGCCTTCTTCGATTATGAGTGGTAGGTTCTCTGCTTCTGGTCGCCCAACATATCTTTCTGCCTCCTCTGTTTGCCTACGCCCCCAGTTGAGGGAGGAGGACACACCCAGGGGAGTCTGAGCCATTGTTCGGTCTGAATACATGCATCAATCATTATTATTTTTTGCTTCTGATAAAGACTTTAGGAAGTCTTTAAATTTGCGTGCTCTTTCTGCATCCCTTCTTCTCTTACTCGGGGACTCTCTTTCCTTGTTTGTCCTGGTATCGTAGACAGCATCAGCCGTAATCTATTCTGGAAATTAATCGCTGTTCCAACATATTATATGTTGGGCAATTCCTACCACTAGCACAGCATGTCTTTTGCCCCTGCACGTGCATGTTATGCAAATACTTGATCTATTACAATTTTTTCTTACATGGTCCTTAGCCCCGCACTTGGAACTTTCCGGCTGCTGTGGCCGAGCAGTGCTAGGCACTTCAGTCCGGAACCACGTGGCTGCTACTGTCGCAGGTTCGAATCCTGCCTTGGGTATGGATGTGTGTAGTGTCCTTAGGTTAGTTAGGCTTAAGTAGTTCAAAATCTCGGGGACTGATGACCTCAGATGTTAAGTCCCATAGTGCATAGAGCCATTTGAACGATTTTGAACTTGGAGCATGCCAGCTTCTTGCTACAGTATCTGTGTATGTGGTCTATGTCACCGCAGTTGTGCAACGAGGTACCACTAAGTAATCTTTGACATTTATCACGTGGAATCCTGTGTAAACCTTGCCCATGGATGTGAGTTTTTTCCACAGAGCTCCGGAGACTTACCTGACATAGTGGCCTACATCACAGTCCCTGGGTCCTGTCCTAAACCTTAGCTTAAAGTCTTTCATGAATGTCTCTATATCCATATCATCTAAATTTTGCTGGTGTAGAGTTTCACATAGGTTAGTCATTTGTTAGTGAGGTTGGAACGTCATACAAGATAACGAGTTGGTTCCTTTTTGGGGGTAGCTCGCACTTCACTGCCTTGCACAATTTCTGATTTGCTAGCAACTTGTTTCTGTCCTGTGTCAACGTCCACTATGACGACATTCTTCATAGCCTTAACCCTATTGATTTTAATTTCTTTCCTATCTGGGTTAACGGCAGTGGCGAATTTCTCTTGGTCTATTTTGACATCCTGGCCGGGCACTGGTCTTAGAAAGACCACTGTGTCCGGCCGTTTGGTTCGTTTTCATTTTCAAATTCGTGCCTTCTAGTTTGGCATTGGCAATTGCCCATACCGCCAAGTCGGTCTTGATGGCTTGGACTGCAACCTGGCTAATTTTCCCATTTTTGATATTCCGATGTAAGAATTGGGTTATCCTCATGTGCCAATCCATTATGGTGTCCTCCATTGCCTGACCCAGGCCATCATGAGGCGAGGGATCAGCTAGTATTGAAGCCGTTATGGGCGCGATGGAGTCTCTTGCCTCTTTAATAGCCATCATTATTAACAGACAAGTGAATGGATTGGGAGCCACGTCTCTTACCCCAGACTCGCTCCTGTGACGTGGGGGTGGCTAAAATGCAGCTCGCCCACCGGCCTCGCCCCTAGACCAAGGACTCTTCAGAGCTGCTGGGTTCAACGCGCCGTTGCCAGCGCACTAGTCCCCTTCAGTACCTGGTCATCGCCGATTTCACTCCTCTCGCATCGGCAAGTGCACTCCGCGGATGCACCTCTCGTCCTCCACTCCCTACTTGTCCGAGCTTCCATCTTACGGCTGAGGACCCACTCCTACTCCTCCTCTGGTTGTGGGCCGGTCACCCAGTCGTTTGGGGGTCTGGACCCATCTAACCTAACCCAGGCTGTGTTACCACCTCCTGGGCTTGGCGAAACACGCCTTGCAAGACCAAGAGGCGCTGCAAACCATGACACAGGGTTCTGGGATCGTCGTTAGACTTGTCCTCCTGCCCTCACCCGACCACCACGCTCAACTCAGGAGAGACAGGTGGTGTGTCTCTCGTAACGCAGCTTCCCCTGCACCACGCACCCTTTGCTTTCGCCTCGGGTTGGGGGCATTTAACGTCCTACTATGATGGGAGTTTTACGTCCTTCCTTGACACAACGACAACCCTCACTGTTCAACACAGCCGGGAGGTGTTATGGATGTAGACCTGGGTCTTCTGTTGTGGAGTTTGACATCAACGAAACGGTGCGGCACTCGAACCCGAGTTACGTTCCCCGAAGGGCCTCCACACGTACTGAGGGATCATGACCGACCATGCCTTACCCACCGCTTTTGATAACTCACGATGGGCCAGTGTGAACCAGTGAGGTTTGCATCCAGTAAAGGGCTGCTAACCTTTTACCGTCATGCATGGACGGTCCTTTCCACGTTAGCTACACCCCAGCTAAGCGGGCTACTGAGCACCAGGGCCACGTGAAGGTCATGTTGCGGTCCGCGCCCCACTCAGGTTCCTCTGAGTCACAAGAGCACTTCGGAACAAAACCGAAGATTTCAGGGAATCGGATGGTCTCCTGACCTTTTTAACCCAGTTACGGAAGGCAACACACCTCCCCTACGTAGCGCCACGCAGATCATTTTCCCAGCGCATAGGGAGAACTTTTCTGATGTGGACCAATGTTGATGCCACATAATGATTAAGAAACTCAACGCGCAGGAGGTTCTGGCGGATTTTGTTACAGATGTCGCTGCGGATAACGTCTAACAGGCGACGGAAATTCGTTGCCGCTGTGCGTGAGACTGTGGGGGTGAAGGTAATGCGCAGGTACCGGAAAGTCCGCACAAGTGGCAGGGGTGCCACTTCACCTTCCTGGAGGCGTTGCAGAAGATTTGGCGACATTCATGGCACTGCCACCGGCAGCCCCATAGTGTGATCAATTTGAGGATTGCTCGAATCTCAGAGCTGGAGCGAATGAGGAGGAGGAGGTCATCAGCATAAGCCTGACAGCGAAAAGTGTGTTGGCGAAGGTTGAGGCCAGAGAGCTTGGTCGTCAAGCCCCCAATGAGGGGCTCAAGGGCAATGGCGTACACATATAAAAAATCAATACATAGCAAAAAGTTTGCAAAGGCTATGCTGTCGTAAGTTGCAGCTGTAGATTTCAGCATAGGAGAAAGTAAAATGGAATAACATGGCCGCCATAACTTTTTGCACTCCAAGTAGTGTTCCACTGTGCTGTCGTAACCGCAGGAACCCTATAGAAAGACGAGCGAGTGCCATGCTCATTACTGGCATGGAATCATATATAAAACTAAATAACAATGATACCAGATGAGCGAGTGCAATGCTCGTTTCTTTCACTAAATAAATTATCCTTGTATGACAACAAAATGAATATAACCAGTATGGTGCAAAACAGATTATTTTTAACAGGTCCCTCGACCAAGATAAGTGCTTGGACTATCTAAACAGTCTTGAAATTTAAGTCAAATCTGCATATAACAGGAGTTTATTTGCTCTGGAGGTTCATGAAACTGATAAAAAATGGACAGAGAGCAAAGTTATCTGAATATTCGGTTAAATTCATCAAGGATGACGCTAACACTGGGGAGGGTACCGAAATTTACCTCGAATACAGCACGGAGAATGAAGCTCCTTATCTGAGTAGCTCTGTAATCCACACTTAAGGAATCCAGAAATACACTTCAGAATAAATCAAATAGGCAACACAATCTCGGTATTAGAAACAAACAAGTAAACGAGCTGCTTAGAATATCGATCACAATACCACTGACTGCTAACTTACATTTCCTCAAGAACACCAAAGTGTACTTAACAGCATCAGATCGACACTAGGAGGTGGTCCCTCACAAAGACCTCTGTTGTGGTTGGCAGGAGAGCCAACACAGGGTTACTAAAGGAGGCCGAAATGCACGCGTTTTAGCTCACGCAGGCTGGCGTGAGGTCTGGAACATGACAAGGGAATTAGAATTGAGAAAAACGGACGTAGCTGGTGGAATACTTAACTTTAATCCATTAATGACGAACGTCGCTTTTTATAGTACATGATTCACAATAACAATAGAAACTGATCATGGCGCCTTGCTAGGTCGTAGCAAATAACGTAGCTGAAGGCTATGCTAACTATCGTCTAAGTCAGTGAACCATCGCTACCAAAGTCGGCTGTACAAATGGGGCGAGTGCTAGGAAGTCTCTCTAGAGCTGTCGTGTGGCGGCGCTCGGTCTGCAATCACTGATAGTGGCGACACGCAGGTCCGACGTATACTACCGGACCGCGGCCGATTTAAAGGCTACGACCTAGCAAGTGTGGTGTCTGGCGGTGACACCACAACCTCGCCGTGTGACACCTGGCTGCCAACTCATTGTAACTTCTGTGCTTCTACCCAAATCCACATTTCAAAAACCTCCACATGGAGCGGACAGTTCTCTGACGTTGCCAGTGTGCTAGGTTAGAAATGTTGCTAAATCCATGATAAAGCAGAGTAAAGCATTTACAAATTCCCTCCCTTTCGATACTGAGACGCACATTTTTAAATATCAAGTTAGTTCTGGAGCCGAAACAGTGTCTTCCAAAATGGCCAGCCTTACTGTCTGAAACAGGGGCAGCCAAGAATTTTCGCTCGCAGGCCATTCCCGGGCACCAATGCCATGACGTTCAGCCTCACTGCACCTATTCCCCCACTGCCGCGCCACGCTGCCTGAGCCTGGGGAGAGCAAAGAGCGCAAAACAACAAAACTGCGAACGCACTGCATTTAAATGGTGGTTCAGTAGTACTGCACACAACTTATATTTCACATTTCTCAACAACATGCATTACAAACAAAAGCAACTTTCAGTATTACTTAATTAATTATGGCTCGTGTAGGACATAGTAAAGTTTCATCCATTTCAGACTGTCGGCATACAGACAAACAGAGACAGTTCCACAGACTTTCACAGACAAGTTGCCACATGTTCGTAATCGAAAAAAATCTTTCAAACAAATATATCGATCGAAATATTGTACAAGTTTTGTAACATCGTCATCACGGAGACCACTAAATATACCTGAGGAAAGCAATGTAGACATCATGGGCAGTTTTAATTTAAAAGGAATTGTAGCTAGAACAAGAATTACCCTACAGGTCACTGCTCCTGCACACAGGTGCTTTGAACATAAATGGCAAATGGTGTCGAAAACAGATGTAAGATTGCCAGAGTCCCGGAAACGTTTAGGAGTCTATTCTTGCAATTGTTTCAAGGCCACATTAAATTCTTCAAATCCCGCGTATTCTTTAATGGCAATGATTGTCAGAATATGTTCCTTGTATAACACTATTTTCTTTTTTAATACAGCCCCATAAAATCAGACAGAAGTTGATTCTCACCTTGCAGTGTCTCTCCGTGGGCTGTGTGCAGTTAAGTCCATTTAAAATGGAAGGCCTTCAATCAATTCAGGATGTTCTAATTTTTTTCCTGCATTCCTTCTTTTTCATTCATAAATTCAACAATACCGAGTTTTAATCGAAAAATCGTTCCAGGCATGTCCCTTGACTTAACCAACGTACTTTGCCGTAATATGTTGTCTCTATACGCTTCGTTCAATTTAATCGAAAACTGTTGCAACTGATAGTGGAATAATGTATACAACTTCAGAATCTCATTCAACAATGGCTGTTTGCACAAAAAAAGTCAATCTACAGATCTATCGTCACAGGCCTCCATAAAGACTGAGAATGACAGAAAACAGGGATGAAAACTCTCAATGTCTATAATGCACTCACATAAGTGACAGGTAGTACAAATGTACTGTGAAACAATATTACCGTACCATGCAGAAAGAATTTAAAAATTTAGTTAACAATGAAACAACGAAAATTTACAACGATCGATGGACGAGATTCATTGCTCAGCACTTCAAAATGTGTGTGAATTCCTAAGGGACCAAACTACTGAGGTTATCGGTTCCTACACTACTTAAACTACCTTAAACTAACTTCTGCTAAGAACGAAACACACCCATGGAGGGTCGATTCGAAACTCCGACAGCAGGCGCCTGGCACAATCGATTGATGGTGCCTAAAACCGTGCGGCCACTCCCTACCGCGTCAGCAGATCACAATGCACTTTTGAGCTAAATTTGCAAGCATGCAGAACGTGAAGAAATTTGTGGTGGTCAGAATACACGGAACTAGTGTTATCACAGTGTAAGGTGGCAGAATGAATGGTCACATTCAAACCTTACATGAGACATTTATGCATCGCAACGGGCAGGTGAAGATATACACTCCTGGAAATTGAAATAAGAACACTGTGAATTCATTCTCCCAGGAAGGGGAAACTTTATTGACACATTCCTGGGGTCAGATACATCACATGATCACACTGACAGAACCACAGGCACATAGACACAGGCAACAGAGCATGCACAATGTCGGCACTAGTACAGTGTATATCCACCTTTCGCAGCAATGCAGGCTGCTATTCTCCCAAGGAGACGATCGTAGAAATGCTGGATGTAGTCCTGTGGAACGGCTTGCCACGCCATTTCCACCTGGAGCCTCAGTTGGACCAGCGTTCGTGCTGGACGTGCAGACCGCGTGAGACGACGCTTCATCCAGTCCCAAACATGCTCAGTGGGGGACAGATCCGGAGAGCTTGCTGGCCAGGGTAGTTGACTTACACGTTCTAGAGCACGTTGGGTGGCACGGGATACATGCGGACGTGCATTGTCTTGTTGGAACAACAAGTTTCCTTGCCGGTCTAGGAATGGTAGAACGATGGGTTCAATGACGGTTTGGATGTACCGTGCACTATTCAGTGTCCCCTCGACGATCACCAGAGGTGTACGGCCAGTGTAGGAGATCGCTCCCCACACGATGATGCCGGGTGTTGGCCCTGTGTGCCTCGGTCGTATGCAGTCCTGATTGTGGCGCTCACCTGCACCGCGCCAAACACGCATACGACGGTCCCAGGTCGACGGGCACGTGCACCTTCCGCCGATCACTGGCGACAACATCGATGTACTGTGGAGACCTCACGCCGCACGTGTTGAGCAATTCGGCGGTACGTCCACCCGGCCTCCCGCATGCCCACTATACGCCCTCGCTCAAAGTCCGTCAACTGCAGATACGGTTCACGTCCACACTGTCGCGGCATGCTACCAGTGTTAAAGACTGCGATGGAGCTCCGTATGCCACGGCAAACTGGCTGATACTGACGGCGGCTGTGCACAAATGCGGCGCAGCTAGCGCCATTCGACGGCCAACACCGCGGTTCCTGGTGTGTCCGCTGTGCCGTGCGTGTGATCATTGCTTGTACAGCCCTCTCGCAGTTCCGGAGCAAGTATGGTGTGTCTGAAACACCGGTGTCAATGTGTTCTTTTTTCCATTTCCAGGAGTGTATAATGTAACTTGGCGGAGAACATTTGCCTATCAGTATGGAATGCAAAAACGGATGACAGCCAATTGAGGGTAATTAATACACTATTCCTATATAATGCATGTCTTTGAGTGGAAGGTAGAACACGCAATACAAGTCGCTTTTAGTTTTGAAAAGGCAGCTGTACAATGGTGTAGCGAAGGCTTGCCGCGGGGGCTATAATGGAAACCACTTAAAGGGGTGGAAGGAGGAAAGTCAGCGATCTGGACCAGGTAATTCGGGCTGGAGGGCCATTTGTAGTGGCACATCTGCACAAGGGACAGAGAAAAAGCTTTAGGAAGCTGCATTACGGAATTCTAATAGGATACAAACAAGAGCCAGTGACGCATTTCGTCCAGCGAGTGAGACACACAAGAAGGTCAATGTACTTTAGGCTTCTAGAACGGGCACGAAACATCCAATTGGCGGAAACGCACTTAGGAAGAAGAAAAATACTGAAATTTCGATGCAGTTTGATAGAAGGGACATTGCGATTGGTAGAGAGAGTTCCTACAAAATAAGAGGAACGCTCCTATTGGTCGAAAACAGCCATAACATGAAAAATAAATGAACCCAAGTCGGGGGAAGCAGTTCTGCTTGTACAGAACAAGAGAGAAATTTTCAGGACTGTTCTCTAACCTGGCGCCAAGTGCAGAATGTAGCGCTTAACTCTCTATGTGACGGAAGAAGAAATTTGTGTGGACACTGCGTTCACAGAAGCTGCACTTCAGATAGAAATTAACTGTAGCAATGTTTAGCTCCAACGGTGGAGAAACGAACCAGCCAAACTAGTAAACTGTTCTTGCGAGAACTGAGAGGGCACTATTATATGAATGCTGCTCCAACCTTGCATGTGTATATCGCCACATAATGAGACTAGGGCTGATGGTTCAAATGGCTCTGAGCACTACAGGACTCAACTTCTGAGGTCATCAGTCCCCTAGAACTTAGAACTACTTAAAGCTAACTAACCTAAGGACATCACACACATCCATGCCCGAGGCAGGATTCGAACCTGCGACCGTAGCGGTAGCGCGGTTCCAAACTGCAGTGCCTAGAACCGCTCGGCCACCTCGGCCGGCTGACTAGGGCTGAGTACATGTTTTCTTGCACATCGGAAACATAGGGAAAGTTTCTGCTGGAAAGTTCAGCAAAGGCCAAATTAGTTTTGTAGGAATTTCAGTGGGAGATAGCGGTCTTGCATTCGACAGCATCTCTCAGCTTAAGGTAAATACCGCATGCAGAGGCGTAAACTTTGTTGGTTCACCAGCTTGCGTCCACTGTAAACTCGAGGAGCCTTGATTGTCATCCTAAATAGTACCAAACTTTGAAGTGGAATCAGACGATTTTTGTAGTACTGACCAACATAATAACGTATGTGTAGGAGAAATTTTGTGAAGAAACTTCCAATTAAACATTCATATTATTGTGCTACAGATTAATGTGAAGAAAATTCCAATAAAAGTTTCATAATATTGTGCTTAGGATTAATGTTCTTCCAGAGAGTTAATATTTAACATTATTGTGAATAAGATTATTTCATTTTTTGATGTTGGCAAGACGTGTTGTCCATTGTGCTGTTTTTATGTTGTCGAGTTGAAAACTGTGTAAAAACTGTAATTTTGTGCTAAAATTTGCGATATTAAACTTGTCATTTCACCTTATACTGTTGTTCTCATTGATAGAATAAGCAAAACTGCACTTTACAACAGGTACTGTAAAAGTGTTGGTGTGGAAACATTTCAAAATACGATATCTCGTAAACATCTCTCACTAGAGTAGTGCAACAAACACCACTGACAATTTGATGTACCCTACTTTTAGCTTGTTAATGTCAGTAGGCACTGTTCCATTTAAAGAAGTGTATGTTTACACAAAATTCACATTTTAAGTACTATTACAATCTGTTGTTTGGCTATCAACGCGAGCCCCTGGATACCAATCCGTTCTGCGAAAACCACGCATTAACTGCACTTACCATTTCCACACTACTTTCGCTGCAAACTTTAGGCGATTCCCCCTGTATGCGTACTGTATACACGGTGTAATGGGTATAAGTGTAGATATTATATATGTGATTAAAAAAATGGGTCTGAGCACTATGTGACTTAACTTCTGAGGTCCTCAGTCGCCTAGAACTTAGAATTAATTAAACCTAACTAACCTAAGGACATCACACACATCCATGCCCGAGGCAGGATTCGAACGAACCTGCGACCGTAGCGGTCGCTCGGCTCCAGACTGTGGCGCCTAGAACCGCATGACCACACTGGACGGCTATATATGTGTTACCTTAATATGCGGACACACTAGTGAGCTGGTTGTTATTTTTATGCATCTAACGGTCTTTCCGCAGATACGCCACATTATTTACTACCTGCTGTTTTCTACACCGCCCCACTAACTAGACTGCGCCTGTTAGCATGGACTAGCCGTTTTGCGTCTACCCATCGACACTTCAACATGTGACAGTGTCTAACGTCTTACTCTTGCCACATTACTTGAGATACTAACCAATGTAAAAACACACAACTTGTAATAACTATAATCGTTAGACTCCAAATGACGTAAATACTGACGTATTGTTGCTCAGTACACCGTACTGAGTCACCAATAGAAGAAATATCTGCATTTATACCCTTCACACGCCGACCATTCACTAGTGAAATTCGTCGTGTATAATCCACCAAAATTACAGATGAATACAGACGTTCATACCTACAACTCCATAACAAAAATTACCTTTATTACCCATTACTAAGGCTGTAATTGACATTCTTCTGTACACAATTGCCGACATTTAATTCTTAATTCATTGTCTTCCGTGTTTCATCTGAGTCTTACCATCTCGTTTTCATCTCGTTGCAAGGTGATGACTCCTTTATCGTTATCTCAGCACACGAACAAAGACCTGAAAGATGATTTTCTACTCACCGAATCATTATAATCTCTAATAACCAAGTGAAACATTGTATTCAGAGTTGCCATTTTGAGTGTTAGCTTTTCTTAAAAAACACGCTAAATATTTATTTGCCCACATGTTTCAAAATTCATGTTGCAGATATATTCAGACACAATGGGAGTTACAAGATGGTATGATTTAACGCTATTTCCTCTCGTGTTACATTAAATTACCAGATTTCCAGCAGAGCTTTAGACTTTTGTTGTTGTTAGTTCGTAGTTCCACGTCAATCGCTTGCACTCGCATCGCGCGAGTAAAATGTCACATGACTGTTGGAGCGGCGTGTCGGGAAAACTCGATGATGTTCGAGTGTCGTTTGACCAATCCTGCTCGGAGTTATGTTTTATTACAAACCCTCCTATGACTCAATTGTCTTTTGTGTGACTTCGTTCTATTGCTTCCACTATAATGCTAGAAACAATTACGTGGCTGATCAAAGAAGACAATAATACAGCCGCCGAAGGGCCCGTTTACGTGGACTTCAAATGCGTCATTTTCACCCAGAACTAGAAGTGCCACTTCTGGGAGTGCAGTTACAGAAAAGCGTTACGCTGCGCGGATAGCTCAGTGCGTATTACTCAAGCAAAGCACCCAGCGGTCTACAAAATTCTTCCCTCACTCGGCGCCGGAGTGCCGCTGTTACCTTGTTTACTGCTCGCACCGGACGCCCCACAGCTCATTTAGCAGCGTCTTCAGGCCGGGCAGCTGTTTCATTTACTGCCTCAGTGGCGATGCCACGTTTACTGCACCACGCTGAATATCAGCGGCGCTCAAACTTTCGTAAACAGCCGCTAGGCGTCTAGTCTAATAAAGTTTGGGAAGGGTAGTTTTCAGGCAGTTACGACTAAACACCGTACTGCTCTGCTACTCCGCAGTCATTAGAGAGAAGCACTTCTTTTTTATCGGCACTTCAAAACGAGCGAACTTCCGCGTGCTGTTCAGAACTAATTTCGTATTTTTGTACTGTATACTGACAGAAAAATTCGCAACATCAAAAAATAATTAATATAGAGTAACGAAATTTCGGGAGTACATTTGTCTGGGTAATATACTCGTATTTAAGTAATTAACACTGCAAAATCACAGGTTAATGTAAGCACAAGATAAGCCATTTCAAATTTGTAACGCTGGTGCCATTAATAACTGGTGTACCTGCCTTGCTGATGATGCTGTGGTGTACGAGAAGGTGTCGTCGTTGAGCGACTTGGGCAGGATTTGTGATTGGTGTAAAGAATGACAGCTAACTCTAAATAAAGATAAATGTAAATTAATGCAGATGAATAGAACTAAGAACCCCGCAATGTTTGAATACTGTATTAGTAGTGTAGCGCTTGACACAGTCACGTCGTTAAATATTTGGGCGTAACATTGCATAGCGATATGATGTGGGACAAGCATGTAGTGGCAGTTGTGGGGAAGGCGGATAGCCTTATTCGGTTCATTGGTAGAATTTTGGGAAGATATGGTTCATCTGTAAAGGAGACTGCTTATAAAACACTAATACGACCTATTCTGAAGTACTGCTCGAGCGTTTCGGACCCCTGTCAGGGGGAGGACATAGAAGCAATTGAGAGGCGGGCTGCTACATTTGTTACTCGTAGGTTTGATCGTCATGCGAGTGTTACTGATATGCTTCAGGAACTCGGGTGGGAGTCTCTGGAGGAAAGGAGGCGTTCTTTTCGTGAATCTCTACTGAGGAAATTCAGAGAACCAGCATTTGAGGCAGACTGCAGTACAATTTTACGGCCGCCAACTTATATTTCGCGGAAATACCAAAAAGATAAGAGAGATTAGGGCTCGTACAGAGGCATATAAGCAGTCATTTTTCCCTCGTTCTGTTTGGGAGTGGAACAGGAAGAGAAGATGCTAGTTGTGATACGAAGTACCCTCCGCCACACACCGTATGGTGGATTGCGGAGTATGTATGTAGATGTGGAATGTCGAATACAACCATACAAAACTGCACATATTGTGTTGCACAAGTGCCGGATGTCAATTTGTGGGATGCACTTGATAGGTCAATACAGTACGGTTAATACCGGTTGTGGATTACACTGTCATCCGGTACTGTCCAATATTTGGTCGACTGGAGACAGATCTATTGATAAGCAGGACAAAGTAACATGACGACACTATGTAAAGATTAAAGATTGTTGGGTTACAGCGGCTACAGTTTTCGTCTTGCAACCTCCCCCCCCCCCCTCCCCTCCCCCCTTGAATGCTGTTCATCAGTGGCAGCTTAACAGGTCGAAACACCTGACTGGCGAACAGTTTCGCAGTGAGGGTGTGTGGGCTAACGATGACAGTGCTCCTGCTGTCATACAAAAACACTCCTCAGATCATAATTCCAGCTGTAGGCCCAATGTGTCTAGCACGCAGACAGACCTCAAATGGCCTCCTCCTAACCAACACAGGATCGTTACTGGCACCGAGGCAGAACCAGCTTTCATCAGGAAACACAACAGACCTTTCTCTTTGCCGTCAAATGAGCTCTCGCTTCTCGCCACTGAAGTCGCAAATGGCAGTGGTTTGGGATCGCACGCCACTGTGTGTCTGGCTCGCTGTCCTTGAAGTAACCGATTAGTTGCAGTTCGTTGTGTCACTGTGGTGCAAAATGCTGCTCATGTTTCTGCTCTCGCGATCGAACATTCCTGTGACCACAGCTGTCAGCAATCATGCACAGTGCCTATATACCTGCCAGATTTTTCTGCAGTACACTGTCAGCAAATCGTGTACATTTTCTATGTCCGTGTAAAGTCTTATGAAACGTCCCCTTAGAAACGTTTATGAATGACTGTGCTGATAAACTTCTTACATTATTTGCTTTTCAAACAACTGAGCAAAACTGAACGTACTCAGACATTATTCTCTTTACTTATTCTGATCATCACTAAACTGACACTCAATATTTTTAGCGCAACGCAATCTGACTTTAAAAAATCCCTACAAAAGAATGGCTCTGACTAACAATAACCTATACCTTTTATGAATCACTTACAAAAATCTTCGTTACTCGAACTACTGCAATACAGAGAGTGCCACTACTGCCAGCTAAATAAAAGATTCAAACTACTGATAGGCATAGTTAGCAAATGAAAGATTTTGATAGAGAACAAACAATGTATTTACCTTAATAGTATTCAACAGACATAATATATATATATCAGATCATGACATCCAGTCTTACAAATTTACTGTCTCTGATGGACACACGTCCAGATCATCCGCTCTCAAAACCCCGCCATCTCTCTCCCCACATTCACCACTGCTGGCGGCTCACCTCCAACTGCGCAATGCTACGCTCTGTTCACATCTATCTGGCCAACACTACAATGGCAAACAACAATGCAAACCAGCCACAGACTGCAGACAGCACAGCCAGTGATTTTCATACAGAGCGCTACGTGGCGTTACCAATAAGAAAACCTAAACAGCCTACATACAGTCTTTCTGCAGTATCGCAGAAAGAACATCGAGCCCTGTTACAAGACCTCGTTCAAACTCAGTGACGTGTTGGTAATGACGTCTTTATCACCTTAAATGCATTCTTGGATAACATCAATTCACCACGTCTAATCTCAAATGTAGTTAACACACTTGACAGTTACTGCGTGTATTTAAAGCAAACATGGTTTGCATCCCCATAGTGGCGCTTCTACTACGCGAGAAGCGTGAAGATTGCTTGTCAACTTCTGTTTATGTTGCAAAGCTTTTTCTTAGTGCTACGATGTTTACCGTCAGTGAACATACTTCTTTCTAAAATTGAGCCTCAAGTCCGACGAATTCACTCATAATATATGCTTGATTTCGAGCAAACAAAAGCTGGCGTATAGCCATAACCATCCTATGATGTGTCGCGGAAGGTATGTTGTGTACCACTGTCACTTTCTCTCTTTCCTGTTCCAGTCGCTAACAGTGCGAAAGATAAGCGATTCTTGGTAAAGCCGGTGTAATGTCGACTCTCAATAAATTTACCGTTAGGTCTTTCCACGAGATGTGCACTATGTGATCAAAAGTATCCGGACACATTGGTTTTTCATATTAGGTGCATTGTGCTGGCACCTACGGCCAGGTACTCCACATCAGCGACCTCAGTAATCATCAATCGCGTGAGAGCAGAATGGGCGCTCCGCGGAACTCTTGAACTTCGAACGTGGTCGGGTGGTTGGGTGTCACTTGTCTCATACGTCTGAACGCGAGATTTCCACACTCTTAAACATCCCTAGGTTCACTGTTCCCGATGTGGTAGTGAAGTGGAAACTTGAAGAGACATATACACCACAAAAGCAAACAGGCCGACCTCGTCTGTTGACTGACAGAGACGCCGTCAGTCGAAGAGGGTCGTAATGTATAATAGGCACACATCTATCACACAGGAATTCCAAACTGTATCAGCATCCACTGCAAGTACTATGAGATGTGCAAAACTTCGATTTCGTGGTCGAACGCCTGCTCATAAGCCACACATCACGCCGGTAAATGCTAAACGACGCCTCGCTTGGTGTAAGGAGCGAAATTCGAAAAACGTTGTGTGGAGTGGCGAATCACGATATACAGTGAGCCGATCCGATGGCAAGGTGTGGGTATGGCGAATGCCCGCTGAACGTCATCTGCAAGCGTGTGTAGTGCCAACAGCAAAATTCGGAGGCGGTGGTGTTATGGTGTGGTCGTGTTTTTTATGGACGTTGCTTGCACCCCTTGTTTTTTTGCGTGGCACTATCACACCACAGGCCACATTGATGTTTTGAGCGCCTTCTTGCTTCCCACTGTTGAAGAGCAATTCGGGGATGGCGATGGCATCTTTCAATATGATCGAGCACCTGTTCATAATGCAAGGCTTCCGGCGAAGTGGTTATACGACAATAACATCCCTCTAATGGACTGGCCGGCACATAGTCTTGATCTGAATCCTATGGAACCCCTTTAGATGTTTTGGAATGACGACTTGGTGCCAGGCCTCACCGACCGACATCGATTCCTGTCCTCAGTGCAGCACTCCGTGAAGAATGGGCTGCCATTCCACAAGAAACCTTCCAGCACCTGATTGAACGTATGCCTGCGAGATTGGAAGCTATCATATAGGCCAAGGATGGGCCAAGACCATACTGAATTCCTGGTTTATCTATGGAGGGCGCCACGGACTGGTAAGTCATTTTCAGCCAGGTGTCCGGATACTTTTGAACACATAGTGGACGTAATAGAAAGCAGTGTGTTGGTTGACTTTTGTAGGAACGTATGCACACGGAACTTTAACAGTGAACCAAATCATGAAGCACTACAACTCTCTTGCAGCGTCTGCCAGATGACAAAGAATTTCCTTCACACTCTCGCACTTAACTAACGAACCTGTGGCGAAAGGTGTCCTGCGTTTGGTACTCTTTATTTCCTGTTTGAACCCTCTCTTCTTTTGTTTCCAGACTGACGGGTATTATTGAAATGTCGGCTGAACGTGTGTTTTGTAAGCAATCTCAGGTGGACTACACCTTTGAGGTTTCTGCTCTTGAATCTGTCTGCCATTTGCCTCTGCCGTTATTAACTGTATGTGGTAGTTCCACTTTAAATCTGTCCGTACTCTTCCAGATATTTACTGGATGTTCCTCCTTCAAGTGATTATTCTGCAGTCGATAATTAGACACTGTGGTACATCTCAATTCCTGTTGCCTAGATGGAGTCGACCCAATGTAGAGCGGCTGGGCAATTTCTGTGTTTACCTCTCGTCCGGGGCGTTGGAGGCCACTTACCCTCGCTTCCAAAGCAGGCGCCTACACGCCACCCACCATACCCGCCACCGATTACCCACTGCACCCCACAGCCGGCGACATATCAGCATTTACTGCCATCTGCCGTATCTAAAGAAGTTGCAACCTTCAACCGCACTGCCAGCTACTGCGCAACAATCGACGTTCACTGCATTCGCCTGGCATCTACTGCCTGGCGCCATCGATCACCTGCTGTGTTCACCTGTTAGTGAGTGTGTGCGATGCTAAATGTGTTGTGTACCAGACTAATACGCCAATTACACGTGTGTTGTGAGAGTATTGCTTCACGAAAATGTCTTCCAATTTCCATTAATTGTATTTTTATGTTTTTGAGAAAAATTAATTTTTTATGTTTTTCAACACCCCCGCTATCCCCCACAATGAACCACGGACCTTGCCGTTGGTGGGGAAGCTTGTGAGCCTCAGCGGTACAGATAGCCATACTGCGTAGGTGCAACCACAATCACTTAACTGGGCAGGTAGGTTAGACAATTTAAAAAGGAGAATGGATAGGTTAAGACTTCTGGCCAGATGAATAATCGTTATAAATACAAAATCGAGTAGGGGAAATGCAGGGGTAGATGTCATATTGGATTAAAAGTAGAAATGTGGAGAAGCTACTAAGAACAGCATAGTGAGCGCATTATTGTAGTCGAGATAGACACGAAGCCCACTCCCACCACTGTAGTACAAGTTTATATGGGAACTAGCTCCGCAGATGAGGGGGAGATAGAAGAACCGTATGATCAGATAACAGAAATTATTCAGATAGTTAAGGGAGACGAAAATTTAATAGTCGTGGGCTACTGGAATATAGAAAAAAGGAAGAGAAGGAAAAGTAGTAGGTGAATATGGACTGGGGGAAAGGAATGAAAGAGGAAGCTGCCTCTTAGAATTTTGCACAGAGGATAATTAAACGTAGCTAACACTTAGTGTAAGAATCATGAAAGGAGGTTGTGTACGTGGAAGAAACCCGGAGACGTCGGAAGGTTTCAGATTTATTATATAATGGTAAGACAGAGATTTTGGAGCCATGTTTTAAATTGTAAGGCATTTTCAGGCGCAGGTGTGGACTCTGATCACAACTAATTGGGTATGAACTGCTGATTAAAACTGAGGAATGCAAAAAGGCGGGATTTTAAGGAGAAGGGTCCTAGATAAAATGAAGGAACCTTGGGTAATACAAGAGATATTCAATTTAATCGATTAAAGGTGAAAATATAAAAATGCAGTAAGTGAAATAGGCGAAAAGGAATACAATCGTCTAAAAAAAAGATCGACAGGAAGTGCAAAACGGCTAAGCAAGAATGGCTAGAGGACAAATGTATTGATGTAAGAAGCACATATCAATAGGATCAAAAAAAGCTGTCTAAATCAAAATTAAAATAGACCTTTGGAGAAAAGAGAGCCACCTGCATGAATATCAAGAGCTGAGACGGAAAACCAGTCCTAAGCAAAGGAGGGAAAGCAGAAAGGTGGAAGCAAGGTAGAGAGGATCTACGAGGGGGGTGTACTGGAGGGCAATATCATGGAAGAGGACGTAGATGAAGATGAAATGGGAGATAAGATAGTGCTTGAAAATATGACAGAGCAATGAAAGACCGATGTCGAAACAGGACTCTGGGAGTAGACAACATTCCGTTAGAGCTATTTCTAGCCTTGGTAGAGCCAGCCATGAGGAGACTCTTCCACCTATTGAGCAGGATATATGAGACAGGCAAAATACCATCAGACTTCAAGGAGACTTCACATTTTTAGTGAAGGAATTAAATTTCTGTAAGATTCTGTCACTGCATCTCAGTCTGCCAGCCGTTTTTCTACAAAAAGTTTTATGTCGTCTTTAAGCGTTATGTCGCTCCAGACAGTTGGACGTAAATGTCTTACTGTTGTTTTTGATTCTAACGATTTTGCACCAGTAGCACAATCGAGAATTCGACGCCAAACGACAGTCGAGAGCTGTGATAAATTCCTTCCGCAAGTCAAAAAACACTGTATTTACCTAGGCGCCTATGTCTACGTCGCATGGAGTAATTGTTCTTCAAATTTTGTACGTATCGACGCAGCTGCAAATTATAAAGTTTTTGAGTGTACTGAAATCAATAACTTTAACTTTCCTACACCGTGCTGAATAATAATTGGATCATTCAGCCCATGATAACGAATGAAGGAGTACCTGCTTTCTCTCCATTGTGCCTCATCGTCATTAACTCCTTCGTTTTCTTCATTCAAGACCTCACGACTTGTTACGGCTCCAGCTGTACATCAATAGGGTTTGTCTTCTATTTGGTTTGTCCACATTTCGTCTTTCTCCCCCCCCCCCCCCCCTAACTATCTCACAATTTCTGTATCGTCAGTGTATTCTTCCAAGCTCTATGTGTTAGATAAAGCCGTATCTCCTGTTTCCCACTGTTTGTCCCTTTATGATGCCTGATTTCATTTTTATCAGCTTTCGTCCTTCACTGTTAAATTACTCGCTAAGGGCATCAGTTCTTCTCTTTTAAACGTGCCTCCGGTTTCATGCACATAACTAGCTGCCTTGCTTTGTCACTGTTGTACACCGGGCGAGGTAGCGCAGTGGTTATCACGCTGGACTCTCATTAGACAGTATGCAGTTCAAACCTGCGTCAGGCCAACCTGATTTAGATCTTCCGTAATTTCCCTAAATTACTTAAGGCAAATGCTGGGATGGTTCCTTCGAAAGTGCACAGTGGATTTCCTCCTCTGTTCTTCCCTAGTTCGAGCTTCTGCTCCATCTCTAAAGACCCCGTTGTCGACGGGACGTTAAACACTAATTTGCCCTCATAAATTTAAACAACACTGCCCGTGGAGCGCAGCGATCTGGTGCTAACTTTGATTAAAGCAACAGTAGAGATCGGAATAAAATTTGTTTATTTTGACAGGCTATGTTAAAACCATCCTCAGATCTTTTGGCCCCCTATGGCTTGCGCTGGCGGCTCCTCAGTTTTCCACGCGATACCACGATCGTACACTGGTTGTTTTATTGCGATCTCGACTGTTATTTTAATAAAACTAATTTCCTCTTCCTGTTCCTTATCACTGACGGCGTATTCACAGGGTTTTACAGTTACTGATATTAAAAATGTAATTTCATTTCCTTTCCTCTGAAAACTTCTGTTATATAAGTGCTTTTTAAGGTTACTTCAGCCAGCTATCTCCAAATTATAGGGGTTTATAGGGTGCCCAAGGGGGAATGGTCAATATTCAGAGATAAGATGGGAATAATTATTCGAAGAAAGAAAGGTCCAGTAAACATGGGCTCTAGAACGCACAACTTAAGAACTGTGAGCACTTGTTCAATAGAACAGATGTGTTTCACCGTAGCAAAGATGAACGAGTATTCATAGCTCTTAAGTTGTGCATTTTATAGCCCGTATTTACTGGACCCTTTTTCCTTCGAATGATCATTCCGTCCTACCTCTGAATACTGACCATTCCTTCTTGGCCACCACGTATCTTTACAAACATCAATATTTGATAGCTCACAGATTTATGTCCGCTTGTTGCAAGTAACATGGTATCACACAGTCACCCAAGCACGACTCACTCCCCGTCCTCACAGCCTTACTTCTGCCAATACCTCGTCTCTTAGCTTGGGTAGCTCAGTTGGTAGAGCACTTGCCCGCGAAAGGCAAAGGTCCCGAGTTCGAATCTCGGTCCGGCACACAGTTTTAATCTGCCAGGATGTTTCATATCAGCGCACACTCCGCTGCAGAGTGAAAATCTCATTCTGGATCACACAGTCGGTTTCGATATTATTCTGAATCGTATGAGCTTTTTGGTTCGGGAATCCGAATTTTTGGGATTCTCCCATAGTTTGTTTTGGGGTGGAGCATAATTAGTACATCCCAACATATCTGTGATGTTCTTTAGTGTGATCGCGGCGAATGGAAGAGTCTGACTCTGCAGTCCTATAGAGGCACGCTGGGAATCACGCCGTGCTCAAGCTTATTCCGATAAATAATGTCACATGTCACTATGGAAGATTCTTCCGGCTATGCTACGGCTTTGATGGTATGGCACTCTGGACTGGAGCGAACATAAACCAGTTTTTCCTGCTGCGATGTTTGCCACTGCTATTTCCATTGCTGGAAATGCCTGTCTTTTTGAAACGTGGATAAAATCGGAATACGGGAGCTCATTATGCCGAACACCTGGGTGTCCCTCTAAACACACTAGAGGAACGGTTTTATTTTCCTCATTGTTTTCCGAATTCAATTTCAGCACATCGTAAATGCAGTTAGTGACGTCAGGGATCCACTGCAGAGACTATAGTACTTCTAGATTTTGTGATAATTAGTGGCTTGCTCCGTTTTTGATATTTTTGTTTTTGTTGTGCTCTTTAATCTAAAACTGGTTGGCTTCATCTATTCACGATAACCACTGCTGTGCTGACCTTTACATTCTGCCTAACTACTGGAATCTACATCGACTTAAACCTCCTTGCTGTAGTCAAGCTTTCATCTGCCTCCGCAAATTTTAGTCCCATATGTTCCTTAATAACGAGATAAACATTTCCGTGATACCTGTAGTCTCCCCCTCCTTCCTTCGTCCTTCTATTGTCCACATTAAACAATGTATAATCCAAGTAATTAATAAGGAAAGTTTTTTATAAAGATTTGAGAGGAGTGAAGATTACAATAACCTTTCTAGTTTATTTAGCTTCTCATTCGGAGATGGTTCCAATTCTTCTTGTCTAGGGGTCTGATTCTTGATACTGAAAATCTAACATCAAGTCCTCACGGTTTGTTTGAACTAAATAAATCTGAAGATTGTTGTTGCAGAATGTTTTGTACGTAAATATACTTTCTCACATTTTAGTATATCATACTGTATTTTGATTTTTCACATTAACATAGCCGAAATTACATTATTTGCACAAAAATACGTCCGATCACATCAGAGGCAAGCGTACGACTTCCACACACTGTAGAAATGACAACATTCCAAAGGTTTTACAATTTTTCTTAACAAATGAATTTCTAGTAGTTTCCGTTAATTTTAATTTCGATTATTATTGCATAACGAATCCAGAAATAAATATAGTAATCAGTACAGGATTATGTAATTAATAACACAATTTTTAAGTGTGCCAATAATTCGTAATTTGAAATGTCTATAGAAAAAATTTTAACTGTAAATTCAGAACAAGTACTTGTGGATTATAGCATCGAGACTAAAATATTTTGTAAAGTAATTACTGTTCATAAATTTTAACTTAAAATAAAAGATATTGTGTATGAAATTATATGAAAGTTTTCAGAAAAGTAACTGAGATAATACTGACCATTCTAAAACTGAAAAGGAATGCTAGACGAGGATACATATTTAAGGACGTGTTCAATCAACTCATCCCCTTTCTTAATCTAGTTGGACCATAATATTTCTTCCAAATTCAATTTAGTATATTTCCATTATTTATACTATTTACCCGTCTATTCATGAGCATTGTTGTGCTGTCCCATATTTCAAAAGCTTCTATTCACTTGTTATCTAAACTGCATATCGTCCACGTTCCTCAGGAGCCTACATCCCATACAATTTTTTGTCGAAAATACTGTTTAATAATTAATTTAGTTATTAAAATGCTTCTCTTTTTTGAGACTCTCGCCACCTGCCAGTTTGCATTTTATATCCTTCCTACTTCCACCATCGTCAGTTATTTTCCTCCTCAAATACAACACTGGGATTATTTTTACTGTCACATTTCTTAATCTAATCCCCCTGAGCATTCAATTACATTCCATTATATTAGATTTACTCTTGTCGATATTAATAGTATAATGGCTTTTCAAGGTACAACCCCTTATATTGAAATGGACAGAGATAATGGAGGCAGATTGCTGAAGAAGTAAGAAAGTTCTATATTGAATGATCAAAACTAAGAGGAGAGGTTTGAGAGCGGATGCAATAATGACGGATGGAAAGGAATGATAACAAAGAGACACAAAAAATAGTACGCAACGAGCGAGGATGAGATGACGATAATAGACTAAATAAAATAGAAGTTAACCTTGGCGGGGTGGGGGGGGGGGGGGGTGGGAACAGGGGGTAGGGGATGGAAAGAAACAGATATGTCGAAATGGTGAATGTAGCAGGGGAAGTTGGGAAACAGAGGCTTCATCGTGTGATAAGGGTGGTGAGAAGAAGACTGGAAGAGGGCGCTAATTGTCCCTATATTCAAGAAACTGATTAGGAAGGAGTGTAGAAACTACAGTGGAGTTACACTGATACCACGTTGTGCCAAGATGCATGAAAAACTCGTGGACAGCAGAGTCCGGAAACGAGCCGAGAACAGACAGAGAGAAACAGCATGGCCTCGGACCTGTGAGGTCAATTGTTGATTTCATATTCGCAGTAAGCCAGCTCCAGGAGGACCGTTTTGAATTTGGGGAAGATCTTATGATGGCCTTTCTCGATACAGAAGAGGCATTTGGTAGCGTCTGTGGAAAAAGAGACAACGAACAGAGTAGAGGGGAGGTACCATGGGAGAATGACTTGAATGAAAGTGGGAAATGGAATAACAGATTGTTTCCAACAAACAATGGCGTGAAACAGACCAGTGATTTGTCACCTCTTCATTGCGGTCTTGGATGAGATAATGACTAAGGCGGCAGAAAAGCAGGAGAAGGTAAGATGAAAACAATAATGTTCACAGATAACTTGATGGTCTGGAGAAACAGAGAATAGGAGGTTCAGGAACATCTGGATGCATGGGAAGAAACTGTGAGACAGTGCAGCATAAAATTTAATGTAAACAAATGTGAAATACTGTTTACAACCTGAAAGAAAGATAGACCAACTAGCGGAATGAGGATTAGTGGTGAACAGTTGAAGAAGGTGGAGAGTGTCAGGTACATGGGAAGTGTGATAGAGGAAAATGAACGAAATGAGAAAGAGGTGAACGAATGAGGCACATAGGCAGAAGATTTCTTACGACGTGTTACAAGCCTGTTTGGAACAAAGATGAGCGACGGAAAAGCAAGAGAGTAATGTACAGAAGTTATTGCATCCCGGTACTGACTTATGCGTCTGAAACATGTGTTCAAAAAAAAAAAAAAGTTCAAATGTGTGTGAAATGTTATGGGACTTAACTGCTAAGGTCATCAGTCCCTAAGATTACACACTACTTAATCTAACGTATCCTAAGGACAAACTCACACAACCATGGGTGAGGGAGGACTCGAATCTCCGCCGGGACCAGCCGCACAGTCCATGACTGCAGCGCTTTAGACATCTCGGCTAATCCGGCGCAGCGAAACATGTGTAATGAAACGAAATGGAAGGAGATTAGAGGTATGCGAAATGTAGTTCCTCAGAAGTAGGATGGGCGTAACAAGGAGAGAAAGCATAAGGAATAAAAGGGTAAGGAAAATAATGGAAGAGGAACCTTAGCAGAGCAGGATAGACACATCTAGGTTAAGATTGTAAGGGCTGTTAAAAAGAATGGAAAGCAAGAGGATTCCCAATAAGAAACATGAAATAGAGACGAGAAGGAAACGAGCAAGAGGAAGAGCAAGGGATAGATGGCTGAAAGGTGTAGAGGAGTGCGTTGAAAAACAGAGGCGAGTACTGAACCGGCGTGAACACAGAAAGATTGTGGGGAAACAAGAGTAGATGGTGAGGCTTATGTTCCAAACACACGCAGCCTGTTGCTGGAAGCTACTGGCAATGATGAGTAATTGTACAGGAGCTGGAGTCGTTGCTATGTACTGGTGATCAAAAAGTCAGTATAAATTTGAAAACTGAATAAATCACGGAATAATGTAGATAGAGAGGTTCAAATCGACACACATGCTTGGAATGACATGGGGTTTTATTAGAACCGAAAAAATACAAAAGTTCAAGAAATTTCCGACAGATGGCGTTTCATCTTATCAGAATAGCAATAATTAGCATATCAAAGTAAGACAAAGTGGAGATGATGTTCTTTACAGGAAATGCTCAATATGTCCGCCATCATTCCTCAACAATACCTTTAGTTGAGGAATAATGTTGTGAACAGCACTGTAAAGTATGTCCGGAGTTATGGTGAGGCACTGGCTTCGGATGTTGTCTTTCAGCATCCCTAGAGATGTCGGCCGATCACGATACACTTGTGACTTCAGGTAACCCCAAAGCCAATAATTCCTCGGACTGCTGTCTGGGGACCTGGGAGGCCAAGCATGACGAAAGCGGCGGCTGAGCACACGATCATCACCAAACGAAGCTCGCAAGAGATCTTTCACGCGTCTAGCAATATGGCGTGGAGCGCCATCCTGCATAAACATCGTACGTTCCAGCAGGTGTTTATCAGCCAGGCTAGGGATGATGCGGTTCTGTAACATATTGGCGTACGTCTCACCCGTCACGGTAGCAGTTACAAAACCAGAATCACGCATTTCCTCGAAGAAAAAAGGCCCGATAACGGTAGATGTGGTTTCTGGTTCTAATAAAACCCCATGTGATTTCAAGCATGTGAGTAAATTTTTGCCTCTCTATCTACATTACTCCGTGGTTTATTAAGTTTTCAAATTTGTACCGACTTTTTGATCACTCGGTACTTCGTGTGGCTGCGCTGAAATACTAATCATTGACGTATCGAAGCATGTAGTCCATGAACTTCACTCCAGTTTGTCGTTTGTTGCAGGCAGTTTTAATTTACTGCAATTTTAGTGGCCAGCGCTGTACTTCTTCAAGCTATTTATGGATGTATTAGAAAAAAAGAACGTTATCCTTCTCGCAATATTTGCACCGTAACACACTAAGTAATAGGCGAGGAGTTTACCCGGCCATGGTCGTCACGCACACAGTGTATGTGAGAGGGAAGCGTGGACTACGGGGTCGGGCCTTTGTGCATTCGCGAGCAGGCAGGCAGGCAGCTGGTGTTTGCCGACGAGTAATATTTCAGCCGTCAGTCGGCGGCGCGGCTGTGTGCTGCTGTGTACCGCCGTGGAGCAGCGCTCGGCCCGGCCCGACACCCGCCCTGTTAACGCTTTTAGCGCCTGCCTGGACGCCTCGCGGCTCCCGCTCCTCTTTCCTGCCTTTTTTCCCGTCCTTTCGAAGCAGCGGGAGGGCCGAAACTCCTGCCGTTCGTCCGGCGAAACTTATTCGATTACTCGCTCGGTGGGAACGTCGTTATCTGGCTGTTAGGCTAGGTGTGTTGAATGCAATTCCTCGGCTCGGCACGAGTAAATGGAAGATGCGCCTCTGCTGTGTGTGGGACGGACTGCGTGCTGTATCGAACGTGGTGCCTCTAGGTCGCCATTCACTCCTGCAAGCCGTGTCCCTTCGTGGCTTCCAAACTCAAATGCGATTGGAATTTTGTGTCACTTAAGGACAGTGTATCTCCATGGCAAAAGCAGAAAAAGACACACAGTGCAGCAGAGACCATCCGAAGGATTTGGCCAAACGAAGCCATCACTTCAGCCCCGTCCCACGGGAGAGCACACCTTGAAATCCAGCAGAAGCAGACACCAAAAAGGAAGAAGCCCTCCCTATAGACATACAGAAAAAGTGAGGCCAATGGTTATATCAACGCTGATTTGCAAAGCCATTCTGTTCAATGCGTCTCGGAGAAAGGGTTAGAATACATATGGAGTTTTGCACAAAATGTAATTTTTCTCGTAACTGCAAAAGTCGAGTGACTACGGCGTGGCGTACTGTTTGTCCGTCAAAGCCCCTCATATTTTGAATGCCACTTCATCGTTAGTACAAGCAGATACCGCTCAAGACTACAGTGGATTTTATATAAGCTTTTCAGCCACAATTTAATGATTTGCATTCCGTGTCTAGAACAAACTTGTCGTAAAAACATTTAAGAGGTAAATGTAACGGCATTTCCCTCTTTAACAATAAGTGCTCCGGTTCACATGTAGCTTTTTTACAGTATAAAAATAGCTCAAAATGGCTCTGAGCACTATTCGACTTAACTTCTGAGGTCATCAATCCCCTAGAACGTAGAACTTCTTAAACCTAACTAACTTAAGGACATCACACACATCCATGCCCGAGGCAGGATTCGAACCTACAACCATAGCAGTCGCACGATTCCGGACTGAAGCGCCTAGAACCGCTCGGCCACCCCGGCCGGTTTTTACAGTATAGGAAGAGAATGTACACTACTGGCCATTGAAACTGCTACACGACGAAGATGACGTACTACAGTCGCGAAATTGAACCGACACGAAGAAGATGCTGTGATATGCAAATCATTAGCCTTTCAGAACATTCACACATGGTTGGCGCCGGTGGCGACACCTACAACGTGCTGACATGAGGAAAGTTTGCAACCAATTTCTCATACAAAAACAGCAGTCGACCTGCGTTGCCTGGTGATACGTTGTTGTGATGCCTCGTGTAAGCAGGAAAAATGCGTACCATCAAGTCTCCGACTTTGATAAAAGTCGGGTAGTAGCCTATCGCGATTGCGCTTTATCGTATCGCGACATTGCTGCTTACGTTGGTCGAGATCCAATGACTGTTAGCAGAATATGGAAACGGTACGTTCAGGAGGGTAATACGGAACGCCGAGCTGGATCCCAACGGCCTCTTATCACTAGCAGTCGAGATGACAGGCATCTTATCTGCATGGCTGTAACGGATCGTGCAGCCACGCTCGATCCCTGAGTCATCAGATGGGGACGTCTGCAAGACAACAACCATCTGCACGAACAGTTCGACGACGTTTGCAGCAGCATGGACTATCAGCTCGGAGACCATGGCTGCGGTTGCCCTTGACGCTGCATCACAGACAGGAGCGCCTGGGATGGTGTACTCGACGACGAACCTGGGTGCACAAATGGCAAAACGTCATTTTTTCGGATGAATCAAGGTTCTGTTTACAGCATCATGATGGTCGCATCCATATTTGGCGACATCGCAGTGAACGCAAATTGAAGCGTGTATTCGTCATCGCCATACTGGCGTATCACGGCGTGATGGTATAGGGTGCCATTAGTTACACGTCTCGGTCACCACTTGTTCGTATTGGCGGCACTTAAAACAGTGGACGTTACATTTCAGTTGTGTTATGACCCGTGGCTCTACCCTTCATTCGATCCCCGCGAAACCCTACATTCTAGCAGGATAATGCACGACTGCAAGTTGCAGGTCCTGTACGGGCCTTTGTGGATACAGAAAATGTTCGACTGCTTCCCTGGCCAGTACATTCTCCAGATCTCTCACCAATTGAAAACGTCTGGTCAATGGTGGCCGAGCAACTCGCTCGTCACAATACGCCAGTCACTACTCTTGATGAATTGTGGTATCGTGTTGAAGCTTCATTGGCAGCTGTACCTGTATACACGCCATCTAAGCTCTGTTTGACTCAATGCCCAGGCGTATCAAGGCCGTTATTACGGCCAGAGGTGGTTGTACTGGGTACTGATTTCTCAGGATCTATGCACCCAAATTGCGTGAAAATGTAATCACATGTCAGTTCTAGTATAATATATTTGTCCAATGAATACCAATTTATCATCTGCATTTCTTCTTGGTGTACCCATTTTTAATGGCCAGTAGCGTTTAAAAACAACGCTTTCTTCTAGTCGTTTTAGGCATTTACATTTGTAGACCCAGGCAAAAGCGATCTACAACGTAAAGCGGAGGAAGATCTTAGAAATTCACAGAAATTACAAGGTAAGCTGTAAGAAAACGTGAGCAAGAAACTTCTGAGCACAACACTGTCTGGAAGTGTATCACGTATTGTCGAACACCGGAAAATTAGAGAGTCGAAGCGTTTCAGATCTGATGCTGCAGAAACATTTTAAAAATTATGTGGAATGGTAAGATAAAAAATTAGCAGCTATACCACACAAGAAGTATGTCGAAAGCACTGACATGAGGGAGGGACAGTATGACAGGACATGTGTTAAGGTACGGTAGTTTCAAGCCCGCCCGGCTAGTCGCGCTGTCTAACGCGCTGCTTCCCCAGGGAGGAGGCGCCGGTCCCCGGCACGAATCTACCCCACCTCCGTGAATGCGGGCTGGTTCGCCTTACTTCGCCTCAGCTACACTATGTCGGCGATTGCTGCACAAACACCTTCTCCGCGTACGCATACACCATAATTGCTCTACCACGCAAACATTTGGAGTTAGACTCGTCTGGTATGAGACTTCCCCGGAGCGGGGGATGGGTGGTGGGGGGGTGTCCACTGAGGACAGAACCGCCGAACCGCAGAATAACCCTGGGTTCGGTGTGTAGGGAAGCGGTGGGGTGGATAGATTTCTGTGTCCTGTTGAGGGGTTGTGAACCACTGAGGGCTATGCCGGTACGAAGCCTCTTCGTTGTTTCAAGGTCTCCAGTTTAATACAATATTACACAGTACAATGATAGTTTCAGGGCATTAGAGGGAACTCCTTAGGTCAAGAACTGTAGAGGCAGACAGAGACTGATTCAACTAATAACTGCGGACGTGGAATGTGGTGCTACTCCGGGATAGCGGGCCAGATCAAACCAGTCAGAAGGGTATTTGACCGTATCTTAAAGATTTTCTTTTAATAAATTTTCTCTCAGCGACGTCGTGAAATGGCTTCCTGATCTGCCAAAGTGAAGTTGTCCAGAAATGCAGCAATTTAACGATGCATCACACATTTTATTTGCTGGTGCCACATCTTAATTTTGGGAAACTAAGCGATTAATCGTACATACGCATTCTCCACGATGTAGGTACCAGTAATACAGTTTCATATTGTGACTACTTTCAAATGTTGTATATATGTGTAATCTTTAGATAATAAGTCAGACATGTATAAATGTTATATACAGGTGAAAATTGCTCTAAGTGTGTAAATATTAAACGATTAACTTTCAGTAGACAGCAGACACCATACTCCGGAATTTACGCACCACATATCTCGTAAATAAACACATCAAAAAAGTTTTGCGTCATCTCGGTTCCGAGAGTTCCGGAACCTGTACAGAAAATTGGAATAGAAACCATCATAAACATCATTTTCGATCTTTTTATTGCTCATGAAAACCACACATTGCATGTTGTAGCACCATACAGCGGGAAATTATGAGGTTGTGGTCCAGATTGCTGTACAAACCGGTACCTCTAATACCCAGTAGCACGTCCTCTTATATTGATGCATGCTTGTATTCGTCCACAAGTTCATCAAGGCACTGTTGGTCCATATTGTCCCATTCCTCAACGGCGATTCGGCGTAGATCCCTCAGAGTGGTTGGTGGGTCACGTCGTACATAAATAGATCTTTTCAATTTATCTCAGGCATGTTCGATTTAGTTCACGTCTGGAGAACATGCTGGCCAATCTAGCCGAGCGATATCGTTATCCTGAAGGAAGTCATTCACACGATGGGGACGCGAATTGCCGTGCATGAAGACGAATGTCTCGCCAATATGATGCCCATATGGTTGCACTATTGGTCGGTATTCACTTATCGCACAGTCGTTACGGTACCTTCCATGACCACCATCGGCGTATTTCGGCCCCACATAATGCCACCCGACAACAGCATGGAACCTCCACCTTGCTGCACTCGCTCGACAGTGTATCTAAGGCGTTCGCACTGACCGGGTTGCCTCCAAACACGTCTCCGACAATTGTCTGATTGAAGACATATGCGACACTCATTGGCGAAGATGCCAATCATGAGCGGTCCATTAGGCATGTTTTTGGGGCTATTTTATCCGCGCTGCATGGTTTGGTTGCAAAGATGGACCTCGCCATTAACGTCGGGAGGGAAGTTGCGCATCATACAGCCTATTGAACACAGTTTAAGTCCCACGACGTCCTGTGGCTGCACGAAAAGCATTATTCAACAAGGTGGCCTCGCTGTCAGGGCTCCTCCGAGCCATAATCCGTAGATATCTGTCATTTTCTGCAGTAGTAGCCCTTGGGCGGCCTGAGCGACGCGTGTCATCGATAGTTCCGATCTCTCTGTATCTCCGCACAACATCGCTTTGGTTCACTCCGAAACGCCTGGACACTTCCCTTCTTGAAAACCCTTCCTGGCACAAAGTAACAAAGCGGACGCGATCGAACCGCGGTATTGACCGTCTAGGCATGGTTGATGCCGTAGCGCGTACAGCCACACAAACGCAACAGTCGGCTACCTCGGCAGAGTTAAGCGGCGCCTGCAACAGTGCCGGCGCGTTCCGCCAGCCGGCCCTAGAGACTTTGCCGCCAAACATTCAATCAGCCGCGAACTAGGCACGCGCTCGAGCCTTTTTCCTTCGTGGATGGTCGCACTATGATATCACCATCCATCAGAAAGGGATCGCGAACATCCGCCAATCATCACTCCGGTATCAGCGGAGGAAGACTGGAGCCGCCGTGTTAAATAGCCGGAAGAAAGGGAAACAGGTTGGCGCCCGGAAGATACGTCGACACAGCCGGAACGTCCAGGTGCCACGTCTTCGCTACGCCGGCCATCGACACCGGACTCTGCGCCCGTCTACTTTCTCGGCATCCGCCGGAAAGCTTCTAGAGAAAACTCGACAAAGGAAAGAATATTCAGTTCGGTTGCTAGTATTTCAATTCAATAACGTGGCATATTCTTTGGCTTGTTATAAAATTTTGGTAGGAGAAGAAGCCTTTTGTTTTCGGAGAAAGTTTATCTTATTGTAAAATTAAGCGGTGGCCTTGCTACACCAAATAAAAATTTTTGTTCGCACGTGGTTGTTGGTCTGTGGATGTAACAGTTGAACTACAGACAACACGAGCCGTGTACTTCCTTCCTGGTCGAGTGACTGGAACTGATCTGCTTTCGTACGCCCTCCGTCTAATAAGCGCTGCTCATTCATGGTTATTTACATCTTTAGGCTGGTTTAGTGACATCTCTGAACAGTCAAAGGGACTGTGTCTGCGATACAATATCCACAGTCAACATCTGTCTTCAGGAGTTCTACGAACCGGGGTGATGCAAAACATTTTTGATGTGTGTACAATGGCTGACAAAAAATGTGAAGCACCGAGAATAAGGGGAGGAAACGAAATGAAACTAAACGGTTTGAGAGGGTATGTGGTGTTATTTCAATGATTACAAAATCGAGTCAAATTTACAAACACCTCAGCAGTTTTGGCCCACTTATCAGTATGACGTTGTACACCCTCTTACAGGGATGGAATGATTCCGTTGGTAAGAATGTCATGTAGCCGTAGTATTCTCTTCGAGGCAAGCTGCCCCACAAGTTGTAACTGATTACTGGTTATTGTGGACACTGACCTGGGACTTAGCCGTTGTAGCAGCTGGTCCCATACATGTTCTATCGGGGATAGATCTGAGAACATTGCTTGCCACTGGAGTCCCTCAACCTCACGCAGACAGATCATAGAGACTCGTGGCACTTGTAAAGGAGCACAGTCCAGCTCAAAATCTGCAGCACCATACCATCGCTAGACAGGTCACACGTAAGGACGCAGGACGTCTGTGATGTACCAATCTGCCATCAGAGTTCCCTCATCGCAAGCAGTCGTGACCTGAAGTCGTATCCTGTTGCATCCCACTCCACGACGCCAAGAGAGTAACATCAGCACTCCATGCTCACCAGTCACGACACCACTTCAAAACTAGCCGTTTGTGTGGTTGTGTGTGGTGTTAACGGCATCCTACGTACGGTACGGCAACTGATAATTTCTGACTAATGGTAGAGGATGACGTAAAGTGTTGCACAGAGTCCAATACTTGTTGTCAAATGGTATGTGCAGGAGCGAAGGGGCCACGATGAGCTTGGTGGACAATAAGGCGATCCTCCCTTGTGAAGATTAGACGTAGTCGACTGAAACTTGACGGCGAATATGCCAGCTCTCACATTTGCATGAAGTCCAACATTAGCCCATTATTACATCTGAATGCTCCGTAAATCTGGATACTGAACGATTCGATGTCAATGAAATTCACCAATAGCTGTAACTTATTTTCGAGGCTACTAGTTTCAGCATTTCGGTATGCGATCTACAGGCCCCATATGCATCTCTTCAAATAAACGGAAATGTCGTACAGTGCCATAAATTTCTAGATGTCGTGAATTCAATCGTTACACTAGTGCTTCATTTGAAGACTAGATAGCAACTCATGTAGATCTGATGCTTGTAGCCTTCAAAATAAAATAAAATAATAAAGTATACAGCTGTTGGTCAATTTCATTGACACTAACAATTACTTAACCAACTGTCCGTCCCCGGTAGCTGAGTGCTCAAAGTCCGCTGTTAGCAGCGGTGGGGCAAAGTCCTCATCCATGTGTCCCCCTGTTAGCGCACCGCGCGCGCGAATGTTGACTGTTTACCATCCGCTGCGGCGAGTGTCACGCGTCCGTGTCTCGGTAGTGCCATGGCGCACTCGTATCGCAAGTCCACAATTAAGATCACATTTCAGGCGGACTACGCAAGACCTCGAGCACTTGACATTCAACGTTTCATCCGGGAAGAACTTCATATTGCACCTCAAGACATCATTGGGATCCACTTTTCTATAACACAAAGTGTCACCTACATAAAAATGATCAATGGAAAGGCGTGCACTGATGTTGTGTGCCGATACGCTCATAGACTTAAATTTAAGCATTTTGATGGTCACATAGGAACTGTCACGATCGACCACGCTGGATTAGGCCTTCGCACTCTGAGCGTCTTCGAGCTGCCATTCGAAGCCCCGCCACATGTTGTGATGACAGCTTTCAAACCGTACGGCAACGTGCTAAGCCACTTGGCTGAAAAATGGCAAACGTTTGAGACGTACCCGTCTTAAATGGAGTGCGACAAATTAAGATTGAACTGACGAAGCATGTGCCATCCTATTTAGTAATTGGCGGCTGCAGAGCCATTGTCATGTACGACGGACAACCTCGTACTTGCGCCGGCTGTGGCCAGGAAGGACATGTCCGATCGGCCTGCATTCAACGCCGACTGACTCATACACCGGTTGGTGAAGTTCCACCCCCGGCGACGTCTACTTCACTCCCCATCACGTATGCAGCGGCTGCAACCGCAACAGCTGTTCCTGCCCAGGATCGTAACGCCTTATTGCAGTCAGTGGTCGATGACAGTGTGGCGGACAGCATATCCCCCTTTACGACGTCATCGGCACACTTGCTTCAAGACGGTGATCAATTGTGCCACGAAGACGAGCCTAAAGAGAAGATGGAAGTAGAAATTGTACCGACCTCTGCCTTCTTACCAATGGAGACCGCATCAGATGATTGTCGCCCGCACTCTGACACAGAACAACATGTCGTCCTCTGTTAGAATATTGCTGCGCGGTGTGGGATCCTTACCAGGTGGGATTGACGGAGAACATCGAGAGGGTGCAAAGAAGGGCAGCTCGTTTTGTATTATCGCGTTATAGGGGAGAGAGTGTGGCAGATATGATACACGAGTTGGGATGGAAGTAATTACAGCATAGACGTTTTTCGTCACGGCGAGACCTTTTTACGAAATTTCAGTCACCAACTTTCTCTTCCGAATGCGAAAATATTTTGTTGAGCCCAACCTACATAGGTAGGAATGATCATCAAAATAAAATAAGAGAAATCAGAGCTCGAACAGAAAGGTTTAGGTGTTCGTTTTTCCCGCTCGCTGTTCGGGAGTGGAATAGTAGAGAGATAGTATGATTGTGGTTTGATGAACCCTCTGCCAAGCACTTAAATGTGAATTGCAGAGTAGTCATGTAGATGTCCGGAAACAACGGTCCCCCCGAAAACGCAAGAAACGGCGCCATACGCCATCCGATGACTGCCTGCTTCGGATGTGTGACCCGGACGAACATCCGGCGTCGGACGACACTCAGGACTCTACGACCACAACTCACCCTTCCCATCACGATGCTACGGCGGATACAATTTCTGAGCCTCGGTCTGGCAACATCACTTCTGCCAGTAAACATATGCGCAAGCGCTCTACTGACAGCACTAATAAACAGTTACCAATTGCTGTACCTGATTCTTGGGCGGATGATGTCGAGGATGAGCCACAGCACCAGGAGGATGCCGAAGGCGGAGATGCTCCCTCGGCTGTACCCAGCACCAGCCAACCACAGTGACTACGGCTGTATCGTCAGCCTTTGTGGCGCCGCCCCTGCCGCCCACACCTGGCCTGCTACACAACCCAGTTGCCGACCTGGCTGACCAAACATACCGTCTAGCGACGATTAACATCAACAATATACGTGCCCGACATAAACTAGCGATGCTACAGGATCTACTCGACGCAGCAGACATGGACATTGCGCTCCTTCAAGAGGTGTACGTCGCAGACTTCAAGGGACCTATGGCTACAAGACTTGGGTCTCACATGCGTCTGCCAATGGCAGTGGTGTGGCGATCCTCCTCCGCGAAGGTATAACCGCAGAAGACGTCGAGTATCTCCCTGACGCCAGAGGCATGGCCCTTACTATCCAAGGAGTCAAACTTATTAACATCTATGCACCGTCAGGATCTGGTCGGCGTCGCGAACGATCCACGTTTTTCGCTCATACAATCACGCCCCTCTTTATGGGCCGTCAGGACGCCTTGATAATGGGAGGGGAGTTCAACTGTAGCCAAGCACCTAAGGATCAGTTACCGCATCATTCTCCCTGCGCAGAACTTACGACAATTATTAATAATTTTCAATTGGTGGACTCGTGGGAACGTGTTTGTGGCGATCGGGCCGGATTTACTCACTACGCCAGCCATTCCTCCAGCCGCATCGACCGGGTTTACATATCACGCTCCATAGCTGTGGGGACAAGATCTGCTGAAGTTTGGCCCACAGCTTTTTCTGACCACGAGGCCTACATCTGCGCTATTACCCTCGGCCGCCAGAAGGTATGGCACAGCCGTGGTCCTTGGAAGTTGAACGTCGCCCACCTAGCTTCTCAGGAATGCCGCCGCCTTATAGAGAACACGTGGGACTCAGCCGCCGGCGTGGCACCTACCGGACTACACTGTCGTGGTGGTTACTCTGCGCCAAACCAGCCCTTCGGAAGACCTTGATAGGCTACGCCCGAGATGTTGCAGCATGGAAGAGACATACCATGGACTTTTACTACAGCATCTTAAGGGAATGTACAACACTGCCGTACTCACCTGCACGGCAGGTGACAGTGAACCGTGCCAAGGCACAGATCATCAGATTAACACGTTGCCACCTTGAGGGTGCGATCTTCAGAGCGCGCACTCAAGACAGAGTGGCCCGGAAGGAACCGTCCATGTATCACTTCATTGCAGAACGACGGCGCCGACGCAGGACACTGATCCAAGCTATCACGACGGACGGCGCCTTGATACCCAGCGCGACATAGGAAACGCCCTTCAGGCTCACTACACTAGGCTGTACTCGGAACATCGACATCCCCCAGAGGTGATCGCCGAAGTCTCTCAACTCACTTACGGCTCGATCTCTCTGACAGCGGCGGCGGGTTTGACTGCAGATGTAACGGAAGAGGAAATCATTGAAGCAATACAGGCTGGGGCTGCTCATAAGTCCCCGGGACCAGAAGGCCTTCCTCTGGTATTTTACCGGACGTATCAACAATTGCTGGCACCAGCATGGACTGATATTTGCCGCGATCTTATGTCTCCCACGACGCAGATACCCGGGTCTTCCTAGAAGGACTGATAGTGCCCATACACAAACCACGAGGTGGATCCAGGATCAGTGACTATCGGCCCTTGACCTTACTCAACAGTGACTTGAAGATTTTCATCCGGCTTCTGGCGGCACGCCTAAAGCGATCAGTGCGATGTGTTGTGTCGCAGGACCAGGCATCGTTAGGCGGTGACCATAATATTCGCACTGCATTGTGCCGATATAGAGATATGATCGCGCTAGCCAAAGCTCACCAACTGACAGGAGTTTTGGCCTCACTCGACTTTAGCCAGAGTCGACCACACATTTTTGATGGAGGTACTGCGACACATGGGGTATCCGGACGTCATAGTTAATGTACTGATGCGTCTCCTACGCGGCGCGACGTCCAAGGTGTTATATAATGGCCGTCTTATGCTGCCGATACAGATCCAGCGATCGGTGCGACAAGGCTGCCCTCTTTCGGCGATATTGTACGCCCTCGTCTTGGAACCACTCCTCTGCGGCCTCCGACAACGCCTGACCGGGATGTCCCTTGGTGGACACACTTTCTGCTGCACTGCCTATGCAGATGATCTGGTACTCCTTCTACGCAATAATGACGATGTTCGTGCATCACTGGCCTGGGTGGCGACCTACGGCGCGGCATCGGGAAGCCATCTCAATCTCCACAAATCACACGCCCTGTCTATAGGCAGAGGCCTACCCGACGAGAGCGTCGCACCGCTACGAATCAGTGACACAATCCGCTGTCTTGGCATTGATTTCACATCTGACATGAAGCGTTCAACAGCCCTTAACTACAGGCGTTTATTGAATCAGATGAGAGCAGGAATAAGTTACCACCGTCTGAGACATCTAGACCTCCTGCAACGGACACAATATGTTAACGTCTATTTGGCGTCACGTATACCCCATTTTGCACAGATACTCAGCATACCATCTACCCTGGCTCACCGCATGTTGGTGGTTTTGGGATCCTTTGTTAACACGGACATGTTGTTTAAGATTCGTTACGAGTCCTTAACCCTCCCGAGGAGCAGAGAAGGTTTAGGCCTTTGTCATGTTCAGAACAGACCGAAGGCCCTGTTCGTCAGCTGTCACCTGCAACTGTGGCGACCAAGTCCGACGTGCCTCACAAGTCTCTTACTGGAAGCCTTACGACCAATCTCACTCGCACCCCCTGTGATGATATCGGACACCCCAGCACCTTTCTTCTACATTAGCCAATTCTTCCTTGAATTAAGCTACATCCGCACTGCACTACTACCCACACGCTTGATGATGACGAGGGCGATACGTGCTGCCATGCAAATGAACATGACGCCGAATGTGATTGAAAGCAAACACCCCAATACAAAGTGGCGCGCTGTGTGGCAGGCAGTGAATGCCACCACTCTTGATACTGACGTGCAATCTGCATGGTACGTAACTGTTAATGGGAAACAGTTGTACCATTCCCGCCTACATCACATCCACCTCGCTGATTCCCGCTTGTGTGCCACATGCTAAGTGATTGACACGGATGAACATCGTTTCGAATGCAGTTCGGCAAAGGACGTTTGGTATTTGGTGCGTCAGCTATTGGCTTTTCTCACACGCTCGACTCCCGACAGGATAACTACCCGATAGCTTCTTTTCCCCGATAATATTTATTTCCCAAGAGTAAAAACGAACTCTGTGACGTGGATCAGCGGCCACGCTGTTCACTACCTCTTCGGTAATGGCGAAAAGACAGTACCCGATTTTTGGTATTACTTCACCGAACGACATTGTGCGATCGTCAAGAACCCTAAATATAGGCAATATTTCTCTAATGTTCTTTGGAGCGCATTCCATAGTCCGCCTTGCAGCTGGATTATCGATGACATGAAAAGATAACCATAGCACCTCTTCCCAGTTCCTTTTTTTATGAGATTGGACAAACAACGGAAACAACACAGCAACGAGAAGACAGTCATCGAAAAATTCGCAGCGGGCTATAATATGGAGCATCCTTTGTCGTAACGGGATGACTTCCTATTATTCTGTTTATGTAGCTAAAGAGGAACGACCTTCCTTTTATCCATTTGTATAAAAAAAATAAAAAAAGCACGACAGAATGTCAATCCTAAGGGTCCGGGTTCGATTCCCGCGAGGATCGAGGATTTTAACTGGTTAAAGACTGGGTGTTGTTTTGTCCTAATCATCATCATTTCATCCCCATCGACGTGGAAGTCGTCGAAGTGGAGTTAAATCGAAAGTCTTGCGCCTGGCGAACGGTCTACCCGACGGCAGGCTCTAGTCACACAATTTTTTTTTTACTTACCCAGCCGATGTCCCCTGCCCATTACGGACCAACAGAAATATAACTCACTCAGGTGGGTTCTGTACAAGTCATACAAAGTTAATCATTTATTTACATAGTTACACTAACCTTCAATCATGTGCCTCACTCTTTTTTCCTGTCAGTATTTATGATCAGACTGTCACATAAATTAGCTCTATGATATTAACATCATTACACCGAGTCTCGATATTAATCAACACATACAGCACCCCTTTCTGGTGTGATAATTGCAGTTAGACGTTTTGTAACAATGAGCTATGAAAAGTAACTTTTCTTCTTCGATGTATTTCCATTTGCATCCGCATCAGCTATCTTTACTCACTACTGCTGTTACTATAAAACAAATCTATAGAAACAGAACAAATAAATGTGATCGGGCCGTGGTAAAAATTGCTATTCTGATAGCGCGCCGCAGCACGTAGTGTGAAGTAGTCGCCCTCCGTTTCTGGCGGTGGCGCCGCTGTGGCAATCGCTGTGTCTCTCGTGGGAAAGAGGAAAGGTTGCCTGTTCACGCATTTAAGGGGCGCTATGAGCTCGCCAATCGTGCAGTCTGGGTCAGTCTCTTGTTCCCAGCTTGTTATGCAGTTAGTGTCTGTCTGTCGTTCAGAGTGCTAATATGTCTGTCGTTCGGATCAACCTTTAAAGCCAGCAAAGAGTCTGCGCGTTAGGCTGCTAGTGTGCTCGAGTTGCTCAGGCAACGGTCATTGGCTGTTGGATCGATCGGTTGGTCGGTCACGCACTGAGACACAAGATGACTTGTCCGTCTTGAGCGTCGGCGCTTGCGAGGTCGCCACGTGAGTCCGGTGGGCCGCGGCGTATAGCGAGGGGTAGTGCCTTCGCGGTCGACACGAAAGCAACAGGAGGCAACCCACCACATCAGTCTGGCCGGTGCGAGCTGCGACGCCGTGAGACGGGAGATCGGCGCGCTTTCCTGCATCCGTTGAAGCGGCTGGCAGCGGACGGTTCGGGAGAGCCATTTGGGGGTGCTGCGCCAGGTCTTCTTGAGAAATCGCAGTTTATTAGAAGTTAAGTGATTGGTGATATGTTGTTTGATTTACTCTTGTTAAATTCTAGTTGTTTTCTTGGTGAGGTCGCCAGCCGTTTTGCTTTGGGGTCGTCCCACCATTCTTCTCCGTTTGTCCACCAGCGGGAAGGTGGTTGTTAATAAATTGGGTGGTCCGATTTTCCCTTGCGGAGTAGGGGCTGGTTAGAGCAACCTGCGGTTGGGGTTGTTCGGTAATCTCCCTATCAATCTACCGTACGTTAGTAGCTGCCTCTGTCATGTTTGTCGGATTTGGTGTGTAAGGAAATTTGTTGCTTGGAGTGTAACGGCCTAATACCTGAAATATGTTTTGATCTTTGGAAACTTTGATATTATTGCCTATGATCTTTAGAGGCGGTATCTGTATACTGTAGAGCATCTTTACTATTGTTTGGCCAACCTTTTAGAATTTCATATAAGATTGTATTGCATGGGTCTTTATTTAAATGATCATTTTAGTATATAAAGTTGCCACCCTTTCACCGTATGACTTTTCTTACAAGTAAAAAACAAGTTTCACCTTCGGTAGCAAGGTTAATATTTTAATTGTCAGTGTTTTGTACCATTACTATCCCTCCTACGGGGAGGTGCATAGTTTGTGTGCTTGTGTAAATCGTTAAAACTCTTGGTTTAAAGTTATCTGGTGTGTTGCAGATTTGCACCAGTGTAGTCTTTCAGAGGCTGTTGTGAGCGGTCGTAACTTCGGCCGTGTCAAAAGGGATCGGCAAGGTGCTCTACCCGAAAGCTCATACAGTCAAAACTTGTTTCTTTCTGCCTCTGAATAAATTGTAACTTTGATATTTAGAGGGTTCTTTCTGATTATAATTTTAAATCTGCTTCTTTTTTTAAAAAAATGCTTTAAGGCACTATTATAGTGAATAAAATTCCCGTTTGTTAAAAGTAATTTGGCTATGATTTCATCAGTTACTCCCTGGCAGCTACTTCCATGCTTACATAGTGTGATTAAATGTGTTAATGTTCTTGATGAATCGCTAGTAAATAAAATAAGTTCTTAAGAATATTCTTTGAAAATAAATCACGTTTCAGTGATATTAAAGCTTCTGTCATACCTCATAATGAAGACGAACAACATTATAATAACGAACGTGAAAATTTCGGTGTGGTAGCCCCCCCCCCCCCCCCCCCCCCCACGTGCACAGTACGCTACGCTCACACCTGGTCTGCAGTAGTGAGCGCCATGGTTTACAGTTGATAGTTTAGGCTGTCACTGCGCTGAGGTCACTTACAGGACAAGGACATTCTGGATGGACTGTGTAAATTGCTCTTTTATCAGTTCCCGATACTTGTTATTGCCCACGCAGATATAAGCACGAAACGAAACTTCGCCAAAGGCCTCGGCAGTCAATAGCTGAAATCTGAGGGCGAAGAGGCAAAAGGGGATTCACTTCTGTTATGAACAATGTGAGCCATGACTTTCTCATTTATGAACGAAGCTCCCATTTCTTACAGCAATATTATAGTTTTTTCCAAACGCGACTCACCTTTTGTATGGGAAGTGTCTTCATTTACTCTTCTGGTGTATTTCCTGATAGTTTTCCCATTTATCTGATGTAGTCATCGGTTAACAGACACAGTTCCACTTTAATTAAGATTTTCCGACTCTTATTCACGCCGAAATTTTTGATTTTCTTGTTCTTTTTTATTTTGTTTTGCGTGTTCTGTATGTTACATAACGCTTCAGTGTTGATCTGGAAATCATTCAGGGCTCAAAACACGATAACTGTGATGGATATTGCTGGAAGAGCTGTTTGCGGACATTGCGTATGTTTCTTCCAGAAAAAAATGTTCACATTTTCATTAGCATTCTTGAATAATTTTAGGATCAGCAGTGAAGAGGTCCACACCGCGCAGTACACGAAACTTTCCTTATGTTCCAATTGAAAAAGGCTAAATACAGAAATTTTAATAATGGATTTTTGAAATAAGTAATTTTATTACTTGAAGGGACGGCGATTTTTTCACAAGAGTTTTTCCTTTCAGGAAAACTAAGATGAGACTGTACTACCTGCAACACATTTAGGCATAACCTAGGAGCAGAAGACAGGAGTATGGGGACGGGGGGAGGAAATGGGTGTGAGCGTTCGGCATCGACTTCTGCTCCCCCCCTCCTCCCTCCCCCCCTTTCTCTTCGCCAGCAGATCCTAACAAACACTCCATCAGCCGAACAGCGTACAAAATAATACTTGTAGTATTTTTGTAAATGTGGCTAGCTGCAGTTTAACAAAAATAATTAGTAGCATATTTCGACGTCTATAATTAAACGATCCGTCAGATACAAAGCACAAACTATGCATGCTCCATCCACTGGAACCTGGTTACTGTCCTGAAGCCTTGATCTCCTTCTATAATTTTTATCCTCTGCACATCTTTCTGTTACCAAATTCGCAACACTCTCTTACACGTCAGATCAACTGGTAGTAAATCTTACGGCATGCCCCAAAGCTGATTCAAAGCCTTCCTTTAACTCCACCTTATAAGGACCCCCTACACACGAACAGTACTCATGAATGCATTCAACAAACCATCTGTAGACTATTTCCCAGAAAACTCGTAATAAATCACCTTGTGGGTGGCAGTTTCATCAGTTACATATTTTATTTTCTCTGTTAGTATACATACTTACCAACATGAAATTTGTTGTAAAGAATACACTGCCAGGGAAAATATATGACATACATAGTTAAAATACTATAAGGAAACATGATCTTATTCACCATTAATTAAGAACGACAACAGCTCAAAAAAGGCTGGAAGCTGACAGAGTACCTTCTGGGTAACACTTATTTCAAAATTACGGTAATTTTTATACAGAAAGTTGTAGCTTATTTAACGCAAAAGTGTTACATACTTACTTATTTTCTTGTGTTGATAAACAAAATGTTGTTTTCTGTAATGTAAACTCACCTGTAAATGGTCACTATGCAGGTATATTTAAACAACAATTAGGTTAATATTCTGTACACTAATTTGGTCGACTTCATTACAATGAATCGTGCAAAGTGATATGTGGAACAGCGATCTAACTGACTTTTAGAATGACCTTTTGATTGTCACTTGTGGAGGGCAAAATGAGACGTCAGGACGAACAATAAATTTAATTAACTTCAATATTCTAGTCCTCGGCTGCAGTACATCAGGAACAGCTAGTTGGAGACGTCCATTTGCGTCTCGTGAGACACGATAGGTGTCCGACATTATTGAAAGTGCAAAGAGCAGGGTCCAGCGTGGCGACACTCGGGTGCCGCTGCCAGTGACGTATTCAGCTGTGACCATGACTGCGGCGGGGTAGCACAGCAGACAATACCGCGGACTCAGCCGTGACCTCCCTCCCTAGAGGGCGGCTGCTTTTGTGACTCAGGGCAGGCTGCCCTGTCCGGTGGTCCAACAGCAGACCCCGTATTGCATTCCTGGATATCACATTGTGTATCATAGACACGTAGTGTAGGCAGTGATACTGAGATGAGAATGTTTTAGCACATGAATGGCTGAGTACTTAATGCTTCAGACGGTGTTCGTTTAGGGCTTAAAGCACATACTCTAAGCAATTCCATGTACTGCAGTGTTGGCAGTTGCTATACCACACCCAGCTGGCTCTGCTTCGCAACACCTGTCAGTCATCTTTTGCTTCTCAATGCTTAACACACTTACCTGTGTGCATCTGGCTCTGTTGCAACCCACTTCCGCTACATAACCCAAAACTAAATTTCTTTCTCTCTCCAATACTGTTGTTCGTTTCACTTCCAGTCTTGAGACCTCCCGTATGTTCCATATTCGTTATTTTAGTACTGTTTATCCGCACTATGTTGTTATTGAGTTTATCCACCCAAGATACCCCTTTGATTTTTCCTTGTTAGATACTGGAGATGTGTGGGGTCAGGTGCACATACAAAGGACCAGTTGGTGTAAAAGGGGGCAGGTAGAGAGCTTATAGAGAGAATGGCCATCTTCTGACGCAACAGCAGTAATTCATAATAGGTGTATGAGTCTCCACTGTACACTCACTAGCAAAACACCTTCTACGTTGTTCCATTGAACTCCCTGTTGTGTGCTGGTCCGGTGAAGTGGAGGTTACCTTGTCGGTGGGTCCACTGTCTGTCTGTCGGTTGGGTTGTCGTCAGATCGACCTTGCTTGGGCCGACTGCCTGTCTCACCTAAGCGGGAATATTCATTCTCATCATTTTCTGTGACTAATAATTTTCCCTGTGACGGTGGAACAAAAGCAATAAAAAGAATTTGGCTGTAGATAGGAATTTTATATGAGATATATTTCACAAGTCGCAAATGAAACATTAACAATTAACAAATCACTGCTAGAACTGAAGGTAGCTATAAATGGAAAGAAAAGAAAAGAAGTGTAACTACGTGAGTCACCCTGCTAAACCCGCAGGACAGGACATGTAGTTTATGTTGTGGAATGGGGCCAAAATAGTGGCTGTCAGTTACACTCGAACATACAACCTTTAATTTCATCAAACATTACAAGAACCACGAATTAAAAAAAAAACAGCTTTAGTTTTGGAACTTAATTAGCGGCTGAATGCGCCGTACAATCTCATTCCTTAACGGTGAGACCACTTTAATTAAAAAACTGCTTAAAGCCAATAAGTTAAAGCTCAATCAAAATCAGAAATTTAAAACGGAAAGCATTATCTTAAAACACTTCCTTAATTAGGCTGAAAACCCAAAGAATCTGTCGCTTTAAGAACAAACGACATATATTCAAAATCACCTGAAGGCCCAACACTTAAGACTCAATAACATTAATTTTTAAAATGCCAAAGGCTTTACATAAAGCAGTCCTTAAATTAGGCTGAAGTCCCAAACCATCTAACACCTTAATCTAAAAATCGGCTAGAAGCCATACAAGTACAATCAACAAGAACAAACAAGAAAAGGCGGTACACCCAAAGTTCCGAGGGTCGGCCTGGAATTCAAATATTCATATTCGTCGTGTTTACTACACAATTACGGTGCATTTACATTAAAAATACATCACATATACACCAAACAGACATTGTACCTGTGCTGCAGTAAGATAATTTAATAGTATAAAAATAAGGATATAGTAGCACAGTTACACTTCTTTTCTTTTCTTTCCATTTATCGCTAACTTCAATTCTGACAGTGATTTGTTAATATATCATTTGCGACTTGTGAGATATGTCTCATATAATATTCTTATCTACAGCCAAATTCTTTTTATTGCTTTCGTTCCACAATCACAGGGAAAATTATTAGTCACAGAAAATGATGAGAATGAATATTCCCGCTTAGGTGAGACAGGCAGTCGGCCCAAGCAAGGTCGATCTGACGACAACCCAACCGACAGACAGTCAGCGGACCCACCGACAAGGTAACCTCCACTTCACCCGACCAGCACACAACAGGGAGTTCAATGGAACAACGTAGAAGGTGTTGGCGCCCACAACCATTTATACATTGAGCTGTCGAACTACACACTGCGCTGGACAGCGACAACACGATGAGGAAAATACACGCCTGAATTTACGTCAACGGCCAGGGCAGGTAACCGGAACGTTAATGGCCACAAGGCAGAAGATTTCACTGGTACACTTGAATTCAAACAACCAAGTACAATTAAACTCCACCGGAGGGTGGCTAAAATTTGCCAACTTGAAAACACACGTTGTTGCTTGCGGTAATATCCCAACAGTCGACAGTGAGCTCCAAACGACGCATTGTGAACAGTCGTGACTTGCTGGTAGATTAAGTCAAAGTTCAACTTCCATGTCCAAGATCGGTGAACCATGAACCTCGTAGCAATGGGAACAACACCACACACTCTGACACCGCATAGGGTCCGGCCAAACTACGTGCCGCAAAGATTTCCTCGCTACCCCACACATGTGTTTCACACATGCATCATGATGCATCTCACACATGACGCACACTAACATAAAATCATGTCAATGCTCATAGTCAATTTAGGGCTCAAAAGTACCTATATCATTTGTCTGTCATTCACTGTTGCTCTCCATTTGAGCCCTCTGCTGTGTAGTGAGGAGACCGGGCGCTCCAGTGAGAAGTGGGGTAAAAATTATGGTAGGGTAAGTTATTTTGAAAGAATAAAGTAATGACGTTGTAACACAGGATGCAATATGTAAATTGAGTGGCGCCCGGTGCGGACGTTGGTAGTATTGGGTCTACAACAGGCAAATTAACAAATTAAAATTGGCGGTTTGGTAGGACATTAAAGCCAGAAATTGGTTGGCTGTATAATTAGCAAACTGCTATCACAACTTCGTATTTACAACACAATTACGCTCCATTTAGATTAAAAATACATCACATATACACCAAACAGACGTTGTACATGTGCTGTGGTAAGATACTAGTATAAAAATAAGGATATAGTAGCACAGTATGTAAAAAAATGTTACTCGAGTGCAGCAAAATCTGGAAATCGGTAAAAATGGCAATTTGGTAGGTTGCCAGATGTGTAAATACATACACTCTTGATGATGTGCATTTCTGATTACTGAACCATGGGTGTCCCTATGTGCTGTAGAAATAACAAGAGTTAAAAAGAAAATATGACAAGATACTCCAACACTATAAAAAATTGATGTGATAGCATAGTCTCTAAAATGTTAGCTGAACGGCTCCAAACTCAGAAATTGGTAGTGTTGGCTGTGCAATAGACACATTCACACGGCACTAAATCTGGAAATTGTTAGTACTGCGGTATAATTGGTAAATTAGATACCACAGTATAGCAGCAACACAATGGACATCATACATGCATCACTTCAATGCAACATCGGGATGTTATATGTAACACAAATTGAAGTAAAATCACATCAGTGCCTGTAATTAATTTAGAGCTCAAAAAGACCTGAATTGTTTATCGATAATGCTTTCTTGCCCTCCATTTGGGCCTTCAGCTCTGGAGTGGGAAAATCAGGCACTGTGGTGAGAAACAGAGTAAAAAATGGCAACATCAGATACTTTCACAATAAAAATAATGACATCACAGCATAGTCTGCAGCGTCAAATTGGGAAACTGGTAAAACTGGCTGTAAAATTGGTGGATTGTGAGGACACGAAGTTGTGAAATTGGTAAAAGACACTAGTAGGCTTCCACAAAATGCAGATGTACCATCCGAAAAACCTGAATACTTTATGCAAATGTGTGTGTAATTGCCTACTGTGTGTAGTGCAACCATTCTTTCCGAGAAAGATGGGTGCAGTATAAAGAATTAGCTGCCTACCATTAAGTGTAGGTCATCACTCAAACGGCACTCGAGCAAGAACTAATCTGAATGCCACAACATAGTCTGTACTCAAAAGTACATGACTGATCGGAATTATTTATTAATGACACACTGCTGCAATCAGCCAATATCTATAGGGCTCCAATGCTCTTAGACAAAATGTTCTCCATTTCTCGTCTGTGGTCTGTGTTCAGATGATTAATGTTTGGTTATTTGTCATAAGAAATCCTCTCTAGGTATGAGTTAGAGACCATGAAACAAGTCTTCCACTGCATTCTGTGCACCTCTACATTAAATATTCGACTGAACTGGTATTTTTGCGAGTCTTAGCCTACCGCTGCACACATGAACTTTTACCGATTCAGTGATTGCCAAAAGTACTGACTATTACTACGGTACTGTCAAAGAGTTTTATAGGTCTTAGTAACGAAAGGAACCAATGTGTCAAACACAAACTACTATCGACTTGTGTATAGTTGAAATTACTTAAGAAGGATACTGAGATACTGTTCTATCATTTTCTGCAGCGTATTCTTGATCAGTTTTGTGTGTCAAGCTTCGATTTATAACGACAGCATCATTCGCCATCTGACACCATCTATATATATATATATACAATTAAGGCGAGGATGGACAATGATCTCTGTAGTGCAGATGCACACTAAGCCAAAGCTCTTATGGTTATCGGCGAAATTTTTCGAGTAATGAAGATAATAGATAACAAGCATTACTTTAGTAGTGTATGGATGAGAATTTGAGTCTGGCAGGAGGCGCCCTAGGGTAGTCTGTTCAGCTGTGATGATCTCTGTGTCAGGTTGGCACAGTGGCCAGTGCAGCTGCCTAGTAACCAGGAGACCCATGTTTGAGTCCTGGTCTACCATAAATTTTCAACTTTGCACTTTGGATGTGTTAAAAAGAACAAGACAACATATATATACAATTAAGGTGAGGACAGCCAACGATCTCTTCAGTGTGGATGCACACCAGGTTCAAACTCTTACGGGAATGAATGAAATGCTGCAAGTAGTGAGGATACTGAGTGAGAAGCATCACGTTAGTAGTGTGTGGATAAGTTGAGAATTTGAGTCTGACAGGACGTGTGTAAGGGTAGTCTATGCAGTTGTGATGGCCGCTGTGTTTGGATGTTGCAGTGGCCAGCACATCTGCCTAGTAATGAAGAAAGCAGCGCTGAAATCCCAATTTTCAACTTTCCCTATTGATTTAAATCAGTGCCTCTTTGCAGCTAATGTCTGTGATTCCTTTTTGTCTTAATTCGTAGTGGCTGCCAGATCATAATGTTGTGTGTTCTTTCACACATGTCCGAAAGAACAGCCACCATTAGCAAGGATGGCCAATGATGTCTTCAGTACAGATGCACACCAGGCTTGAACTCTTATGTGATTAGGCGGAATGCAACGAGTAATGAGGACAATGGGCAAGGGGCACTACAGTGGTAGTGTGTGGGCAAGTTGAGAATGTGTGCCTAATGGGAGTCATGCTAGGGTAGTCTGTGCAGCTGTGATGACCACTGTGTCTGGACGGCGCAGTGGTCAGTGCATCTGCCTAGTAAGCAAGAGACCCAGCTTCAAGTCCCAGCCCAGCACCAATTTCCAACTTCCCTCATTGATTTAAACCAATGCCCACTCGCAGCCAGTGTCTGTAATTGCCCTGCGCCTTAAACATTATTAACATTCTATATCCTTATTCCTCATGTCTATATATTTATTTCACAACATAGTCACCCTGGTGCTGGACACACTCCCGTCAGCAAGAGATCAGTTTGTTGATACCATCACTGTATCATGTTTGACTTTGCTGGTGGGACCGAAACCTCACCTCTACTTGCATGGCTTCATCGCTATGCAAGTGAAGTTCTTGAATGCGTTCTTTAAGTTTTGCAAACAGATGAAAATCAGGTGGCCAAGTTGGGACAGAATAGAGAATGACCTTTGACAGTAAACTCAACTCAGTGGATTGTTGCAGATGTTACAGTGCTCGTGTATGCTATGGCATTGTAATGCTGAAGAAGAGGGTGCTTCTTGTGTGGATGAACTCATAGAATTCGTAACCCGATTACAGCATGCTCTCTCTCACACTCCAACAGTTATATTACACACCACCATGTTACATGCTACAACTGAATGTCGCTAGTGTCAGAGGTCTGCAAATATGTAGACAAAAATAATAAAGAAGTACATTGTTAATGACATTTGTTTTGTTTAATATGGTTTATGGATGTCCAAATAAAACATTCAGAGGCATTCCTTTTCAGCATGTACTCTGTATTGTTACCCTACAACTGGACACCATCCCCATTAAACAGTCAGTCTCAGCTGTCTTTTCAGCCCTTGGTGTTTTTATATGTGGGAGATGACACCTCCACGTGAACATTATGATCCAACTAGGTTACTTTATAGAATTGTCAGCCAATTTGCACTGATAGTTACCTCAGCTTGCATTCACTATAATGTACGGTGTTGACTTTTTTCTATACACAATATCTGGTTTGCAGCTATGTGACTGCATCCATTTGATGCATTGCATCAAATAGCTGTCCTGTAATATTAGCAACAGTGAAAAATGTGTACCAAGTACACTTCATCCTGTTGCTTGAATAACAAACTGTGGTGTGATAGATGCCATAGCAAATAGACTTGTTAAAGACCTCTTTGTTCAATGCAAGTGTCTCATACTTGTGAATTTTTTTAATGCATTGTGGCATTTATGTGTAATGTTTGCAGTATGTGCGAGTCTCTGTATTATTCTGTAAGCAGTAATGAACTTCACATCTCTTTTGCAAATATGTCTTTCAGGTACTTAGTTTCAGTTACTTTCTCAAGGTCACCCAACCACACACTTCTCCCATCTGAAATACATGGATGTTTGACATTGTAAATGGCAAACTTCCTAGTATGTTTGGGTGGTTTGGATGTCTACGAGTTTTCAACAGTAGCCTTATGTGGGAGATGCTCTGCACTGGCAGGCCCAAGTGCATACGGTTTGCGTAGCATGGATGCTGATGACTGAACGCACTCACTTCTATGCATTAGACTACTTATGTTGCAAGAGTGCACGTGCGACATCACGGTGGTGAATGTCCTCAAGTTCCTGAAACTGCATGAGTGCACCTTGGTGGTAAGGTGGTTGCTTGCATATTGCATACCATCTTTTAGTCATACTTTTTTCGCATTACCGAGTCTGGTAATAATTTCTGTAAACTGTCGATCTCCATATATGACGTTTGCTGGTGAAGCGCCATGCAGGACTAAATGCAGTTGGATAGTAACATGCTTTCTGTAATGTGGGACACACCTAGAAACGCCACAGACATACACTTCGTGATTGACCAAAATTTCTGAAATGTCTGTGGGAGGTATTTTCGTAGCCACAAGCTCTTTAGGAGTTAAACGTACCACTAATTATGTGCGGGGCAGTTACACTGTTACATTTTCACCCTGAGTGCGCTGAATTGTGCTGGAGCTATCTGAATGCACATGCAACTGTTTTGTTTTTGTTTCTTTTACTGTATGAGGATGCAAAATATAGGTAGTGGTCATGTTTTCTAGCGCTTACAGGAAATGCATCGACTTTTTTCTAGGTAGTAAAAGTTTGTCTTTATTTATAGTAGAGGTAGTGTGCCTAATCGTCTTAAAGGCACTCATGTAATTACTGAAAAAATGATTTGTCATCTTAATGTCAGGCATATAATGCTATCAATTTTTTTACTCTTGCATTTTTTATCTATTCCACCACTTTTTACAACTGGTCACACTTAACAAGGATAACATGTGCACTCACTCGGTGTACAAACAGTACAGTTGCACAATATTGTTTTATTCGTATGCGTCGTGTAAATCCTGTAACTATAAATTGTAGCTTAACACATAAAATAGATGTAGCAAATGCTGCACGAAGGATACAACAGCGTCTCAATTTCTTTGTCAAAAAATTAAAACTTTAGATAGATTGATAGTAGTTCCTGTTCGAGACACTGGTTTCTTTTTCCCTTAAGACCTGTAAAGTAACATTGCTTGAAAGTGTTGTGGTAATAGTTAATAGTCTTATCAAACACCGAATGTGAACAAATACATGTGCGTAGAGACAGACTGAGTCTCGCAGAAAAACGAGTTCAGTAGAATATTTAACGTACACATGCATAGATACCAATACAAGACGTGTTTACTCATAGTAGTCTCGTAACTAGAGTGGACTTCTTGTAAGAAATACTGACACCCTAACCCTATCACCACAGAGCACACATCTAGAACCGAGAACAAATTTCCTAAAAGCAGTAGAGCCCTGCAGCTAGAGGCTGAGAGCAAGTAATTCAGATTGTTCAGATACTATCGAGTTCAGGCTATGTAGTGACAGTGTGATTAGCTCTTGCTTGAGTGCTGCTTGAGTGATGACCTACACTTCTCAGTAGGCAACTAATTACTTACACTGCATGATTTTTTTTCTACGAGGATCGATGTATTTTACACAGTAGGTAGAGACACAATCATTTCCATAACGTGCTCAACTTTTTTTGCTGGTACATCTGCATTTAGGGGAACCATGCCAGTTTTTTCAACTATTTCCAGATTTAATGTCCTGCGAATTTACGAATTGTATAGCCAGTTTTAAAATTTCCAGATTTGGTGCCACTCAACTATTGTTTTGCAGATTATGTTATGACATCGTTGTTTAATACTGTCAAAGAATCCATGTCGCCATTTTCTCTTTTTAGCTCTGCTTCTCACTATAGCGGACGTGGACAGTAATGATTCAGCAATCATTAATGCACTGCGTTTAAATATGTGATGAAAATGCACATGTGTATCAACAGATGTATTTAAACACCTGCCAGCTCAATTTTTGGTTGGTACACCTGAATTTTTGGTACTTTCTGCCAAATTTTACCAATTTCTGATTAACAACCTACAACATTGTCAATTTTATCAATATACAGATTTGGCAGCACCTGACTAACATTTTTTTAGACTATGCTACGATGTGTATGTATGGCATATGTATGGAGTATGCGTGGTGTATTTGTGACGTAATTGTAGCATAATCATGGTTTAGTTGCAGTGTCGCATCGCCAGTTTACTAGTCATGCAGCCAGTTTAACGGTTTCCGGATTTAATGACCTACCAAACTACCAGTTTTTTTGACAATTTGTTAGTTGTAGACTGACTATTAACACTGTCTGGATTTGTTGCCACTCCTACCATTTTGTGGACGGTGTTATGATGTCAGTATTTGATGGTGACTGTCAAAATAGCTTTCCCCTCCAATTTTTTTGCTCTGCTTCTCACTACAGTGCTTGATCCCCTCACTACAGAGCAGATCTCTCAATTGGAGAACAACACTGTGTGAATGATAAATAAATACAAATATTTTAAGCATTACATTAATTATGCATTTTGATGTGATGTTATACTGATGAGTGAGTCGCAATTAAGGTGCCAACATTACAACAATCTATGACATGTGTAACACATTTGTGTAACACATGTGTCAGATTTAGGCAAAAAATTATGTTATAACAAATACCCGAGTACTGAGCTAGAATGAAGAGAAAATATTGCTGGGACAGTTGGGAGCCCTTTCACCCTTGAAGTATAGACAAGAAGTTACGACCCTCTCGGTATTGAATTAAAATTGCCTTCCTGAGGTTGGACTCCGTTAGCGGTGATGCTGATGAGTGGGGTGCAGACTCTTGGGGCTGTTGGGAGAGTGGCATGGGGCAATGACGCTATGGTGTAAGAATTACAGTATGGCCTTGGCACATATCACCACATGTGACGTTGTCAGAATTCCTGGAACGCTGAAAAGTGCTCACAGATGCTGAGTCAGCGATTTGAGCCAGTACCAGCAGAGACACTCTACTCACAATTTTAACATGTAACATTATTTTCTATTAAGGTGGACAGTGGATGATCTGAGCCCCATTAAATGAGACTTATTCCAAGAATTTACATTTTAAGAATACGGTGCAGACTCACAACCACACATTTGCGAATCCATGTTTTCTGGAACATTTTTTGTTTCTGTAATCATGCACTTTCACTTGTGGGAATAGTCGATATTAAACATGATACACTCTGGATGTGGAATGAAAACCAAACACCTTTGAGAAACTGCACTACGGGCTATACGTGTAATATATTCTCGCAATGTGTTAGTACTTCATAGTGCTGTAGTCTTCTATGTTTGTTTTCGTTTATATAACAACATAACTAAAGTGGGACTGATTCACCTGTTCACGATGAAAAGCCGTAGAGAATCTTGGAAATCCTGTTTATGGAGCTTTTGCTCCGAAATGCGTATACGGAATAAAATACTAAGCAAAAAGAAATACATAGTCGATATTCTTTTGTTCACGGCATGTACAGACAGTCTTCTGAAGTAATTTTGATCACGTTTTCAGAAAACTGTTTCGAGTAGCTGGCTCGCCATCCATACGCAGTGGAAGTGTTTTAGACCTTGTAAATATAAACATCCATGACTTACCGACAGTGTCATGATAGAGACAGAGATTAGTGTCTTTGACGTGATCGTAGCGACCGTGCTTACTTCAATTAATAAATGCATTAAGAAGACTAGGAGAGTATTTTTACTAGAAAGAGCAGACAAGGAGTTGTGTGCGTCCCATGGACATCTTTTAGTTCCGGTATGATGCATGCAGAGGAATAATCGGAAAAGTTTAAAAATTGGCTCTGAGCACTATGGGACTTAACATCTGAGATCATCAGTCCCCTAGAACTTAGAACTACTTAAACCTAACTAACCTAAGGACATCAAACACAGGTATGCCCGAGGCAGGATTCGAACCTGCGACCCTAGCGGTTGCGCGGTTCCAGACTGTAGCGCCTAGAACCTCTTGGCGACTCCGGCCGGCCGAAAAGTTTAAACATGTAGTAGATCAAGCTCTGGAGAAGTATGTGTCGCGTGGTTGGATTAAGAACGGAAAAGGCCCATCGCGGTTCAATAACGCAATTCGGAATATGCTGAGAAGCAAGTGAAAGAGTTGAAAAAAAAGTCGCCAGTTTTCGATTGGATCCCAATTTGGTTTCAGAGGGAATAATCCAGGACGTTGGCCTCACACTTAGCCCAGTTGACTCGTGTGTGTAAGAAGGGTAAAGGAACGGTCCCGCAAAGTTACAGACCAATATCTTCAACATCGGCTTGCTGCATAATTCTTGAAGATATTCTGTGTTCGAATATAATAAATTCCCTTGAGACTGAAGTTTCTCTGTTCACAAATCAGCACCGTTTTTGGAAGCATTATCCGTGTGAAACTCAGGTTACCTTTGTCTCACATGATGCCCTTACGAAACATGAACGGGGGACAACAGGCAAATTCAGTATTCTGATATTTCTGGAAAGGGTTTGACACGGTGCCCCACTGGAGACTGCTTTTAACGAAGATACTAGTTCCCCAGATATGTGCGTGTCTGGAAGAGTGGTAGAACCCAGACGTTATCCACGACGGCAAGTGCCCTTCAGAAACAAGTGTATCGCCAGGAATGTCCCAGAGAAGTGTGATAGGACCACTCTTATTCTCTACAAGCACAAATGACCTAACGGAGAGGGTCAGTAACAATCTGTGGCTGTTGATGACGCAAAGTTGTACGGAAAGGTATCGCCGCTGAGTGACTCTAGAAGGAGACAAAATTTTTAGTTAGCGTGACGAATTGCAGCTTGTCTAAATGCAGAAAAATATAAGTTAATGTAGATGAGTAGGAAAAACAATCTCGTAATATTCGAATACAGCATTAGTAACGTGAAGCTTGACACTGCCACGTCGAATAAATCTCTGGTCCTAACGTTGCAATGCAATATGAAACAGGCGGCAGTATTGAAGTTGAAAGTTCGACTTGAGTTTATTAGAAGAATTTTCGAAAAGTGTGGATCATCTGTAAAGGAAACGACGTCTAGAACAGTAGTGCAACCCACTCTTGAGTACTCGACAAGTGTTTGAGATTTACACAAAGTCTAATTAAAGCAAGGCATGGATGTAATTCAGAGACGGACTGTTGCATTTCTATGAACACGTGAGTATTACGGAGATGTTTCGTGAACTCGAATGGGTGTCCCTGGAGGGAAGACGACGCTCTTCTCGTGAAACATTATTGAGAAACTTTAAGGAATGGCATTTGAAGCTGACTGGTGAACGATTCTATTGCCGAGAACGCACATTTCGTGTAAGGATCATGAAGATAAGAGGAATTAGGGCGCATACGGAGGCCCTTTCTACCTCGCTCTGTAAATGTCCAGAAGTGGTACGAGGTACCACCGCCCTGCACCATACGGTGGTTTGCGGAGTATGGATGGAGATGGAGATGGAGACGCAATCTTCGAATGCTGTGCTCGAACTTCGGCTCCTCATAGCTTCTTCTGCTACCGACGGGCGCAGAAGTCGCTCTAGGCCGACGTCATGACTCCAGCTGGTCGGACACCTGGTCCCGCGCTTAATTAGGAATCAAACCTCTGTCTTTGTTGGTCAGACCGTCGGCCACTCATATTTCAACAGGATCCTTTAGAAAATCACCCCAAAATGACGACGTCTGTCGTTCCACTTCCGTTCGTTCACATTTCGTTGACTCTCCTGTAGTCATTAAGTTTTCTGCAGCTGCAGATTTTTTTTCCTTGCTCACGTTCGGTTTGTCTCCTATGGTCCTTGGACCTTTCTTTCACTGTACCCGATGTATGTCTTGCCGCATGTGCATGGGATGCGCAGGAAACGCGGTTTACGGAGCCCAAAGTCATTTTTTACCGTACCTGACGTGCTTTCGGCGGGAGACAGAAAACGCATTTAACGCTATGTCGAGCCAGGATTCTGCCCTTTTTGTTCTATACTTTGCTGGCGTACGGCAGATCCAACGTCTTATTCTCCTAGTCGTGTTCTCTTTGCTGGACCTGTGCCATCTGCCTGAAGGAAGCCAGTAAGACAGTTATGAAAACTTTATGTTGCCGTAAAGCAATTTCTCTTCCACAGCTCTTAAACTTGCTGGCTCACTAGGTACCTATGCCGGAGAGTTGCTTGAGAGTTTCGACTAAAAGACCGTCCATTTGATTTTAATTATGTCAATGTATTTTCATCGACTTAGTTTTGGTCATTTTATATTTTCGTCGATTTTATTACAATACTTACTTCTATTACTCATTCTGCTTCAATTTCGTGTTATTTCTAAAAGCTACTATTTTTTAAAATCTTCGTCTGTGTCATTCTGTCCGTTGGACAAGAATACTTTATGATTTAAATGTTTGTATCTCGATTACCAACCAAAAACTGTGGATGTTTTAACGAAAAATAAATTTTCATATTAGGATTTTAACGTCTCTTCACCTGCTTGCAGAAAAGTAATACAGAATTAAAGTACTCTTCACTTTAATACCCAAGTATGTTTCACCACAGTTGTAGCATTCTGTGATTTATTCCTTTACGTATCTTTAGTTTACATTGTGTGTACCCTTTAACTCCAGACTAAAATTGTACAGTGAATCGTGTGCCCATTCCACATCAGCATAACAAGAACCATCAATGAGCAGGAAAAAATGTCATCTTAAATACTCACACAAGCACAAAAATAGGTTTTTGACAGGCATGTAAAAAACGGCCACAGCTCAGGAAAAACAAATACAACAATGGCATGATGTATCAACTTATACATATGGCTGAAGTTTTGTTGGCGGCCGGAGGACACACGCAACGCAAAGCAAACATAAATAAGAGGAGAAAAAGACTGAAGATGCTGCAAATGTCGTGAAACACGTTTGGGCACTAAAGCAAAACAATAACTGTCTATTTGCAAAAATGGTTTTATTTAAACCAAAATTATGAAAAAACAAATATTTCATACAGTTTCATAGCCAATATAAATAGAACATTTCGTCTTTTCTTTTTCAACATATAGATTGGTATTTTTAAATTTTACGAGAGATAAATAAAAACAATTAAAATTTGAAAAATGCAGCGCCCTAGACCGCTCGGCTAATCCAGCGCGGCTCTGAACGGCATTCACGGTCACATTAGGTATAAGACGGAAGTAGAGATAAATGGTGCAGTGCCCTTCCTTGACATCTTCGATCACCATAAAACCTATGGACACGTCAGCCACAGGTGTGGTGTTGTGAACATTCCATCCACCGACCTAAAGTCGTCTCAGAGGCTGAAAATCTGCTACTACAACTAAGCCACCTCCGAAAGGCTTTTCAGAAAAACGGCTACAATTACTGACAGGTATTTCGGGCTATTTCTGGTCTGGTAAGAAACGCAGGATAAACCGCTTAGACGAAGAGAAACTTGAATTTTTCCTTTCTGTGGCACATTGTCGGGAAAGATTAGGCGGTTCTTGATGAGACACAACGTATCATCACCGTTCTGCTCCCCCCCCCCCCCCCCCCCAAAAAAAAAAAAAAAAAAAACAGATCTAGAGTCCTATCAAGGACGACATAGGGCTTCTCGAGTGTACGAAATACCATATCAGTGTGGCTGCTACTACGTGAAACAGTATGCGCTGCCGAGCAACACCTGACGGATTGATTGGTTGATTAATGGAGAGGGTTTATGGGACCAAATGGCGACGTCATCAGTCCCGCCAGTCGCGGACGGAACACGAGAGGTCCTACCTGAAAAAGCAGCAGCAGCAAAACACACTCTAGAAAATCGACATAGAATTTTATTCGATGAAACATATGTCTTTACGAGGAAGAAGGGATTTTGTGTTAGCATCATAAAAGGCGTTTGAAATAAAAATATCTGAAAATACTGTCAACAAGGACGTCGGTCTGCAGCTGAGTACAACCTGGAACCTGGCCATCTCGAGTTTGAAGAGGACGCCACGGACGCGTGATGAAAAGGTTACCGCGGTTGGAAGAGACCACCAATGACGTCACAACCAGCATCGCGGTATGTAATGACAACGCCACGGCGACACGGCAGTCATTTACCAATTGACGGTGGCCGAGCAGAGCTCGGTCGAAAGCTCGTGGGATTCCAACCATATTACGCTGCTGGAAGCCCAAGAAAATTTCATTAACTTCCTTTACGAGGTACGATTTCAAGTCGGAAGAATGAAGTCATATTTGGAAACCGAGCATTGCCCATTAAGAGCAGGAACCTGGCTGCGAGACGAGATCATTTCCGTCCAGATGGTCGCAAACGCAGCTGGCCTGGTACGGAGTGAATTCAGTGGCGCGGCTCGAGAGAACAACAGGGGAGCCGCACGGTTGATAGCCGGTGTGTGTATGCAGACGTGGGCGTGGGTACGGGTGTGGGCGTGGGCGCAGCCAGCAGCGGCCGCCATTATGTGGCCTGGCGTTTCCCGCATTTCGCGACGTCCGCCCATTAATTAGTTTCCAGTTTTAATTGAAGCGGAGACCTATTAGCGCGCTCGCGCTCGTTTATCTCGTTAGCGGCGGCTCGGCTGCCGCGCTCTCAATGAGGCGGCCCTATACCCGCACTGCGGCAGACGTCGGCTCCCACACAGTGCGTGGCGCGTAGCGGTGGGTGCCTACGGCTCCTTAAAGCCGACAGAGCGAGCAGGGACAGCCAAGGACGAGCCTCGGTCGTGTGTACCTTGCCGCCATTAAGTACACTCGCCGTCTTCGTGTCCCTTCATCAGACCGGAATGGGTTCTTCTCCACTTTCTCTTTACTTTCCACCATTCTTCTTCTATAACTTTCTTTTTCCAGTTCAGAAAACTTCTTCTTATACTGTTCTCCATCGAGACTATTTATCTTGCTTTGAGTCACCATCTGTCCCTCTTGCTCTCAACCTTGGCCCTCAAAATTCATGTTGGTATTAATCGGTTTCCAAATGTTTTCAGTTTCTCTCTCACGAAATATGAAGAGCCAAAGAAACTGGTACACCTGCCTAATATCGTGTAGGGCCCCCGCGAGCACTCAGAAGTGCCGCAACACGACAACACGACGTGGCATGAATAATGTCTGAAGTAGTGCTGGAGGGAACTGACATCGTTAATCCTGCAGAGCTGACCGTAAATCCGTAAGACTACGAGGGGGTGGAGGTCTCTTTTGGACAGCACTCTGCAAGGCATCCCAAATATGATCAATAATGTTCATGTCTGCGGAGTTTTGTGCCAGGGGAGGAATGCACAATGGACATGACTGGGTATAGGCCATCAGACACGATGCTGTCAGAGTCGTATCTAGGCGTATCAGGTGTCCGATATCACTCCAGCGCCCCGCACCATTACTGAGCCTCCACCAGCTTGAACAGCCCCCTGGTGACATACATGGTCCTTAGATTCATGAGGTTGTCTCCATACCAGTACACGTCCATCCAGTCGATTCAATTTGAAACGAGACTCGTCCGGCCAGGCAACATGATTCCAGTCATCAACAGTCCAATGTCGATGTTGACGGGTCTAGGAGAAGCGTAAAGCTTTGAGTCGTGCAGTCACCGAGAGTATGAGATTGGGCCTTGGGCTCCAAAAGCCCATGTCGATGATGTTTCGTTGAATGGTTCGCACGTTGACTCTTGCTAATGGTAGAACTGAAATCTGTAGCAATTTGCGGAAGGATTGCACTTCCGTCACGTTGAACGATTCTCTTCAATCCTCGTTGGTCCAAGTTCCTGCAGGATCTTTTTCCGGCCACAGCAATGTCGGCGATTTGACGTTTTAGAGGATTCCTGATATTCACTGTACATTCGTGAAATGGTCATACGGGAAAATCGCCATTTAATCGTTATCTCGGAGATGCTGTGTCCCATCGCTCGTGCGCCGACAATAACACCACATTCAAACCCACTTAAATATTGATAACCTGCCATCTCACAGATCTAACAACTGTGCCAGATGTATTAAATCTTGATAACCTGCCATCTAACAGGTAGCTGTCTTAGGCCCTGCAGGCCACGCATTGCCTCCATTCCTTTCTGTTTTCTAGAATTTCTTGAAATAAGACAGTATTGGCTGCAGATCGAACCAATTGTACCTTTCTGTTTTGTGTTTAATTCTTCCTGGAGTCTTGAGTCCTCAGAGCTACTATGTCCTTCAACAAGTCGTCCTTCCAGAGCTGCCTTGTTCACCCTGTGGGGCGTAGAGAGTTAGCTTTCTTCACCTGTACTTCTTCTGGCTTACGAGCTATATGGCTCGCCCACTGGATTCCTTTGCTCCTCAGCTTCTGTAGTATTGTTGGATGTTGCATAAAGAGGTAGATTTCCTCATTCTTTCTCCTTCTACATTCTCCTTTGTCTAATTTCGGTCCCTATATTTTCCTCATCACTCTTATTTCAAATATTAATAGATTTTCCTTTTGTATTTTAGGTCGTCTCCACGCTTCTGAACTGCACATGACTGCTGGGAATATCATTGTCTTATATATTCTCATCTTAGTATTTGCTCAAACTGATTTAGATCTGAGCGCCTCCTTGGAGGAATACATGCATTTCATTCCCACTGCTATTATTTCCTTGATGTCCAATTCTGTATTGTTGTTGCTGGTAAACCAAGATCTCAAGTATCTGAAGTGGTGAACTCTCTTTAACTTCATGCCGTATATCTCAAGAAATTCTTGCGGCTCTTCTCTTCTTCTAATTGGATGGACTTCATTTTGTCTTGATTCACCTTTAGCCCAACCTTCTGTGCGAAGTTGTTCGTTTCCTGATATATTTCTTTCTATTTAATTCACTTAGCAGCTTTATATCATCTCCTTATGCGAGACAGTTGGAATAAATAACCACCCATCTGCACTCCCGCCCACTCCTGCTGTCTACATTCCATTGCTACTCTCTCTGAGATGACACTGGACAGAACACATGAGAGCATCCCTTTGTCTGAAACCTGTCTCAATCTCGGGATTCTGAAGCCACGCAGTGCACTGTGGGCGCCATCATACGCATGTTGAAAATCGACAAACGGACTGTAGATATCTTTATCATATTCCCAGTGTTTTACAGACAATTTTCTAGGGTGAAAATGTGACCTATTGTTGAACGGTCTGATCGAAAGCCAACTTGGTCTTCCTTTATGTTGTTCTCTATGACTGGATGTAGTTTTCTGAGCACAATGATCGACAGTGTATTGTAGGTTACATTGAGCAAGTTGACGTAGCTGTAGTCACCACACTCTATTATACTTCCCTTCTTGAATATCGAATGTATATTGGCCAATTCCAGCCTTCTGGCAATGTCGCACTCTTCTTAGCTCCACTTTTCAACTCCAATTTCCTTCCTCACATCTTCATTTCTCAAACTGTCTCCTCATTCTCCGTAACATGCTCCTCGGGAATTTCATTTTAGTACTTCCTATTCTGCTCTCTTCTTGTCACTGTACAGGTCTCCTATGCATGTCTGAATGTGTATGTAAATTACGCCTTTTACAGCATGTCCTTACACTTCTTTGGCACCTCCCTTCCCCAGAATAAGTCCCTCACACACAGGTAAAATGCTTTGCTCAGTTGCACTCTTTTTCTAATATCTACCTCCATCCTTGCATTTTGCATTAACTCACTTTATTTGAAGCTGCCCGCAGTTTCTGTTGCCTGATATTTAACGTTAATTTTCCTTTCTCTTCTCTACCTTCTGATGTTACCACTTTTCTCTACAGTGCACTATATTTCTCAGCTCTTTCATTTAATATCTCCAATTGATCTTTTACATCGTTACTGTTAGATCCCAACAGTAAAAAAAAAAAAAAAAACAATAATTTCGTCTCCTTTTCTCTGCACTTTACTTTTGCCTCTTTCACGCTTGCATCCATCAGCATTATATGTAATAACAGTGAGACCGCACCTTCTTCCCTCAACTCTGTAACATTCCTAAACCAATCCATTCCAGAATATCTTGGCTGCACGCAGCTTTCTCTCAAGCGTTTCCCATAATTTTACTCTGGGGCCAATATCGTACTCATTTAATAAGTTAAGGAATGTCACCACAGTTCTTCCCCATACTCCCAACGTCTTTACATCAACTGTTACTAGAGACTAAGTACACTACTGCTGTACGAAGTCGAGACCCATACAGCTACTTTTCATTTTTTCTCTCAATCTTCTTGCCAGTATCCTCTCCATTATTTATGCAATCTATGATCCAAGTATGATGCCTTGATAGTTACGACCTGCTTCTTTGTCTGCCTTCTTGGATACTCTGTACCGCAGACCATTAAATTTGCAACAGCATGAAGAATTGGTGGAACAAGTATCAAACTAGTATGAAGTGTGTACAACGCCACGGGTAGGCAAAGGATTGACATTTCAGCGCAACGACACAAAGCAGGTAGGAGTAACGCTGTCCACATGTTGTGCGTACAGGAAGATTATGTAGTGGTGGTGGTGGTGGTTAGTGTTTAACGTCCCGTCGACAACGAGGTCATTAGAGACGGAGCGCAAGCTCGGATTAGGGAAGGATGGGGAAGGAAATCGGCCGTGCCCTTTCAAAGGAACCATCCCGGCATTTGCCTGAAACGATTTAGGGAAATCACGGAAAACCTAAATCAGGATGGCCGGAGACGGGATTGAACTGTCGTCCTCCCGGATGCGAGTCCAGTGTGCTAACCACTGCGCCACCTCGCTCGATAAGATTATGTAGCATTTGGATGTTGTTTCCTTGTGAGAAGATTGTGTTTTGCCGCCTGTAAGACTGGGAAGCGACTATCAGCACGTGTCGGAATAAGACAAAGACCGGATCGAGGCTGCAGTTTCTCGTTCCGGGCTACTGCCGCTCGCTGTGGTCGGGAAACATCGACTGTCTTGCGAATGTGGGATCGATGGCTTCAGGACCGCCATAACGCTATGCGAGCTGTGAGCGGCCTCGGACGTTTAGCGCCTAAGAAAACTGACAAACTGTTTGCACGACTGAGCAGGGTAACGTACGTTGTGCCAGAAAATGGGCTTGTTTACATCAAGAAAAGAATCCACACTGACACTGTGATGATGTCTGGAGTAGCAACCACGGTCAGCACGGCGACCATTGTTACAGATCAGAGGACACAGGACACAGGACACAGCACACAGGACACGGGGGTGACACCGCGTCGTCTTTTCAGAGCAGTTTCAGTTCTGCTGCAGTACTGCGTATCCATGTCTGGACGCTTCGAGAAGACCTTAAGTTCCCAGATTGCATGTGGCATTATTATACCTGCAAATGGAGTGAAGGTATAGTGTGCAGTTGGCATTATTATACCTGCAAATGGAGTGAAGGTATAGTGTGCAGTTGGGTTCACAATCATCTACGGTTCATATAACCAGTAACTTGGAGTCGGACCAGTTCCCTACACTACAATTTCGTCGGTAAACAATAATAATTTCACCTCCCTTCCTCTAAACTTTACTTTTGTCTCTTACACGCGTTCATCCGTCAGAATTATATGAGGTTCATTCAAATGAAACCTGGTGAGAGCATCTACCTTTGCCTTACACGTACGGTGGCGCCATCTGTTGGTAGAGAGATTGACGCTGAATGGTCTCTGTTGGATTCCTTTCATGTTAATTTCTTAAATCTGTTGTCATTTACGGCATACATTCCACTTCTAAATTTACTGTGGTGTTTCTGACTATCTGGGAGCAGTGAAACGTGTTAGTTTTATGCATAAACAAGTACGATTTGTCACACTACTACACTTTAAAACACAGTTTATATGTAATTCATGTCACACAGTCTCACTCGGAACCTACATCCGCTTTCTTTTATGTACTGTATATGATAAGATACTGTCATCCCCCTTCCCTTCTGTGTGAAAGAATGAATGAGCAAATGTATTTCTAGTTGCATGCTTGATGGTAGCAGACAAGCCTGTCTGCTAGAGAACAGTAGGACCAACGTTGGAACAGGTAGCTACGCTTTCTAGCAGCAGAGAGGTTTCCATTCTTAGTATGTTCTTGTCCGTTCCTTGTCATGTTGGTATAGGAAGCTGTCTCTCTGGTTACTTCCGTTTTGTATCTGGAAGAACCCTCGGTAGGGGCCCACGGTCAGTCTGTCGGCGGCGAGCGTCTGAAGTGGTAAGATCTCCGGCTAAGCGCGGGTCTACTAAGTCCGTAGGACAATGGATTTCTTAAGTTCAGCCTAACTGAAAATTTAATCACCTTTATTTCAGGTTTAGCTCTAAAATATCTAATGTTATCTTAAATTGCAATGCAGTGTAATCCGAGTGTGAAGTTCAGAATATATTCCAGTAGTTGCTTTGTCACTACTTTGTGAGTAACGTGGAACCACGTGTTGATCAGTAACTCTAACTAAGATCATCAATCTTAAATGCGAATGTGCGTGAGATCATAACGTCTCGTCTTGACAATATTTTTCAACATAGCAACTTTATGTTCAACCCACGTGGGTTGTACTTTGTGAGACCAGTACCACGTGCTTATACAGTTGTTTGACCCATCAGGTTAATAGTAAGACGATAGTAACCAGTTCAAGGTTTTTCTTTTGTAATTTGTGTTTCGATGTAATTTATTTTAATTATCAGAATTATTGTGGAGTTACACTCTTTGTGCAAGTCAAGTTGACCACGTGAAGCATGTGGTGTAATCATCAAAGTAGCCCTCAGCTATTCTTTTCGGGAATATTTCACAGAGAGTTAGTATGAATTTAGTATACCAGTGTGTGGTAATTGCATGAAGGACAGGATTGCGCTACGAACGTAACTTCTTTGGGTGAAAATTGAATCGGTTGGTTGTGGTTAATTTCCTCTTGCATATGTTTCAACGTTCTACGTGTGTTATTTTATGAATGCAGTCCCCCAATCTTGGCTCCATATTTGATGTGTTCCGTAAGATTACAATCTCACATTTTCACAATCCTAAATAAGGCACAAGTTTAGTTATGAATGAAGTTTAATATGCTGAAATTTCAATGATCAATGTTAAAATAAATTTCCAAATATAAAATGATTTATTTCTTTTTATTTAAATTCCCTTTATATATAATCACCGATTGTCGTATGACTATTAAAAGATTATAATTAATGTTAGTCTGGTTGAGAATTTGGTAAGCTAGACTGGATACCTGGTGAAACAGTTGCGCAGTAATGCAAGGTTAACTAACCACAGACAGCTCACAGCTTTTAACCCACTTTTACGGTCTTGAATAGCAGCACCGCTTACACCTGAAATTAATGCAACAATGCTACAACGCAGGCGCGCCGTTTGATGTTGCTTAGTGCCAGTGTGGTTTCGCGCCAAAGAGAACGTAGCCACACTAGGTATCGTTCACTTCCGAACATGCAGGCGAGTTAGCAAGAACAGCGAGGAATGATTCCATTTTTGGCGGCGGAGGGAGTTGGAGGCCGTGAGATATATCGAGAGGTGAAGGCTGTGTACGGCGAGTACGGTGAATCGTTCAAGTGTTGTTGAATGGCGCAAACGATTCCTTGAGGCTCGCGAGTCACTGGAAGGCAATGCTCGTCCTGGACAGCCTCATCGTGTCATCACACCGGAAATGATTGCGGAAGTGAATCCTTTAGTCCCGGACAACCGCAGAATCACCGTGGACGAGATGCATCAGTTACTGGGTACTAGCTTGGGCACCTGGATCTCACAGCGGCATACTAGTAGCTTCTTCAAGGATGGAATCGACCGGCTACTGTCGCAGTGGAATAAATGTGCCAACGGTTTTGGCGACTACTTCTGAGTATGTGTGAGACGTGCACTGCTATTGTTCATGGCGTTTATTGTTTGCCATCTTCTCTAAAGGTACAGCCGCCTCGTTTCTTTATTCCTTTTACTGGCGTCACTAACTTCCTGCGTGAGTGGCAGCAGCAGCGTTTATCGATAAGTGCACTCTCGTACTATCTGGTAATGATAGTATTTCCGGGGTCGTCATGTGTCGCGAGTTCAGTCGGGACGCAGCAGCAGTTAAGTCGGGGACGGAGCGCCGTTGAGGCGCGAACAGCCAGTACTTGCCTACCGCTGGCGACACACATGAACTGTCCGACTGAAGGAAGCTGGAGCGGGAACTACCATTGGTTGGTCGTTCGGTCGGTCTCTCATCGGCCGACGTGTATTTGGTCTTTTGACCGTTTCCGGGTGTAAGCAGTCAGTCAGTCGTGTGGATACGTGCCGGAGCCGCTGGCGGCGTGCATACGCGTTTGGAGTTGTCAGGCACCTCAAAATGGTTCAAGTGGCTCTGAGCACTATGGGACTTAACTTCTGAGGTCACCAGTCCCCTAGAACTTAGAACTACGTAAACCTAACTAACCTAAGGACATCACACACATCCATGCCCCACGCAGGATTCGAACGTGCGACCGTAGCGGTTTTGCGGTTCCAGACTGTAGCGCCTAGAACCGCTCGGCCACTCTGGCCGGCGTGAAGCCCTTCTTTGGAGGGTCACGAAGTTCGTCGCCCACCGATCTTAGACTCTAGAGTGTTCAGTGTTTTTTATTCCAGTCTTTGATCATAATATGAATTCTTTTGACGATGACTGGTTTCAGTTCGTAATGACCATGCACAGATCTTTTCTACACCATGCCCTAAAGTGGTAAGGCCATAATGGCATCGTCAAAAAAAATATAGCCAACAGAGCATTGTCACATAGATCTAAAATGATGTGTAGAATAGGCCACATCGCCCACACAGCTGAGTGCTCACTCAATCTACTATCAAGCCTCAACTGATATCACATCTTCGTTTGATCTTGGTTGTTGCTCTCTGCGAGATTCCCGTGAGCAGCAACGTGTGTGCATAGGGGTCGTCTAGAATTTCAGATGTTTTCTTCGATGGGGCTTAATTTAATTCACTCCATTAATTAAGTTTACCAGCGGTATCTTCTGCGTTGTGGCCGTTAACGTTCCAGTTACCTGCCCTGAGCGTTGAGGAAGTTTTGGGCACTGTATTTTCCTCGTCGTGTTGTTGCTGTCCAGCACGGCGTGCAGTTCGACAGCTGAGGTGTGGCGGTAGTTTTGGGCGTTTATTCTGACTTGGCTGGATTGCACACCAGTATCTAGAACGTTGAGCTTTTGATGTCTTGTTGTCGTTTTGCTCGTTGGGTGGAGCAGAACTGATTTTGTTGGTTGGTTTGTCGGCTGGACTTGGGTTGGGTTTGCCTTCCGATTAAGAGGTTGTCGGTCTGGCTGCCTGTCTCACCTAAACGTGCGTTAGTGTTACTTCCCACGCCGACACTTGGATTCTTCCGAGCGACGCTCCTTGTGTTTTACCTACTGATTTCCTTTTAGTCTTAAGTACTCTGTGTGGCCTTCAGCCGAGATCTAGCATATTAAAAACTGTAAGCTTTCTTTCTCTTTAGGCCTTAAGCCGAGAAATTGTTTTCTCCATTATGTGTGGCCTTCAGCCGAGTTCAAAAATTTTCCTAAATTGAAAATTCAAAATTTTGCTCTTCCCTTAAATCATTACATTATTATTCTTTAATATGAGGCCTTCAGCCGAGATTGCATGAAATTTTTTAAGCTAAGGCCTTCAGCCTGTTAAATTGAAAGCCCCTCTTCCTAGGCTTTAAGGCGTTAAAGTGTTGTGGTGATATGCGGCCTTCAGCTGGGTTTCAACCTATTTTGCAATAACAATGAAAATCTTTGTTTTGGCCTTAAGCAGTAACTCAGTTCTTGGTTAATGTGTGGCCTTCAGCCTATTTGTGTTTAAATACGAAAAAAATTTGTTGTTGTTGATAGAAGTGATTTAAATCAAAGTCGCGCTTACGTTAAAAACTTGAGAGTTTTTAATTCTTTCTTACATTATTGCGAGTCTTAACAAATAAAATTTATATGTTGAGTGTACCTAACAGGAACATATTTTTGCCCCTTTCCACAAATGTAACCTCACCCGCGCTGTCCTGCTAGTCCAGAGATTTCAGTGACCCTTTTATTTCCAAAATAACTGACATTCCCATTCATTTCTAACGAGTTTTGACAGTAATTCACTAGACTGTCGCTTTTGTGCAAACAGCTACTGGATCTTTGAACAACCTTTATACCAAGAGCAAATAACTAAGGATAGACAACGCTGCCACTACGATACTGCCAAACCCAAGGAAGTCGTGCCAGCAGACTTGTGCCACACCAAATGCCGGATAAAACAGTTTGGCATCGGAATGGTTAATGAAGTGTGGCAATTTTTCGAGTTGTTCCTAGAAAATCCGAGCAAAGCCTAGAGAGCCCGAGTATTGACGAGAAAAGCCGCGCCCCTCCCCATGAACCTTGGACCTTGCCGTTGGTGGGAAGGCTTGCGTGCCTCAGCGATACAGATAGCCGTACCGTAGGTACAACCACAACGGAGGGGTATCTGTTGAGAGGCCAGACAAACGTGTGGTTCCTGAAGAGGGGCAGCAGCCTTTTCAGTAGTTGCAGGGGCAACAGTCTGGATGTTTGACTGATCTGCCCTTGTAACAATAACCAAAACGGCCTTGCTGTGCTGGTACTGCGAACGGCTGAAACAAAGGGGAAACTACAGCCGCAATTTTTCCCGAGGGCATGCAGCTTTACTGTATGATTAAATGATGATGGCATCCTCTTGGGTAAAATATTTCGGAGGTAAAATAGTCCCCCATTCGGATCTCCGAGCGGGGACTACTCAGGAGGATGTCGTTATCAGGAGAAAGAAAACTGGCGTTCTACGGATCGGAGCATGGAATGTCAGATCACTTAATCGGAGAGATAGGTTAGAAAATTTAAAAAGGGAAGTGGATCGGTTAATGTTAGATATCGTGGGAATCAGTGAAGTTCGGTGGCAGGAGGAACAGGACTTCTGGTCAGGTGACTACAGGGTTATAAACACAAAATCAAACAGGGGTAATGCAGGAGTAGGTTTAATAATGAATAGAAAAATAGGAATGCCGGTAAGCTACTGCAAACGCATTATTGTGTACTACTACAGTAGTACAAGTTTATATGCCAACTAGCTCTGCAGATGACCAAGAATTTGAAGAAATGTATGATGAAATAAAAGCAATTATTCAGATAGTGAAGGGTGATGATAATTTAATAGTCATGGGTGACTGGAATTCGGTAGTAGGAAAAGGCAGAGCAGGAAACGTAGCAGGTGAATATGGATTGGGGAAAAGAAATGAAAGAGGAAGCCGCCTGGTAGAATTTTGCACAGAGCATAACTTAATCATATCTAACACTAGGGGCAGATGTGGACTCTGACCACAATATATTGGTTATAACCTGTAGATTAAAACTGAAGAAACTGCAAAAAGGTGGGAATTTAAGGACATGGGATCTGGATAAACTGAAAGAACCAGAGGTTGTTCAGAGTTTTATGGAGAGCATAAGGGAACAATTGACAGGAATTGGGTAAAGAAATGCAGTAGAAGAAGAATGGGTAGCTTTGAGAGATGAAGTAGTGAAGGCAGCAGATGATCAAGTAGGTAAAAAGACGAAGGCTAGTAGAAAACCATGGGTAACAGAAGAAATATTGAATTTAATTCATGAAAGGAGAAAATATAAAAATGCAGTAAATGAAGCAGGCAAAAAGGAATACAAACGTCTCAAAAACGAGATCGACAGGAAGTGCAAAATGGCTAAGCAGGGATGGCTAGAGGACAAATGTAAGGATGTAGAGGCTTATGTCACTAGGGGTAAGATAGATACTGCCTACAGGACAATTAAAGAGACCTTTACAGATAGGAGAACCACTTGTATGAACATCAAGAGGTCAGATGGAAACCCAGTTCTAAACAAAGAAGTGAAAGCAGAAAGGTGGAAGTAGTATATAGAGGGTCAATACAAGGGCGATGTACTTGAGGACAATATTGTGGAAATTGAAGAGGATGTAGGTGAAGATGAAATGGGAGATACGATACTGCGTGAAGAGTTTGACAGAGCACTGAAAGACCTGAGTCGAAACAAGGCCCCGGGAGTAGACAACATTCTATATGAACTACTGACAGCCTTGGGAGAGCCAGTCCTGACAAAACTCTACCATCTGGTGAGCAAGATGTATGAGACAGGCGAAATTCCCTTAGACTTCAAGAAGAATATAATAATTCCAATCCCAAAGAAAGCAGATGTTGAGAGATGTGAAAATTACCGAACCATCAGTTTAATAAGTCACAGCTGCAAAACACTAACGCAAATTCTTTACAGACGAATGGAAAAACTAGTAGAATCCGACCTCGGGGACGATCAGTTTGGATTCCGTATAAATGTTGGAACACGTGAGGCAATACTGACCCTACGACTTATCTTAGAAGCTAGATTAAGGAAGGCCAAACTACGTTTCTAGCATTTGTAGACTTAGAGAAAGCTTTTGACAACGTTGACTGGAATACTCTCTTTCAAATTCTAAAGGTGGCAGGGGTAAAATACAGAGAGCGAAAGGCTATTTACAATTTGTACAGAAACCAGATAGCAGTTATAAGAGTCGAGGGACATGAAAGGGAAGCGGTGGTTGGGAAGGGAGTGAGACAGGGTTGTAGTCTCTCCCCGATGTTATTCAATCTGTATATTGAGCAAGCAGTGAAGGAGACAAAAGAAAAATTCGGAGTAGGTATTAAAATCCATGGACAGGAAATAAAAACTTTGAGGTTTGCCGATGACACCGTAATTCTGTCAGAGACAGAAAATGACTTGGAAGAGTAGTTGAACGGAATGGACAGTGTCTTGAAAGGAGGGTATAAGATGAACATCAACAAAAGCAGTACGAGGATAATGGAATGTAGTCGAGGTAACTCAGGTGATGCTGAGGAATTAGATTAGGAAATGAGACACTTAAAGTAGTAAAGGAGTTTTGCTATTTGGGGAGCAAAATAACTGATGATGGTCGAAGTAGAGAGGATATGTAGACTGGCAATGGCAAGGAAAGCGTTTCTGAAGAAGCGAAATTTGTTAACATCGAGCATAGATTTAAGTGTCAGGAAGTCGTTTCTGAAAGTATTTGCATGGAGTGTAGCCATGTATGGAAGTGAAACATGGACGATAAATAATTTGGACAAGAAGAGAATAGAAGCTTTCGAAATGTGGTGCTACAGAAGAATGCCGAAGATTAGATGAGTGGATCACATAACTAATGAGGAAGTACTGAATAGGATTGGGAAGAAGAGAAGTTTGTGGCACAACTTGACCAGAAGAAGGGATCGGTTGGTAGAACATGTTCTGAGGCATCAAGGGATCATCAATTTTGCATTGGAGGGCAGAGTGGAGGATAAAAATCGTAGAGGGAGACCAAGAGATGAATACACTAAGCAGATTCAGAAGGATGTAGGTTGCAGTAGGTACTGGGAGATGAAGAAGCTTGCACGGGATAGAGTAGCATGGAGAGCTGCATCAAACCAGTCTCAGGACTGAAGACCACAACAACAACAAGCCGACACCCTGACCACATGTGCAGCACGTTATGCACACGTGAAGTTTTGCACACTGTGGCTGATTCTAAGCACACAATAAGTAAAGTTCTGTTATTAGCTATCCTTCCTGGAGTTGCTGTTTTAGCGGCCAGCACTGTATATGCTTGCATTGACACTGACGGTTTCGCAGCGAGGCTGACCTGCACAGTTGACTCGCGTCACGGTACACATCGGCGATCTAGCCATCCAATAGCCCGTCGGGTGGTTCAGTTGCTTTTAATCCCGCGGTTAGCCCTTCTGCACATAGCCACTCTTCAATGCAATACTTTTCCGCAACGATGGATGTATTCGCGGGTGACCTTCGTTGTAGAAATCCGCGTCTTGGCTGTTAAGGAAACATTACACGTCGAAAGTCATCTCATTCTCATTCTGGAAACGCCTGCCACGCAATTGATTTTTCCTCCAAGGAAATGGTGCAAAATTTGACAGCACAAAGAAGCAGAATGTGTTACTGCGTGCTGCAAAGAACGGAATGTGATGTTGTCGTGGAGCAGGAACACGGTTTGGACAGTCTCATCTTGTTAACCTCCTGTAGCGCTGTCAGGGGATTTTGGTAGTATGGATCCGAGGATATTTCCGCTCACTACGACCACAATCTGTTACAAAGCCAGCAGGGAAGAATGAAAGGAGCATCATGTTCCTCGACGATTATTTTGTTATGGCCTTTTTCAGTGGCGGCGAATTCACACGTTTCTAGAATGAATTTGCACGGTGGTTCGGTAGTTCGGAGTGCGCGCTGAACTGAAACTTCCTGTCAGATGCCGCACCCCGTAAAGGCTCTACCGCGCTCTCTGCATACTTTTTGCTCATAAAGCTGTAAAGTCGTTGTATCTTCTTTCTCACTTTTTTGTTGCCTTTTCGAGATGGTCTCTGTACCTTTCATTGTGATTCTCGTTAAGTTCGGAGATTTATTTCTTGTAACTTGCTTATTAAATCATAACTAGTGTCCTGAAGGATGGACTACGTTAACTGACATAAGACTTACTTTTGACTTGGCAATTTTCTTTTTTACCAACTGTTATTTTTTATTATCTATTGAAGTAAAGTCCTTTTGAAATTAAAAATTAGGCGCTAAGGAAAATTTTTCGTTTTCGGACAAAAACTATTAACACAGAAAAAAGAATAAAGTTCCTTCCCTTTTAAAATTTAAAGTAATTTCTCATTATGCGAAAATCATTTATACCTCTGTCTCTCTTTGTTCTAAAAATGAAAAGTTCTGTAACTGTGCCTAATTCCTTATAATTTATATTTTAGTATCATATTTAAAGCACAAATTTTATAATTTTGATAGGTAATTATTGTCTTTTCTAGTAGTAAGCTACTTACTTTAACTTCCGGCTTACTTATTGTACTTTATCACTTAATAGGTCTGGATTTTGGATTGATATTATGCTTCGTGACTCTTGTCCTACATTTCCACTTTGTTCTGCTTGGCCCTACAAACCCCATCTTCTGCCTTTTCTCGCCTGCCGGAGTGGCCGTGCAGTTCTAGGCGCTACAGTCTGGAACCGAGCGACCGCTCCGCTCAGAGTCAAACCATTTTTCTGCCTTTTCTCCTCTCCATTACGAATAATGGCAGACAAATTGTGTCCGCCATGGGAGATTGCTTACGATTCATATACTGGCATATCTTCAGTTTCGCTTCCCCCTTCATCACAACTGGAAATTTTTTAGAGCCCTTTGTTTACATCGTTTTGCCCGTCTCCGTTACGGCTCCCAAAAATTTTCGTCACTTAGCTCTTAGTCAAAACTTAACTTGCCTTTTCTGTACCAGCATACTCAGTTGTATCCATCAGTGACTGATGGATCGTTTCAGACGGTGAATCTACAGAAGATTCCGACGAATGTGCCATCGATTGCGCTTCAACAGCTCTCCCTGGAGCACCGCTCATCACATCACCCTGAACGTCGTCCGCCGCGGACATTTCTGTATTATTTATTGTAAGCTGTCTGACCGCGGTCGCAAGTCACGGCGGCGGCCGCTCTGTTTGCAGTTTGCTGCCTCGACAATGCCGTGGGTTTGACTGCTAGGATATAGATCAGCATTCCCCGTTCGTAAGTCGTCAGGACTCTCTTCACGTAGCCCAAAAGCGCAAATTGAATGAGCCTGGCTGTGGCCCATGTTGGTGCCGTTTGTAGGTTTCCACCCTCTTTTGGAAGCCAGACCGTATCCTTTAGTTGGCATGGTTGCCGTTGTTTGTCTTCTTCTCGTCTTGACTGGCGCCATTCGTTTCGCAAGCGTTGCCTGTCTGCTAGTGGCAGCAGCGGCGGTTATCGATATGCAGTAGCTATTGCCCTATCTTTGGGGTGACGTCGTTGTTTTTCCGGGTTGTGTGAGTATGCACAGTGCGGAGAAAACGCCTGGACCGTTGACGGCGTGCGTGGACTGCCGGATTGAAGGGCTGTGGTCACCAGGGTGCACGACCTCGTCGTACACCAGATACTGCAGGCTTTAAGAAGAGCGCATTTCAATTCAAGTAGAGAAACCTCCGCCATTGTGACATCTCGCGATTCTCCAGCGACTTGGATTCGTGTTGCTGCTCGTAGTATCGCCTAGGCGAAGAGCAGCGAGTGGAGTGCTTGGGCAAGCGGATCTGATTAGCTTACCTCGAATTCTTATTACTATTTACTGCGTTCAGCTTGTTACAATTTATTAAGTTCAATCCACGGTATTTTTCCTGCCTGGTGGCCGCTAACGCCCCAGTTACCTGCCTTGGGGGTTGGTGTACGTAACAGCAGTGTGCGTTTCCTCACCTTGCCGCTGCTGTCTGGCAAGGCGTGTAGTTTTGGCAGCTTTCTTGATTGTAGGCCGTTTCTGATTCTTCTACTCTGGTGATAGTGATTCCTTTCTCGTTCCGGGTGCTCTAAGCACCAGTATTCTGGGGGGTGTAGTGCAGTCCACCAGTTCCGGCTATGGCGTGTTGTTCTATTCTTGCATTTGGTTTATTGGACATGAGGTAGCTTCAGAAAGATTATCATTAGTCATTCGTTAATCAAGTTAAGTTTGGTTAGGCCGCTAGTTGGGTCTCCTAACACACAAAATCCCGGTTTTGTCCTTGAGAGGAGGAGGTTGAGCCATGCTGCGGTTCCCGTTGGTGTTGTTTGTATGTTTCCGCCCTCTGTTGGAGGCCAGACCGTATCCTTTAGTTGGCAACTCTTTGCTGTATATCTGATCGATCTCGAAAGTGTTTGCTGCCGGACCTTCTCAGAGGTCGATTCCTGGAGCACCATCTGATCAGTTGCTCGTTTTTTAAATTAACTTTTGCTATTGTATTTGCTGTTTAGAAGCAGTTTACTAAATTTTTTAATATAATTGTTGTTCCTACCGTGTAAGGCCTTCAGCCGTGATCACAGTGGTTTGTGTTTGTAAAACATTATGTGTACCTGTATTTTATGGTGATTTTCTAAATTGTAACCCACTGAAAACCCTATTATGTACACAGGTGTTTATTCCATCATTAATAACGTGTGGTATTTTTTATATACTGTTGACTCTGCAATTACTGATTTAAAAATAAATGTATGTAACTGCAGAAGGCAACCAACAGTAACTGATTACGGCCCCGTCCACAGTCGTAGCCAAATCCAGCCTACCCTTGACCACCAGGTCAAAACTGATAGCAGAGTGTGCTCACGATTGTAATATTACCATTTCGGTTAGTGTTGGTTTGATTTGTTAAAGTCTGTTAGTGTCGTACGATTTCTGCCTTTGACATTGTGCTCTGTTTTGGGTGATCAAGTCTGTAATGGCGGGCAGGCAGTGCCCTGGGACCACCTCACTTATGAGCTGGCAATAAGACGCCAGCCTATTGAGGGCAGTGTTCCGGACTTAGCAGCTCGCTTGTGTGCTACTGTTATTCAGCCGCTTGATGTCACACCGGATGTTGTGGGTGAGACAAAGCCAGCCATTAAGTTTTTGTTGAAAGCTTTTAGGAGTGTTAAGGACAACATCAGCTTTTAGAGGGGACTCAACCTAGTGACAGTCAGTTAGACAGGATGCGGACACAGTTGATACATTTAACCGACCGGATATCTGATTTAAGGGCATTATAGTTAAAGGATCTTGATAAGGAATCAACCGCTGAATTGCGTCATGGTTAATACATTGCAGTTTAAGGTCACATGTTTAGAGCTTGATGGGAAGAGGATGGCGGAACAGGATTTGTTATCTTCCGGGCGGTGCCCTAGCGAGTGCGGCAATAACGTCCTTATGTCCTCTGAGGGGTTATCCGGGACGCTTACTAAATTGCCTAACTCCCTGATGCATCTGTTTAGAGACTTCACAGAATTAGCTATAGAACGACTCGAGCAAACTGAACGGTTGTTATGGTTCTTGGTTCGCTTTGAGCAACACGCTGATGCGTTTGGTATTTTGCCTCAGGTAATTTTGACTCTATCGTATCCTTTAACTAGAGGCGAATTGATGACTCTGATATCCAGGGCCGTGGCAGAAGGGTTTTCCTTGCAGCAGTTGAGGAGCTTGTGATCAGCGAAAGATTGACCACGGAAGTTCGTAAACAGCTCGAGTGTCGCTCTATTTGGCAGATGCAGCAAGATATGAAGGAATTTCATCAATACGTGGAAAGAGTCAAGACGGTTTGTTCGGCCTTGTTAGTCGACTTGTCAGAACGGGAATTAGTTTCAATTATCCTGAGGGGAATGCGAGCGACGGATAAGTCACATTTTGCTTTTCGTGGTCGTCCTTCCACTTGGGAAGAACTTCGTGTCGCTCTTGTACGATAGACACCGTGAAGTTAAAATTCAGCCCATGGGCATCAATGTGGGGAACTCCAGATTACCAACATCAGCTGAGTCTGCTAAACGGGAATCGAGGCGTTATTTCAGGTGCGGTCGGACAAGGCATTTAGTTCACACTTTCGTTCAGCCGCGGACACCTAGGGTCAATAAATGACGCCTGGATGAGCAGTGACACTGGGATAGAGACTTTAGAAGCTGGTGTGACCGTGTCGCTGCTCGATCATCCCCCCCCCGCCCCGCCCCTCCCCCCCCCCCCCTCCCCATTGGCTTATATTTGTTTTCGAGTAGGTGGCGAACCTATTTGTGTCCTTTTGGATTCTGGTAGCTCCTTTTCATTGTTGAGCTTGGAATAGTTTCTTGAATTTGGTCTTCTTGCGAGACTTAGACCGGTCCCTTCTTTGGTGCACAGATGTCGGGCTGCCAATGGGCAGGTGTTGCCTCTGGATGGTTGGGTTCTAGGGAGTAACTCGGTTGGCTCTTGTCTTTGGCCTTGGTTAAGGAGCTGCCAGTCGATTTGTTTATGGGATGTGATTTTATCGGTAAACTGATCTTGTCTTGGATTATTTGGAGTACACCTTTTTCTTTAAGTTCGCTACTGGTCAGAAATTTGGGTTCTGTGAGTGTACTAAACGTAAGGTGCATCGAGAGGCGGGAATGCTGGCTGTTGAAGCTAAGGTTGGTGAGTTTGATCTCATCCATCTTTCTTCCCAGCAGACCTCTGAACTATGTTTGTTGGAGAGGTTCCCAGAGCTTATCTGTGATAGACTGGGGGTTACTAATGTTCTTGACTACCATATTAGCCTGTCTGACCATGTTCTCGTCAGGCAGTTCCCACATCGTCTCTCACCGCCTAAGATGAAAGGGAAAGATCTCGAAAATGCTTGAGCAGGGAGTTATCAGGCCTTCTACATCCGCTTATGCCTCCCCTATATTCCTCGTCCCTAAGGATCAGGGTCGGGACTTTCGGCCTGTGGTTGACTGCAATCGCCTAAATATGAAGGTTCTCCTTGAATCGGTTCCTTTACTCTTTTACTTGGTTTGCCAGGGCCAATTGGTTTACTGTGCTCGAACTGAATCAAGCCTATCATCAGATTCCCTAAGCCGAAGAATGTAAACACGTTACAGCGTTTTGTGCTGATTGGAATCTGTTTGAGTTTAATAGGGTTCCCTTTGATTTGGCTACTGGCGCAGCCAGCCTTACTCGTTTGCTGGATAATATTCTGGAGACTTGAAATTAATCTGTGTTTACAATTGCCTGGAAAAGTAGGTAATTTATGGTCGTTCGTATCGAGAGCATTTGGAACATATCCAGCAAGTGTTTGTTAGGTTGCGGAGGGCCGGTTTGACTGTTAAACCGAATAAGGTGACATTAGCCAGGCAGCAGGTATCCTACTTAGGACACCTAGAATCAGGCGAGAATATTCGCATGGATCAGGAGCGGATTAAGGCTTGAGAGCCCTTCCGCCGCCCACTGATAAGCGAGGAATTTACAAGTTCATAGGGATGGCGAATTATTTTAGGCATTTTGTCCCTAATTTTGCTCAGTTGGCGGCTCCTTTAAATGAACTGCGCCGAAAAGGGATGCGTCTTGAGTGGGGACCTGCTGAAGAGGCCGCGTTTGAGCACATTAAGGCATCTATGGCCAACCCTATATTTCTCGGAGTTCCTGATTTTAATAAGAAATTCATTATCCAAACCGACTCATCTAATGCGGGAATTTCGGCAGTCCATTTCCAAGATTCGAAGGTCAAAGGCAGCCATCAGTATACGAGTCTCGTCTGTTAACCAGCGCCGAGCTTAAATATTCTGTTTACGAATGTGAGGCGCCGGCCGTCTTGTTAGCGCTGGCGAAGAACCAGTTTTATCTCGAACATAATTTCAACTAGAGACTGACAATCAAGCCTTAAGATGGGTGCTAGCAAGGCCGCGTAAAACTGGCTGTATCGCGAGGTCGGCGGTACGCATTTCGGCGTTTCTGTTCGAGGTTAAGTACATTAGAGGCACAGAATGGGCTCGCGGGCGTCCAGAGCCGTATGTTTACTGAACAACCATCTAGTGAGGGCGCCCTAGAGGTTTCGGAGGGCAATCTTAGTTGTGTCGTGTCAGGCGGTATTCCTCATTTGTTTCGTGACATTGCCGACCATCAGTATCAGGACCCCACTTAGGGACCCGTTAAGAAACGGCTTTCGGCGTTCGAGCATCTGGCTGAATACATTATCAGTAAAGGCATTTTGTGTAAAAGGTTGGGACATACCAAGGAGATGAAGATCTGTCTACCAGGCACTCTAGTACGCCCCGTTTTCCATTATTTTCACAACTCGCTGATTGGCGGGCATTTAGAAACCTATAAGACCTTGCAGAAGATTAAGGAGCATCTGAAATGGCCGTCTATTGACCGCGACGTTAGAGAAATGGTTTCTCGGTGTCAATTCTGTCGCGTGGCCAAACCGAAAAAAGCTCTTTTCCAGGGGTTCCTTAGTTCTGAGCGTGAATCTTGCCCCATCTGAGAATGGCCAAAGCCTACATCGATTATGTGGGGTCCTTACCTCGCACCAAAAGAGGCCATCGGTATGTAGTAGTTATTGATGCGTTTTCGAGGTTTACCTGGCTTCGTAATGTGACTGATCCCACCAACATTGCTCATTTAACTAACGTATTTAGTGTTTTTCGGACCTCAGAAGCAAGTCGTTAGTGATAATGGGCCGGCCTTTCTTTCGGCTCCCCCCAAAGCCTTCTGTTTTCAAAGCGGTGTTAAGCATGTAACTACCACTCCGTATTACACGCAGGGGTCCATTGTGGAAAGGGTCAATCGTGACGTTAAATCAGCACTGATTATCTTTCATCAGAAGTCTCCCAGTAAGTGTTATTCTAGTCTGCCTTGGCTTAGCTTTGCCTTCAATACCGCCAGCCATGAGGCTCAAAAAATTGATCTGAGCACTATGAGACTTAACATCTGAGGTCATCAGTCTGTAACAGCAACGACTCTGTACTATTGTACATATAAGTAATTCTTTTCATCTGATTTAACGATAAACTTGTGTAATTGATGTTCTGATTTCATTTCTTTTTGTTTCACACCATTTTGTTAAGAAAACTGTAAATAAGTTTCAATGTGAATATTAATGTTTGTGTCAAATGTCAAGTAATACTGTAATAGAATTGAAATCTAACACATGTTGAAACTATTGTAAGATGTTTAAAATTGTAACTGTGCGTCTGGTCCATACGTAGGCAATGTGTTAGGATACGTAGACGCAAAACCTCGGGAAAATACCCGGTCTGTCAGGAAGCGGTAAAAGTTGGATTGCAGGCGAGCGCGGGAAAATGCACGCGGGCACTGCACGGCACAACGGGCTCAGTAGTAGTTGGAGTTTGGCATTGGTCTGAGCAACACCTTCTGGAGCGAGGAGGCTCTTCTGGAAGACACAGCTTCACTGAGCCTCGGGTATGCCGTTCCAACGCTCACACAGCATGGCAAAATTCCATAGCCACTAAATGGAAAAGCATTGCGACGCTAAGAAGAATTAAAGTGCCGATACGTCAGGAGCCATAGCTGTGGTTGTATGTGTGCTCTGTGCCTCGCCATCTTGCCTCCCGCCAACCGCCGCATCGAGACTAGCAGGTTAAAAATTTTAGAACTGTATTCGTATGGGTCAGAGACTGAACTGTGTTTGTTTGGTACAACAATAATCTAAATTTTACCAGAACTTTTCCATCATTTAATTATCCTCACACTAACCTAGACAGAGTCCTTTCCAAACGTTGTTCAATCCGAGTGTCCCGAAATGAAAATTAAAAATTGCGTTATTAATGATTATTTGCAGAACTGGCTACTTTCCTGCCAAGTCTTTCTGTAGTATCGTAGAAGGAACATCCAGTTTCTTGTAGCCCTGCTACACACTAACTCGTTCAAATTCCGTGAGGTGTCGAGAATGGCGTCATTGTCACCTTAAAGGAATTCTTAACTAACATCAACTCACCACGTCTAATCTCGAAGGTGACTACGCTCATGACCGTTACATCGCGAATTTAAAGCAAACCTGATTTGCATCCTCACAGTGGCGCTACCAGCGAAATTTAAACAGATGTCATCTTTCAGATGTAGAAACACACCTATCAACTTCCGTTTACGTCACGCAACTCCTCCTTGGTGTTGCGTTTTCTTTCTACCAATGTACTAAAATATTCATCACATCATTAGCTTAAAATCGTTACAATCACAAAATTTGTTTCAGGTTGCAATAGGAAATGCCTCCAATATAAAAGTGGGTACTGTACAGTAGGAGCTGGAGATACTGGTCATTAATTGTGTACCTTTGCCATGTGTGTGAAATCTTATGGGACCTAACTGCCAAGGTCAGCAGTCGCTAAGCTTACACACTACTTAACCGAAATTAACCTAAGCACAAACAATCACACCCATGCCCGAGGGAGGACTCGGAACTTCCGCCGGGACCAACCACACAGTCCATGACTGCAGCGGCACGCACCGCTCGGCTAATCCCGCGCGTAAACCTTTGCCATCATGGATGCAGACGAATCGATATCTGATACCGTTCTCATCATAGGTTTAGCGGCTCCGCGACAAGTGGTGGTGGCTGGAACAAGTGAACTCCCACAATCCTAGACCGCCCGCAGGCGACGTACGGATGTGGCGATATAACTGGCCGCAGGGCAGACAGAACTCAGAGTTCTCTTGGGCAGCCAGCTCAAGCAGACTATGGTGTCACCGCCAGACACCACACTTGCTAGCTGGTAGCCTTTAAATCGGTCGCGATCCGGTAGTATACGTCGGACCCGCGTGTCGCCACTATCAGTGATTGCAGACCGAGCGCCGCCACACGGCAGGTCTAGAGAGACTTCCTAACACTCGCCCCAGTTGTACAGCCGACTTTGCTAGCGATGGTTCACTGCCTACATACGCTCTCATTTGCAGAGACGACAGTTTAGCATAGCCTTCAGCTACGTCATTTGCTACGACCTAGCAAGGCGCCATATTCAGTTCCTATAAGTAATAACGTCAAGAATGTATTCTGAACAGACAATATTGTGAATCATGTACCGTCAAAAGTCACGTTTATCATGAATGGATTAAAGTTAAGTATCAAACTAATAACGTCCGATTTCTGAATTCTGATTCCTTGTCATGTTCCAGACCTCACGTCAGTATAGTTCTTCCCTCCTCAGCCAAGCATGCGTGAGCTAAAACGCGTACATTTCGGCCTTTACTAGTAACACAGTGTTGGCTCTTCTGCCAACACTACACACACCACCGCCAGCTAAGCCACTGCGCCGTCTGCTCACTGCCTCTGCCGCCGGATTCCGACCCGCTACGTGTCTCGGCTCTGTTTTGCATCGCTGAATTCATCTCACCCTGCTGTACCACCTCTGGATTTTTCCCCTCTGGATATTACTCCAACAGTGGTTTAAGACGTGTGGAACTTCTTCATGTTATCATCAGATCTCTGACAGACGCCAAACTTCTGGAACATAATGTGTCAGTTGCTTGTGCTTCGCTTATTCTCTCGGTCACACTAATTCTTCTCAGATACAAGGATTAGGCAATTGAAGCTGCGTTAACGTCAGGCGGTCGGTGGATACTCTAACTGCAAAAGTGTTTATCTATTGCTGTAGTTTACAGGATATTACACTAGCATATACCGATTCCGGATGTCATCTCTCCATCATAGTTAGTTTCCCGGCTAGAGTAGCTGCTGTTCATTCACGGGACAGCGGCTGTGGCCTCTGGATCATCGATGGCCGTGCCCCGGCAGCACACGTGAAACATTGATAGGACAGCAGCATCCCGACTGATTGCTTCGCCTCGGGCAGCTGATTAATACAGCCACCGGGTTAGTGACGGGCAGGACGGCGCCCACCCCCTCCTCTCCTCCCACGTGCCATCCTGGACGCCCCGCATCCACCTGCCATCGTGTGACCCCTACCGATCACTGTGGCGTGTGCTAGCGGCGTTACTGGGTGTTCAAGACAGCACTTATCTTGTGTATGAAGATTTTTGCTGTGTTTCTATTTTGGCTCTGTTTTACGTACGAATGGTAAGTGCAAGTAACGAATTGCACCGACCGATATCGGAATCACGAAGAAATACGCATTTGTAATAAGCAGATTAGGAAATTACACTGTCTGAAAAATTACAATAACTGGAAAGACAACGTCGATTTTGATACAGAGACGACAAATATCATCTCAGCGGTTCTATATGTACTTCAGATAGAGATCCAATCTGTTAAGAGCGTGGTCGGCATTACAGACATATGGTAAAAGATATGCTAGTATGTTAATAGCGTGTCGACATTACACACATATGGCAAAATCTATGTTCCTAGTTCCAGAAAGACAAAGGTCGCGAGTTCGAGTCTCGGTCCGGCACACAGTTTAATCTGGCAGGAAGTTTCATAGTTCCTTAACAGTCCGATAGAGGGAACTTTTATACTCCATGCAATGCCTGTAAAGAACTTGTTTGCTTTGATTTCTGCGCTCAGATAAACAATAAGCGCATTGAGTGCAGCTCACGCGTCGCGTGTTGACGCTGCCTTTCTCTGTGGCCACTCCATGGGTCCGAAAAGGTGTCATGCCGTGGCTTCTTAGATACATATGGAAATCAAAGTCATTTCTCGAAAAGTGGGTAATACGCTATAAGGTGGTTGAAAACAGGATGACTTTGACAATGTGCTGCACTCATGTCACTTACTGTCCAACTCAGTCGAGAATTCAGATAAAAAAAATGCTTTATGGACATTGCGTGAAGGGCAGAGGTTCCCTCTAGACATTGCGTGAAGGGCAGAGATTCCCTCTATGGGGTTGTGAAAGAGCTAAGCCTATCAACTGACTGGTTTGATGCGGCCCGCCACGAATTCCTTTCCTGTGCTAACCTCTTCATCTCAGAGTAGCACTTGCAACTTACGTCCTCAATTATTTGCTTGACGTATTCCAATCTCTGTCTTCCTCTACAGTTTTTGCCCTGTACAGTTCCCTCTAGTACCATGGAAGTCATTCCCTCATGTCTTAGCAGATATCCTATCATCCTGTCCCTTCTCCTTATCAGTGTTTTCCACATATTCCTTTCCTCTTCGATTCTACGTAGAACCTCCTCATTCCTTACCTTATCAGTCCACATAATTTTCAACATTCGTCTATAGCACCACATCTCAAATGGTCTTTAAAGGTTTAATTGAGGAGACGACACGTAAAGTAGAGACGGGAAAAATTGGCCCCTTAAAACCCATACCGGTATTCCAGTTCTGTATAACTGATATTTTTCGGTATTCGTTTAGTGTTATAAAAAGTGTTTTTATTGTTTACTAATGACCGGCTAAAGAAACGAAACATCATTTAGCCATAGAAGCAGTGCTAAATTTTTTTATTTTTAATTAAACATTTCTTTTAAAAAGCGAGTAATTTTTGGTAGTAAAATATCCATGGCTTTCAAATATTGCGTTACTTTAGAAACGAGAAAAACGATCAGTGCTATCTCAGTAACAATGCTGACAGAAATGAGTAACAGACGCGTGGTATGAGAATTGGTAGAGAATTGATGAGACAATAACTCACCTGTTATCTTGCGGCGTGTCCTGTTACATGGCATACCTGTTACACAGTGACCAACTCCTGCCCTATCTGGGCTGTACAGCAGTTCCTCGCTGCTGTCGTCGGACATCACTGTTATTAGAGAATGACACCATCAGTAGTCTGCAAGTATTTTACAAATTGCATCTAAGTGAAGTAAAATGTATCATTTGATTTAAAAGATTAAGTACGATAGGGCCACAAAAAACATGCGACATCAGATAAGCAGAAACATAAAAACTTAAAGATTCACTCATAGTTTACAGAAAAAATAGAAAGGGGCTGATCTGCTGGCTGAAGCTACATAATAATCCCTTATCTGCTTGTAGCCCTTGAAAACGTGCAAATTAACACAAAAAACAGAATTCTTCATCCTCAATCAGTGACTATTCATAATGTTTAAACACTGCTTTGATCTCCGATTACACGATTTTTGCGGAAAGTTTCAAAAAATTACAATTAATAGCAGACTGCTGGTGATTTTTTGTAGTATTCAACCACTTACCACTTCTGAGAAAAGAAACTAACGGCGGACGGACTAAGTTTTCTTTTCTTTACATATTTTAATATTTTGGTTATATATATATCTTGAAACTGACCGAGTCAAAATTCTTCAGTCTTTGTTTGACTTCTACGTTTATTACAGGAAATAATACGAATGAAAAACCACAAATCAGTTACTTCAGAAACCGGGAATTTTGAAGGTTTTTAAGGACCAGGTTAAATAGGCACAGAAAGAATGCCATATAGCGGACAACGATTGTTTCAGCGACAACCGCCGTCCGTAACGCAAAGGCGAACATGTTCACAATTTCAACAAAATGAGAAGCGAAACCTAAATACATCACACAATTTAAGTGAAATCGAACTTCTGCCATGATACAAGCATATGAAAACACACGGTTCAGAGCAAACACGAAACTGTCCACACATACATTTCTACAAAGAAGAACTAATCTACATTCCCGCGCAGAGGAACTGTTAGCATCAGTTTGTGCTTCAGTGCTCCCTCTTTATTGATATTAATATTGTGCAATACTATTAAAAGGGAGCATTAAAGCACAAACTGATGCTAACAGCCATTCTGCGCGGGAACGTCTGGACACAATCGTAAAGGATATCACGTGGCTAGAATCAGCGTCTCATATTATTACGACGATTATTTTACTTGGCTACTGACCGCGTTTTCGGTAGAATAGAGAAACTTCTACGAAAAATGCCAACAATTGTAACAAAAGAGCGATACAATGACGTTTACTGGTCAATGGGTGAAGTAAGAAACCTTGGTGAAATCTGGGCAGTGGTAGAGTGAAATCTGTATGTAAAAGCCTACTCAGATTAGATTACATAAGTGAAACGAAACGGACTGTCAAATAAAAGTACGAAGCTATGGGAAACACTTAAAACACTCATATTCATATGGAGGAAACTGCATTCTAGAGGTCCCAGAAGGACGTACAAGAGCGAAAGTTCCTTTAGAAACGCGAATGCATCATTACGAAACTGTTCTCTCAACCATGAGCCATTTTCTCAGCCATTCAGTCGCAAATGACAAGAAGAAAGATGTTGATGGTTTACCGTAAACTATTTTCGGAGAAGACTGGCAAAATCGAGAGGGCTTATGGTGGTATACATTCATCATTGACGATACACGCATGTTATTCAACACAGAGGTAGAGGGATTTACTTGTACTTATTTAGAAAGTGCTTCTGATTAATGTGTTTAAGTGTAACAATTGCTCAAAGAACCGTTCTAATTATAGGTAATGGCATGTTACGCTATTCTATTCTGTTATGGTGATTTAAAAATGTTTTAAATAATTGTGAAGAACAATTACAATAGAATTTTTGGTAAAACCCTGAATATCAATGTTACAGTTATCAATTTATAATTTTTCCATAATATGACATAGTCAATAGCCACAAATATTCTACAGCAGAGCAAGTATTATACAAAAAAATGTAAGTTATTTTTTTTAAAAAAGAAAGAAAGAGATACTTTCACTGTAGATTTCATTTAAAGATATGCGCCGCCTTTTGGCACAAATTAGATGCGTTTGGATTGCATGTTATTTTCATTCAGGTGCATGTTTGAAACTCCTTTTACTTTGATTGTGAAAAACTGCTTTTAGTGGACATGTTCGTCTTTGTACGTCACCTCCTCAATTGTTACACCGAAAATATAGATTTAAGCAAAACAATTTTTTGTTTGTTTCCAAATTGTAAAGAAACTTGCCTCTTCAAAACTTTCGAACTTCAATTGAAATGTTGGACTCTGTGTAAATTTCAGTGTGACTTGAGTAAATTTTTATACTTAAATTATATATTCCATATATAATGATATTTTTGCTTATAATTATCATCAAAACACCATTTTCCTGACAATACAATTTTATTTTCTTATATTGATGCATTTAGCAACGTCGATCTTGAACCATGAAAATTAGTAATCACATTTGTTAACTTAAATGATTCAAAACCCACTTTAAAGTGACACTAACATTACTATGCTTTTGTTTTCATGTAAACAAAATTTCTGTTTTCATATTCAATTTTCAGATCTTAGTGTGGATAATTCAATCGACAATTAGGCAAAGACAGGAAGCTGATAGTTTTTATATTGTCAATATTTACTACGACATGATTAATAAAATTCTTTTCCGGGCTATTATGCCGTGGTCTGATGGATTTCGCATTGTAAACCAACGTTTCGTCCCCATCTGCGGAGGACATCTTCAAGGGGGTTCGTGGCTTCTGTTAACCTCCGAAACACACACTGTCTCACTACTGATTATTAATCATGACAGTTCCGGCCGTGAAAGTTTACATTTTACAATATTTACTACGTTCATCATTAATTATTAGGCCCATAAAGCTTTGTATAAATAATTATATCCAGAAAACATTATGTAAATTATGTCTGAAAAGTAATTTCAATTAAGGCAGTCATAAAAAATTCATACTGTTCTAAAAGGATCTGGAAGCTATACGAGTAATACTTATAGAAATTTTAGTCGCGAAATACACCATAATAGTTTCAGTTGTTGTCGAGATTAGTCAATGTAACCATTAAGTTCATTGTGTTGTAATGAAATATTACACAATGCATTTACTAAATAAGTGGTAAAAAGTGTCAAGAATTTATGATAAATACTGGTAATGTCAAAAAGTAACAATATTCCAGCGCCTTTTAGGAAAGCGTAAACAGTTTGAGTGGCTGATTTGGGGGAGGTGAGCGAATAATGAGGTAATCCATCCAGCATAAATAAAAGTCGACAGCCAAGACAACGACAAAGGCATTGTAAAACAAGTAACATTTATCTGCTAACATAGTGTTTCTGTCCTTATGAAATTATATAAACGTTGACAACACTAGAATAGATAGTTCAACGTGAGATATTTGTATCCTGTACATTTAAGAACATTTTGATACTAAGGGATACGTAACATCATAAGAAACATATCTGCTGTCTTCGTAGGCGTTGAAATCTCCGCTCCGGATTATCGTGCCATATTTTCTGCATTTGAAGGGGACCGTCGCTTCAAGAACCCCTGCTCAGTTATGACACTTGTCAGTTCTAGCGTACGGTCCCAGTGTGACCGAACACGTCTGAATGACGAAGAACAGACGCTCTGCGAATAGCCTGGAAAGCAAGAAATGTAGGGATACAGGTGCTCGAAGACCCGAGTATCACAATGGAGTCGATAGTGGAAAGTGAAAATGAGACATAGACCAGCTGTCAACATCTCGGGTGACTTTTAGAACGTGACAGGTTTATGCGTACGCAGAATTCCGCGACCACTCACACCCATTCAAAAAGCGCCTTAAGTCGACGAGGTAGCGGAAATGTTGCACCTGTATCAACCCAGTCCAGAATACTTGAACCGCCTAACATCACGTAAAAAAAATGGTTCAAATGGCTCTGAGCACTATGCGACTTAACTTCTGAGGTCATCAGTAGCCTAGAACTTAGAACTAATTAAACCTAGCTAACCTAAGGACATCACACACATCCACGCCCGAGGCAGGATTCGAACCTGCCACCGTAGCGGTCGCTCGGTTCCAGAGTGTAGCGCTAGAACCTCACGGCCACTCAGGCCGGCAACACCACGCACGAGTACTGGTTGTACCTCTATGATCTAGAGTCAAGTGAGCAAAGCAAGCAGTGTAAACACATGGATTAACAAGGCCGAAAATGGCGAAGACCCAACTGTCATTCAGGAAGTTGATGCTGACAGTTTTTAGGGTCTGCTATAGTTTGGTGCTCGTAAGGAGTACACCGTCACTGCAAGATACTACCAAAAGTCTCCTCATAGGGTTCGTCGTGGTAAGAAGTGTCTTGCCTCCACGATAAACATATCAGTTCATTATATAGCGGACACAGTCATACCCGCCCCTTCCCTGGGAAAATTTTTCCTAACTGGTAGTATCCTCCTGACATGCCACACAGTGACTCCATCCTCTCTCCTCAGATGAAGAAAAACGTTGTGTGTCAGTCATTTCTAGAATAACACCGAGGTTATTTTCCAAATGAAACGTGCCGTCAACAGCCAAAATGCAGACTTCTGCACTGTCCAGTAATATTAATGAACCCCTTGTCGAAGGTCTAAATAACCAGCTTTTGCAGTGCGCACTACTGTGACCCACGCACGAAGAGAGTTAGTGCGCGTTTCTGGAAAGTATCGATAGGAATGTGGAGCCGTGCCGCCTCCAGTTCCTTGTCCAACTGCGCTAGGTTTCTCGGCTGAGGATCCATGGTGCGAAGAGCCCAATCTAAGTGGTCCCACATATTCTCAGTTGGCTTTAAATACTGGGATTATGATGGGCATGGGAGTGTGATAAACTCATCCTGGTGCTTTTCGAACCAGGCACTTGCACTGCAAGCTGTGACGCGTTGCATTGTCCTGCTGGTAGATGCCATTCTGCCGAGGAAAAAAAAACCATGCTGGGTTCGACATGGGCCCCAACGATAGATGTATAACTGTGTTGATCGATTGTGGCTTCCAAAACGACGAGATCACCCAGGGAATGATGCGGCAACATACCCCAGACGATGCCGCTCCCTCCTCTGGCCTGGATCCTTCTGACTATAGTTGTTCTGTTTGATGGAGCATGATTCACCAGAAAAGCCACCTGTCGCCACGCAGTGGACGTCTAATTGCGGTAATGGCGTGCAGATTTCAGTCTTCGTCGCTGATGAACAGCAGTGACGCTGAGGAGACACTGTTGGCAGCTCCTTGGTTCATCTGGGCGGTCAGGTTCTCAACAGTTGCACGTCTGTCTACCCGTACATGTCTACCCGTACATGTCTATTTCCGCAGTCGTCATTGATCCCTGTTATCTATGGGCTGTGGTGCACTATAGCAGCCTACGCGCCACATTTGGATAGTGCCGTTTTGCCGTGCGCAGTATACATTAACAACAGAGGCATGCGAACTGTTTAAAAACTTCATCCATAAAATTTCGGGCGTGCATCCGCATATATTTGACTTCTTCTAACATTTCGGCTGAAAACCGTCCAGCCATCTTCAGAGAGAGCCGTTTCCGAGATGCTTCCATCCTTGGACAGAAAGCCAATCAGCATGCCCTTTTGGGCGTCAGATAAATCGCTCCGTTTCCGCATTACAACGGCGAGTGGTCTATTTCTTGTTCCCTTTATCCCCTCCCTCTCCCTAGTACGTGCTTTATATAGCCTCGACTGACAGCACTGCCGCGTGTGAGTGGTAATTGCACGCTGTTGTTCAACACAGTGGATAGTCACGTTAACGTGACTGGACTGCGTACAATCTGAAAAAAAAGTCTGCGGAATTGGTGGATGAAAGCGTACATGAACACGAACACCATCACCGTTTCATGGTCAGAGACGGATTTTATATGTGATAACCATTTTTTTTTTTTTTGCACATGATGGTTCAGGGTATTCGCAACTCTAGTAATTAATTGGAGACAAATTACTGCTCCACAGAAAATTTTATTTTATGAGACCCCCGCCAGCCGATGTGGCCGAACGGTTCTAGCTGCTTCGGTCTAGAACCGCCCGACCGCTACTGTCGCAGGTTCGAATCCTGCCTCGGGCATGGATGTGTGTGTTGTCCTTAGGTTAGTTAGGTTTAAGTAGTTCTACGTTCTAGGGGACTGATGACATCAGATGTTAAGTCCCATAGTACTCAGAGCCATTTGATCCATTTTTTGAGACCTCCATGGCGGTTTTCTTGTGATTATTAGCCTAGCGTCGTGAAGGTACACACATTGAGTCTTCGTCTTTTGTGCCTCCAAGTCGCCAGGCTGATAAGAAATTGAAAACGGGTTTTATTGCTGAAGCCAGCCAAGGGCTTCAAAAAGCAACAATTGCAGCTGCTGTAATTTTCCTCCAACGTAATAAAAACTTTATAATTATCTCTCGCAGTAAAAGTTTGAACGTCAGCCGCCAACAGATGACGTAATGGTGTAGATACCAGAGCTTTTGCCTGAAACAAGTGGATCTTTCAAGATCCCTTGTCAGTACGAAATCCTATAAAGGTTTCGCATGTTAGCCGCGAGTCTGAAGTAAGCACTGTATGTGACGTTCAGTGTAACGGACCGTGCCATATCAGTCGAGACTGGGTAAGTTAACGATTTCCTGGATTTCCTTATGAGATGGCGTATAGTACTTCCTCCTACCTGTTCTCAGTACGAACTTTACTGATGTATTTTATTAAGGCAGTTCTGGAAGCACATTGGATTTGTTTGGAGATGCGTATCTGTAATTGAAAGCAGCCGCGGGATGTCATTATGGTGCATTTATTAACGATAATCGTAAAACTGGTTACAATTACATAGGTGAAACAAATTATCACAAAATTTAGTAAAATTCGAGAGCTTGTTTAAGACGTCTAGTGCATGGAACAGACTCGGATTACACCCAACTGCTGACTGGCAAGATTGGCGTGCAGCAGATATCTCGTCCATACTGCACACAAAATCTTACCCATTTTTATATGATCGATAACTGAATGATTTTCATTTGTTTGCTAAATTACTTCATATATTGCAGTTATATTGCGGCAGCATAGCTTTAGTGACCCGTAGGCTCCATCTAGCATTTAGTTTGCCAAAAGTGGATCTTAAAAATTAATATTTAATCAAGAAAATTATCAGTCGGGCTCGTTACAAAGTAATGGAAACACTGCTGTGACGTCAGACCGGTGATTCGGCGACCTGCCATCTGTGTCGGTGCAACGAAGACCAGTGATGAGTTTGTACAGCGAGCGGGAACAGTGTTCTGTCAATCTGCTGCAGTGTATAGACCGGTGAACGTCACAGCAATAGGGCAGCCACCCTAACGTCACGTTTACAAAGATAGAGCAACGTCCTTGGCTGAAAACTGAAGTAGCACGAGGTCAAAGTATGTAAAAATGTTTCCAAGGAGTGTGTGAAGTTTTCTGGCGACACAGCGTTTCCGTAGTGCACACTCGTACAGAGGGTTAAAGCGTTCAGATTAGGCAGAGAAGCTGTGGAGGATCACCCCCGAACAGGACGTCCCATGTGGAGGACAATACAGTTCAACTCCTTACTTCCTTGTTGGACGTTGATCGCCGCTGGACTGCACGTCAGTTAGCAGCTAACGTCGCAGTATGCCACAGAACGTGCTTCACTCTCTGAGGTACCACAGAATTGCAGCACGTTGAATACCCCGCGAAATATCCGAGGCGCAGCAATGGGACCGGTATGCCGTCACTCAGTATTTGTGAGGCCGGTACCAAAGCGAAGGAAACGACTTTCTTCGGCTCATCGCCACTATCGGCGAAACTTGGGCCCGCTCGTACGAATCTAACTAGAAACGACAGACAAATGAGCGGAGGTATCCCGATTCTCCTCACCCACAGAAAGTGCAAATTACACCAAGCCCTGCGAAGCTGATGTTCATTGAGGCGTACAACATTTTTAAATCAGGGCTTTTATCGTCAAGGAACTCATATTCGCTGAAACAGATTCGCAGGAGCAATTTCTTGCAAGTTTAACGGTGGTTCATTCATTTCAACCAGGAAGGCGTTGACATGGACACCACTATCTATTTTCAGCGAGTCGATTTTGATCTTTTGTGTAAAGACAAATTCTGAGCAGCAGAAATTTACCTTTGTTTGGGATGTGTGGTAGCTTTGTGTAGTCAGTGATATACCGACCAGGTGAAGTATTCTTCCCTTCGGAAAGCGCAGTCTGGTGTTTTTCCAGCGGAAAGGGTTGCGTTATGGCACTGTTGTCCTCTTCATATTCCACCCCTTCTTCCTTGTCCTTTACGTTAGGTAGAGGTATCATACACAAGCACGATTCTAAAAGTTTGTCAGATGATGGAGGGCTCTGAGATCCACTGTCAGGCCCGTTTTAATGTTCTGTATTACACTGCAGACCCTAGAGTTTCTTTGCAGGTTTAATGCAGAAATTGTGTCACGATTGTCTGTTTCTGTACTTGAATATTTTCTTCGCTACAGCTTTTGCTTTCTTAAGGGCAAGAAATTTTGTATCATCATAGAGATTTTTATATCTTCTTAATGACTCCGTTCGTTTCTTGAGGAGAATGTCACGTTCTGAGTACGACAAACATGTTAATGAATGGCCTGTGAGTAGTCCGCTTATGTCTTTTTTGAGGTATTGAGGCATTCGTCACTTCAGTGACAGACGATGTTCAGACGTCATAATCTCTTTCGGAATTATGAATTCGATGACCGATTCCAGTTTATCTTCGAGTAGTATCTCGTATAGGTTCCAGTTGACTTCGTGTTCTATTTCCGACTGATTGCATGATTAACAAGCACCATAGATTATGGGTTCATTATAGTTTGAATTGACAAGGCATCCGAACCTTAGTATCATTGTGTTCAAATGTGTGTGAAATCTTACGGGAATTAACTGCTACGGTCATCAGTCACTAATCTTACACACTACTTAACCTAAATTATCCTAAGACAAACACACACGCCCATTCCCGAGGGAGGACTCGAACCTCCGCCGGAACCGGCCGCACAGTCCATGACAGCAGCGTCTCAGACCGTTCGTCTAATCCCGCGCGGCCCCTTAGTATCATTTCCCATGTTCTTCCGGTAGACAGTGCAGGGGATTCTATGCTCAAGTCTACTGCCGTCGAGGCTTCATTTGCTCGGGCTATTCGTGCGGGTGGGCCATCATTTAATACACTACTGGCCATTAAAATTGCTACACCACGAAGATCACGTGCTACGGACGCGAAATTTAACCGACAGGAATAAGATGCTGTGATATGCAAATGATTAGCTTCTCAGAGCATTCCAGACTGACGCGCCTAGAACCGCACGGCCACAACGGCCGGCTACTGGCGTATCAACCGGAATCTTGGTATGAGGTGCCATTGGTTACACGTCTCGGACACCTCTTGTTCGCATTGACGGCACTTTGAACAGTGGACGTTACATTTCAGATATGTTGCGACCCGTAGCTCTACCCTTCATTCGATCCCTGTGAAACCCTACTTTTCAGCAGGATAATGCACGACCGAATACTGCAGTTCCTGTACGGGTCTTTCTGGATACAGAAAATGTTCGACTGCTGCTCTAGCCAGCTGAAAACGTCTGGTCAATGGTGGGCGAGCAACTGGCTCGTCACAATACGCCAGTCACTACTCTGGATGAACTGTGGTATCGTGTTGAAGCTACATGAGCAGCTGTACCTGTACATGCCATCCAAGCTCTGCTTAACTCAATGCCCAGGTGTATCAAGGCCTTTATTACGGCCAGAGGTGGTTGTTCTGGGTACTGACTTCTCAGGATCTATGCACCCAAATTGCGTGAAAATGTAACTACATGTCAGTTCTAGTATAATATATTTGTCCAATGAATACCCGTTTATCATTTGCATTTCTTCATGGTGTAGCAATTTTAATGGCCAATAGTGTAGTACACACAGCCATTAGCAATTTTCCCATTGCGTTGACATTTTTGCAGACCCACAACCTATGGTGGCCGTTAAAGTCATTTAGTAGCAGAATCGGTTTTCCGAGGGAGGCAATGATTGCTGTTAACTGTTGTTTGGAAAGCCTGTAATTAGGTGCTTTGTATGCTGAGATCAAAGTCAGATGGAAGTCCTAGATCCGTAGACGAATACCCACCATTTGCAGTGGTTCATGCTGAATTCCAGTATTGACAACGGGAAAGTAGATATCTTGTTTTACCAACAACGCTGCACTGGCTTAGTCATCATCTCTGACTGCTCAAATGACAGAGAAGCCAAGGAGTACGAACGGCTCGTTCGATTTCAACTTTGTTTCGGTGATGGTACAAATGTCTACTTGCCTTTCGAGCAGGAAATGTCGAAGGCTATCTTTGTTGGCCTTGAACGATGTTCTGTTCCTTTGGATGATTTTAGAGGCCGTTTTGAGGTGTAACGAGTGGGGTCAATATATTTTGGATTGACAATCGAACCGAATGTGTTTGTAGTACTGGAGTGTGCCTATTAGTAACCTGCTTGTACGATATATCATTCGTCACTGACATAATGTACTAAAAATGTTGGTAATAAGCTACTTCGTAACATTATTCTGTTGGATGAGTCTGTGAAATTATGATGGGAAGGGGCGGGACACATTGGAGCAAGAGGAAGTCGGAGTTCTGGTTAGTACAATTGGTCCCATGAGACGACGTTTTGGTGGGGTCCTCTGCGTGCCACAGAATTCACGCGTTGCTGGTGGGATAGTAGGGCAAGCTGTATTGGAGGGGGTACGATTGTATAGGCGCTGAATGCAATGCAATCACCGTCTCTGACGTGTGCGGCATTGTCACCACGTTGAGTGGTTGCTACGGATCGTAGGTGTCGGGGCTGATAGTTGCATTGACCCGCTGTTCAATGGGGAGGGGCGGGAAATCTGTACCTTGTTATGTTTGGGGAAGTAAATGCATTCGCAGGCTCGTTTTCAAACAGAGCTGCTGCTGCGCAGAAGGTAAAGATATTATTTTCATTGGGGTAGGTTAGAGATAGGGCGGTGTGACCAACGGTACAATGAATAGAAGCTGGTTGACTGGCCCTCCCACAGCCATCACTTCTGCGTGGCGCTGCACAGTACGCACATCTCGTGTTGCTTCGGCATTGTTTGCTGCCATGTCCACATCGCAAACACTTGAGCATTGTAAAACGGAGGATACATTACACGTCCACTGGACAGCGAACTCTATGAATTTCAAACTGAGGGAGCCTCTGGGATCAAAATGTCACAAACCGGAGAAGGCTTTGTTATCTTCTGCCAGTTCACAATTACACTTCTTTTAAATCCCCTGATGGCAAATACTTCGCAGCGACACCACATTTCCGTGAGTAATTCGTCCCCGGTAAGGGAGGTTTCAATATTATTGATGATGTCATGTTTAACAGTGAAGTACTTCGGGATATAGTCTCCAACTTTGTTTTGTCTAAGAAATAGTGGTGAACTAAGGAACTGACAGTTAATCCTGACACAGTCTCAGTTTTCACACTGTATCTCCCTGCCACCGTAATACTGGATAATGACTCGTAGTCCAACCTAATGAGATTGCCTAGTGCCATAGGTTGGCGCCTGCCTATGTTTCTGACGTATAAGTTAGCAGTGCACTTACATGTTGGTGGGTGACGATACCGTCTTGGATGGTGCCAAGACGTGACTCTTTCTCCACTCTGTCTCGTTGGTCTCCGCCTCTGCGCGATCCCGTTGGCGGTTCTGCGGGGGGCCGCAGGTCTTTTGCTGAAGTTGCTTCGACGGGTGGAACATTTGGTGTGTGTCTGCGTTGTGGGACGCGATGATTGCGTCGCTTATCACTTCAATCGCCACTGTCCATGACGGTGAACGCAGCAGAACAATGCTTTTAACGATTCGGAAGAAGCTATGAAAGTAGAACAAATACCGGAACGAACTACCATTGTATATACTATGCTATCACTAGCCGGGGCGGAAGTGTTTACACCGTTGCGCGTCGATATTGTTGTTTCTCCCCCCTGTAATCGCAGTATATCAGCGTGTTTTTGGGTTCGATTTAGTTTAATTGTTGTCGTTCCTGCACGTTAGCGTCCTCCCTTTCCGTTTGTTTAATTTTCAAGTTATCTCGGTTGCTACCTAAACCTTCAGGTCATGGGCTGAAAATTTAAAAAATATATAAAGAACGAAATCCACACAGGGACGCGTTCCACGATCGTCTGTTCTCTCTCTTTCTGTCTTTCTTTTTTATTTCTAACTTTACGCCTGTGCTCACTTTAACTGCTTTTTGAAGAGCTGTACCTTCTCTATTTTTGTTTTTTTTTTACCGGCGCGTTAAGGGTACCCAGCAAAACAAGAACAAAAACCCTACCACGCAAAAATAAACGGATCCCAAGCGTTGCCACCTTAGCTGCGGTTAAACCTCCAACCCTCCTCCCTCCACCTAAGTAAACTAAGGTACCTAAAAGGGAAGGGCGATAAAGCCTGTGTTACGAAGGCCGGCGCTTCTTATACATTGCAGCATTATGCACAAACATACATTCACACATTTATACTTGTTCCATAGATAACGAATACGACATTTCATAATGATGTGGAACGTGTCACTTTAACGCAACTTTTCTTTACACAAAATAATATTTATTTATTTACTAGTATTTATTTGCTATACAGTTACTACTATATTTAAAATTCATCCACTGAGTAGAGGAATTTGCCTCTCAGAAATTCTTTTAACTTGTTGTTAAGTGTTGGTTGGCTATGTGTCAGACTCTTAATGCTATTTGGCAAATGAACAAAGACTGCCGGCCGCGGTGTTCTCGCGGTTCTAGACGCGCAGTCCGGAACCGTCCGACTGCTACGGTCGCAGGTTCGAATCCTGCCTCGGGCACGGATGTATGTGATGTCCTTAGGTTAGTAAGGTTTAAGTAGTTCTAAGTTCTAGGGGACTGATGACCACAGCAGTTGAGTCCCATAGTACTCAGAGCCATTTTTTTTTTAAAGACTTTTGTGGCAGCATAATTCACACTATTCTGTGCCAAAATAAAATTTTCTCTTCGTTGTTTTTTTTTTTTGTTTTTTATGTTTTTTGCCCTTCTCCATAAGTTTTATCATAGCGTTCTCTACCATATTTTATTACTTTTAGGACAATGCCTTTTTGGTGATAATCTGTTCATGAGATTCAGTACGAACGCTTGGTCCCTCAATAATATATTAGGTACATCGTGACTTGACTCTAGAGAGTACATTTTTAATGAAGATTTCATCTTAGCTTCGGATTATATATTTTTCTACGTAACTACACTCCTAGAAATTGAAATAAGAACACCGTGAATTCATTGTCCCAGGAAGTGGAAACTTTATTGACACATTCCTGGGATCAGATACATCACATGATCACACTGACAGAACCACAGGCACATAGACACAGGCAACAGAGCATGCACAATGTCGGCACTAGTACAGTGTATATCCACCTTTCGCAGCAATGCAGGCTGCTATTCTCCCATGGAGACGATCGTAGAGATGCTGGATGTTGTCCTGTGGAACGGCTTGCCATGCCATTTCCACCTGGTGCCTCAGTTGGACCAGCGTTCGTGCTGGACGTGCAGACCGCGTGAGACGACGGTTCATCCCGTCCCAAACATGCTCAATGGGGGACAGATCCGGAGATCTTGCTGGCCAGGGTAGTTGACTTACACCTTCTAGAGCACGTTGGGTGGCACGGGATATATGCGGACGTGCATTGTCCTGTTGGAACAGCAAGTTCCCTTGCCGGTCTAGGAATGGTAGAACGATGGGTTCGATGACGGTTTGGATGTACCGTGCACTATTCAGTGTCCCCTCGACGATCACCAGAGGTGTACTGCCAGTGTAGGAGATCGCTCCCCACACCATGATGCCGGGTGTTGGCCCTGTGTGCCTCTGTCGTATGCAGTCCTGATTGTGGCGCTCACCTGCACGGCGCCAAACACGCATACGACCATCATTGGCACCAAGGCGGAAGCGACTCTCATCGCTGAAGACGACACGTCTCCATTCGTCCCTCCATTCGCGCCTGTCGCGACACCACTGGAGGCGGGCTGCACGATGTTGGGGCGTGAGCGGAAGACGGCCTAACGGTGTGCGGGACCGTAGCCCAGCTTCATGGAGACGGTTGCGAATGGTCCTCGCCGATACCCCAGGAGCAACAGTGTGCATAATTTGCTGGGAAGTGGCGGTGCGGTCCCTTACGGCACTGCGTAGGATCCTACGGTCTTGGCGTGCATCCGTGCGTCGCTGCGGTCCGGTCCCAGGTCGACGGGCACGTGCACCTTCCGCCGACCACTGGCGACAACATCGATGTACTGTGGAGACCTCACGCCCCACGTGTTGAGCAATTCGGCGGTACGTCCACCCGGCCTCCCGCATGCCCACTATACGCCCTCGCTCAAAGTCCGTCAACTGCACATACGGTTCACGTCCACACTGACGCGGCATGCTACCAGTGTTAAAGACTGCGATGGAGCTCCGTATGCCACGGCAAACTGGCTGACACTGACGGCGGCGGTGCACAAATGCTGCGGAGCTAGCGCCATTCGACGGCCAACACCGCGGTTCCTGGTGTGTGCGCTGTGCCGTGCGTGTGATCATTGCTTGTACAGCCCTCTCGCAGTGTCCGGAGCAAGTATGGTGGGTCTGACACACCGGTGTAAATGTGTTCTTTTTTCCATTTGCAGGAGTGTATTTTACCACTCATATAAAGGTGTGCCCTTGAAGCGCTGTGAGCCTGTCAGTGCCTAAGAGAAAAAGGATTTTGCAGTTGAGGTGGTTTTATTTCTCAACATGTCTTAACTCAGTTAATGAAAATATAACTTGAGTCTAATGGGGCTAAGAAGAGACGGCAAACAATACTAAAGACATTCAATTCTTACTCATTTCTTCTTTGTGCAATCACAATCTCTGCAGGAGATGGGGCACAACTCCGGGTTTGTTGCTCCGATGGACGGCCGGTGACCACTGAATCGGGTGACGTGGTGATTCCGTCTTCATGGGAAACAGCCATAAGTACTCACCTTACGTCCACAATGGACATTCTTAGAAAAGGTGCTATGAAATCGTTAAATAAACTATTTATCGTACCATATCTCTTGCAGGCGACAAAGGTTGCGGTGGAACTAGGCGATTTCTGGGATGTCTTGCTCGCCTCGGTAATACAGATAGCCTTATCGTAGGTGGAGAAGCCAAACATGTGATTCCTGAACAAGCACAGTTGCCTCTTTAGTGGTTGTAGTGCCAATAAACTCGATGATCGACTACTCACCCTTGCTATATTTGTATTGCGAATGACTGATAACAAAGAGAACCTGTTCTCTTGCTGTTCTTTCTTATAGTATAGCTCAATGGTTATGGAATGCTCTCGGGGAAAGCATGGTAGCAGTAAAACCCCATTCGGGTCTCTGGGCGGAGATTACTCAGGAGAAGTAAAACAAGGCTTGGATTCTACGGATCAGAAAATGGGATAAAAAATGGCTCTGAGCACTATGGGACTTAACATCTGTGGTCATCAGTCCCCTAGAACTTAGACCTACTTCAACCTAACTAACCTAAGGACATCACACACATCCATGCTCGAGGCAGGATTCGAACCTGCGACCGTAGCAGCAGCGCGGTTCCGGACTGAGCGCATAGAGAGCATGGGCAGTAGAAAGAAACGGATTTATGGTCGGGTCTGCAGGATTATCAACACGAAATAAAATAAGGGCAACTTGCGACTATGCTTAACAATGAAGCTGAAAATAGGAATGCGGATCAGCTATTGTGAACAGCATAGTGAACGCATTATGGTAGCCAAGATGGGCACGAAGGCAAGAAGTCAACACTACAGTAGTACAACTTTATTTGTCAACTAGCTCTATGGATGACGGAGAGACAGGAAGAATGTGTGATGAGAAACGGTTACTCAAATAGTTAAGCGAGACAATAATTTAGTTGTGATGGGAGACTGGTAGTCGAGAGTAGGAAGAGGAAGAGAAGAAAAAATGGTAGAACGATATGTACTGAATGAAAGAAGAAGTCGCCACGTTGATTTTCGCACAGAGAATAATTCAATCACTAATACCTTATTTGAAAAACAAGAAACAAGTTTTTATGCGTGGAAGAAACCTGAGGACATAAAAAGGTTTCAGGTAGATACTACAAACCTCAGATTTCGAAGCGATATTTTCAAAGAGCAGATGTGTAAACTGACCATAATTTATTGATTACTAACTGTACATTGGAACTAAAGAAATTGCTGAAACGTAGGGAATTAATGAGATGAGAGCTGGATAAATTCAAAAAAACTAGAGGTTGTTGAGAATTTCAGAGGAAGAATTAGTTCACGATTTGCTGAAACAAGCGAAAAGGAAAAAAAGTCATGGGATACCTCCTAATATTGTTTCGGACCTGCTTCTCCCTTGCGTTGTGCAGCAACGCGCCGTGACGTGGACACGAGAAGTCGTCTGAAGTGCCCTGCAGGAAGATTGATCCATGTTGCTTCTATGACGGTCTGTAATTGGCAAATATTATCAACGCAGGACATTCTGTACGAATTGACCTCTCAACTGTGTCCCAAAAATGTTCGAAGGTAGGCAAATCATTCGCTCTAACTGTCCAGAATGTTCTTCAAATCAGTCGCGAACAATTGTAGCCCTGTGACATAGCACATTGTCATCCATAAAAATTCCATCGTTGTTTGTAAACAAGAAGTGCACGAGTGGCTGCAGATAGTCTCCAAGCAGCCGAACATAGCCATTTCCAGCCAATCATTGGTTCATTTGGACCAGAGGACCCAATTCATTCCCCGCAAACACAGCCCACACCGTTATGGACCCACCACCAGCTTTGCATAGTGTTTGCCGAGAACTCTGGTCCGTGGCTTCGTGAAACCAGTACCACACGCGAACCTTACCATCGTCTCGTACCAGCTGGTATCGATCTGACCAGGCCACGGTTTTCCAGTCGCCTAAGCTCCAACCGATGTTGTAACTCACGTAAGTGAGGCTCTGCAGGCGGTATCGTACTGTTTTCTATCATTCGCGTCGGTCGTCTGCTGACATAGCCCATTAACGTAAAATTTCTCCGCACTGTCCTAACAGATACATTCTTTGTACGTCCCACATTGACTTCTTCGATTATTTCAAGCACCGTTACTTGTCTGTGAGCACTGACAGCTCTACACAAATGCCGCTGCTCTCGGTCCTTAACTGAAGGCCGTCAGGCAGTGCGTTGTCTGTGGTGAGAGGTTTGTTGTGGTGGTGCAAAACTTCACGTGTGCATAACATGCTGCACATGTGGTTAGGGTGTCGGCTTGTTGTTGTTGTTGTTGTTGTGGTCTTCAGTCCTGAGACTGGTTTTATGCAGCTCTCCATGCTAATCTATCCTGTGCAAGCTCTTTCATCTCCCAGTACCTACTGCAACCTACATCTTTCTGAATCTGCTCAGTGTATTCATCTCTTGGTTTCCCTCTACGATTTTACCCTCCATGTTGCCCTCCAATGCTAAATTTGTGATCACTTGATGCCTCAGGACATGTACTACCAACCGATCCCTTCTTCTAGTCAAGCTGTGCCACAAACTTCTCTTCTCCCCAATCCTATTCAATACCTCCTCATTCGTTACGTGATCTACCCACCTAATCTTCAACATTCTTCTGTAGCACCACATTTCGAAAGCTTCTATTCTCTTCTTGTCTAAACTATTTATTGCCCATGTTTCCCTTCCATACATGGCTACACTCCATACAAATGCTTTCAGAAATGACTTTCTGACACTTAAACCTATACTCGATGTTAACAAACTTCTCTTCTTCAGAAACGCCTTCCTTGCCATTGCCAATCTACAATTTATATCCTCTCTACTTCGACCATCATCAGTTATTTTGCTCCCCAAATTGCTAAACCTTTACTACTTTAAGTGTCTCATTTCCTGATCTAATTCCTTCAGCATCACCCGACTTAATTCGACTACATTACATTACCCTCGTTTTGCTTTTGTTGATGCTCATCTTATATCCTCCTTTCAAGAAACTGTCCATTCCGTTCAACTGCTCTTCCAAGTCCTTTTCTGTCTCTGACAGAATTACAATGTCATCTGTGAACCGCAAAGTTTTTATTTCTTCTCCCTGGATTTTAATACCTACTCCAAACTTTTCTTTTGTTTCCTTTACTGCTTGCTCAATATACTGATTGAATAACTTCAGGGTGAGGCTACAATCCTGTCTCACTCCCTTCCCAACCACTGCTTCCCTTTCATGCCCTCAACTCTTATAAATGCCATCTAGTTTCTGTACAAATTGTAAATAGCCTTTCGCTCCCTGTATTTTACCCCTGCCACCTTTAGAATTTGAAAGAGAGTATTCCAGTCAACATTGTCAATAGCTTTCTCTAAGTCTATAAATGCTAGAAACGTAAATTTGCCTTTCCTTAATCTTTCTTCTAAGATGCCTCACGTGTTCCAACATTTCTACGGAATCCAAACTGATCTTCCCCGAGGTCGGCTTCTACCCGTTTTCCATTTGTCTGTAAAGAATTCGCGTTAGTATTTTGCAGCTGTGACTCACTAAACTGATAGTTCCGTAATTTTCACATCTGTCAACACCTGCTTTCTTTGGGATTGGAATTATTATATTCTTCTTGAACTCTGAGGGTATTTCGGCTGTCTCGTACATCTTACTCACCAGATGGTAGAGTTTTGTCAGGACTGGCTCTCCCAAGGCCGTCAGTATTTCTAATGGTATGTTGTGTACTCCGGGGGCCTTGTTTCGACTCAGGCCTTTCAGTGCTCTGTCAAACTCTACACGTCTTCCATTTCCATAATATTATCATCAAGTACATCGTCCTTGTATAGACCCTCTATATACTCCTTCCAACTTTCTGCTTTCCCCTCTTTGCTTAGAACTGGGTTTCCATCTGAGCTCTTGATATTCATACAAGTGGTTCTCTTTTCTCCAAAGGTCTCTTTAATTTTCCTGTAGGCTGTATCTATCTTACCCCTAGTGAAATAAGCCTCTACATCCTTACATTTGTCACTAGCCATGCCTGCTTAGCCATTTTGCACTTCCTTTCGATCTCATTTTTGAGAAGTGGTGAGACGTAATGCCTGGAATTTCGTATCCTCGTCACACTCTTTGCACTGTGGCTCTGAATAAGGAATTCCCTAACGATTTGAGACACGGAATGTCCCATGTATCTAGCTCCAATTATCATTCCGTGTTCAGAATCCGTTAATTTCCGTTGTGCGGCCACAATCACTTCTGAAACCTCTTCACATGAATGACATGACTACAAATGACAGATCTGCCAATGTACTGCTTTTTTATACCTTGTGTACGCGATTCCACTGCCACCTGTATATGTGTATACCACTATCCCGCGATTTTTATCCGCTCATTTTAGAAGACGAATAGGTAGCTTTGATAGATGAGATAGGAGAGGATTAAATAGCAAAAAGACAAAGCACAACAGAAATCCATGCGCAATACTTAAGGTGTTGGAGCTAAGAGACGAAATGTGAAAATATAAGAAAATGCGTCAAATGAATGCAGATTACAAATGAGACTGACAGGGTGTGCGAAATGGATAAGCAGGAATGGGTAGTCGAAAAATAAAAAGCTGTAAAACCATGCATGACTAGCGAAAAGACAGACTGTGGTGTCACCGCCAGACACCACACTTGCTAGGTGGTAGCCTTTAAATCGGCCGCGGTCCGGTAGTATACGTCGGACCCGCGTGTCGCCACTATCAATGATTGCAGACCGAGCGCCGCCACACGGCAGGTCTAGAGAGACTTCCTAGCACTCGCCCAAGTTGTACAGCCGACTTTGCTAGCGATGTATCACTGACTTCTACACTCTCATTTGCCGAGACGATAGTTATCATAGCCTTCAGCTACGTCATTTGCTACGACCTAGCAAGGCGCCATTATCAGTACTATTGATATTGTAAACCATGTATCGTCAAGAGCGACGTTCGTCATTAATGGATTAAAGTTAAGTATTCCACCTTCTACGTCCATTTTTTTCAATTCTAATTCCCTTGTTATGTTCCAGACCTTACGCCAGCCTGCGTGAGCTAAAACGCGTGCTTTTCGGCCTCCTGTAGTAACGGTGTTGGCTCTCCTGCCTACCACAACACAGACAACGACTATATGAAAACTAAAGAGACCTCTCGAGAAAATAGAAGCAAGTGTATCAATAGCAAGAGCTCTGAAGGCAAGAAGTAAGAAACGAGGCGGAAGCTGGAAAAAGTGGAAGGACTATGTCTAAGCACTACGCAAGAAAAATTAACTTAAAGACAGTATTATAGAAAGGGAAGAGAAAGTAGATGAAGATCAATTGATGTACATGATACTGCGAGAAAATTTTTGCAGTGCACTAAGAGCCCTAATTCATATCGAAGCCCCTGGAGTACACGATATACTCTCAAAATTATTGAAAGCCTTGGGAGAGCAAACGACGAAATATTCCAGTTCTTGTGTGAGATATCCGAGACAGGCAAATTAAAATTCTCTCAGACTTGTACAATAGGCAGGTGCTGCCAAGTGTGACTATTATCGAAGTATGAGTTTAGTAAGTCATGGTTGCACAATCCTGATACGAATTATTGACAGAATAATGGAGAAATTGGCAGTGCCAATGACAAGAGGCTATAAGATAAAACAAGTAAAACAAGAGTAGTGCAATGTATTGGAAACTAAATCAGGGAATGAGGAGAGAATTAGTGGTAGATTAGGAAATGAGTCACTAAAAGTAGTAAATAAGGTTTGCAGTTTGGACAACCAGGAAAATCTCTCCAATACGTTGGCCTAAATTGGGGGATGGGATCTGTTTTTAATTTAATTCTGGGACAGTACGACGCTGACAAAAAACTGAAAGCCTAGTGTGTCTACAAGTGAACTTGTTTATGTGTATATGCAGAGGAAAGTCAATCCACACATAGTTAACAAAATGAATGTTGTAGATGTTTCAGCTGAGGAACGCGTCAGCCTCACTGAGAATTTCAAAAAGTTATTGATAAAGAAACGAGGAAAAGATAGTGTGTTTCGGCTTGTATCTAGTGTTGGCATAATTTTCCAAGGCATGTAAAAGTGACTTTATCGACTAGCACTTTTTTTTAATTTGATTTTATTATCATATGTACCTGTCGACCGTTGTACACAGTTATGTTACAGATTATATTACAAAAGTTTATACTGTATTATTAACTAGTATGTTGAAGATAACGATGTTCTTGGTTAATCTATATCTTTTGAGTGATATTTACGAGAAAAAAAGAGATTTATGCGGGTTTTCTTTTACTTTTCCTTTTTTGTATTGCGTCCAAGCTCCACACAACTCGTTTTGTTGCACGGTACATGCAAACTAGAGGGGGGAGGCAGCGGGGGACAAAGAAAAACTATAATCTGAGACATAAGAACACCTTATGGTACACGCTTGGTGTTCATTGAATTCCGTTGTGTAAACGCTTGCAGTTTATAACACTCGTAAA